>NC_045595.1:143740902-144043933 GCF_009762305.2 Zalophus californianus
ACTTCTCGCCCCTTAGAGATGTCAAGGTGGGAAGAGGACCCGAACAGGGCCTCTGAAGTTCAGGAAAGAAAGAGCCCCAGTCTATGGGGTTGGAGGAAACAGGGGATGGTACTCACTGTGAGGGCATGGAACACTGACCGTTTCCCAACTATCCACTCCCAGCCCAAGACTCGTTCTCACATCACTCTAGAATGGCTAAGAGTTTGTGCTCTGGAATCAGATCGTAAGGGTACAAATCCTGTCTCTATCCCTCATTAGCTGTGTGGCCTTGGCTGAATTGCTTAACTTCTCTGTGCTTCAATTTCCTTATCTTCAAAACAGCAAGCTTCAATACTACCTTCCTCATGGGGTTATTCTGAGGACTGAATGAGAAAATGTGTGGAAAGCTGCAAACCTAGAGCCTGGCCCACGGTGAGCGTTCAGCAACGGAGCATTAATGACCCTGATTATTCTGAGTTCGGGCCAGCCCTAACTTTGTTCTAAAGTCATCACAGAGGTTAGCTATGGAAAACCTGATGAGATCATCCAACCACCCCATTTATGGACCAGCAAGATGCCTCTCCACCGCGCTTTTTCTGGCTCTTTCCTCCCAGCCAAGGGAAGTGGGTAATTGTTTTGCCCTTGGTTTAGAAGAGCGCAGATTCTGATGGCTGTGGCTAAGATGCCCTGGATGTGGGCCCCTTTCCCAAGTGCCCTCAAGAGCAGGTCACTGGGGGCTCTGGAGAGGGGAAGCGCCTCAGCCCGGGCACTGTGGGGAGGCAGCCAGAAGATTCCTGCTTCTCATCTGAGAAACCACCTCTGCATTTCTGCAAAGACCAGCACATGCCCACAAAAAAATGTTCCATGCTTTCAGCAAGCCAGCGAAGTCTGGCTCTGGTGGGGGCAGGGGGTGGTTGACTGGTTACAAATGGACATTTTCCTCTTCTCAAATTGCTTTTGGGTTGATACATTTCTGTGTGTGCCACAGGCCAGTCTGTCATCCACCACAGAGCCAACCCTCACTCCTTCCAGAGGGTGATGGGAGCCCAGAGCCCCATCAGGGGACTGCTGCTCTACTCGGGGATGGCTCCATTGCAGTCTGCATCGCCAAGGGGCCCCAGCACATCTGAGAGCAGGAAGAGAGGCTTTAGAGGCTCCTCTGGAGCCCCTGATGGCTTCACCCAGGTCCCCCCGGGAAGTCCTGCTGCTCCCCAGACCCCAGCTCCTTTGCCGGGCTCCTGCCTCTTCCCGTGCCCCCGACCCCAGCTGGCTGGCCCTCCCCAGCCTGCTCTCCACTGTGTCCCAGGCAGTGAAGTAACCCCTCAGCGCCTCGTTTCTGCATTTGTAGACTGAGAACAATTATGATAGTAACACTACTACCTAAATTACAGCTTTGTTAGAGTTGTGGTAATTAACTGAGGTAACTGGCATTGAGTTTGGGATATGGTGATAGAGTAAGAAATATATATTTAGTCTTTTTTCCTGCCTGGCTCTTACCACAGAGCTCCAAAAACCCTTGAAATTTCCTGAGATAATAGAGGGGCATCTTTTGTTATTCATAATAGCACCCTTTCGACCCACTCATTTATATTAATGAAGTGACTCCGGATGGGCTCTTAGATAAGCTTCAGATTATACACAAAATATTTGCAGTGGTTATCTCCGAAAAACAGAATTGTGGGTGACTTTAATTTTTTCCTTTTGCTTTATCAGACATTTTCTACAGTTTCTAAAAATAAAATAATAAACAGGGCACGTTTGTAAGAAGGTTGAAAGTCATAAAAATTCAGATAATCAGGTAAAAACGCACAGCCCCATTCCAAACACATAATGCGGGCCTCCTGGACTGCTCTCCTCCCTTGCAGTTACATCCCAAAGGCTCAAAAGAGCTCGTCTGCCAGCTGCCTTGGTGGGAGATAGCCAGCACGGTGAAAGAAGAGAAGCTGTGGGGCGCCTGGGTGGCTCAGCCGGTTAAGCGTCCGCCTTGGGATGAGGTCATGATCCCCAGGTCCTGGGGTCAATGGAGCCCTGCTTCCGGCTCCTTGCTCAGCTGGGGGGAACCCGCTTCTCCCTCTGCCTCTGCCCCTCCCCCCGCTTGTGCACCTGCGCTCTCTCTCTCTCTCTCTCAAAAAAATAAATAAAATCTAAAAAAAGAAGAAGCTGTAAACTGAGCACTGTCCTTTCTTCCAACGCTTCCCACAGGGCGCCACCTCTAACTCCTGCTTACACAGCCCTTTCTGCTCTAGAATGCCCCCATACCTCCACCCGCACCCCAAGCCCACGCAAGTCACACCTTCCCCCAGGAAGCCATCCTTGACTGTGGACCCCACAGGTCATTCCCATCCTCAGATGAATGCTTGGGTCCTTCTGCTCTAACTTCTGGTCAGTTGCACCCGTCTGACTGTGAGCTTCTGGGGGCTGGGGATGCTCCCTGCAGCCTGTCTTACCGGGCCGTGCACCCCAGCACCTGGCCCAGAGCTGAGCGCAGCCCAGGTGTGGTGTGCTGAATTGAAGCGAACGTGCCTGTGGCTCTCGGTCTCCTGTATATCACATCTTATGTTCCTCGTGCTTAGCGGAGTGGGGAAGCCCTTGAACTCTGCCAGGGCTGTGACCTGGGTTCAAATTCTGACACTGCTGCCTACAGGCTGTGTGGGCTTGGACAGGTCACTCCTCTCTAAGCCTCAATTTTCCCATGCACGAGCGTAACCTCATCCCTTAGGGTTAAAATCAGCACCTAATTGGATAATATATATGCTTACATTAGACAGCAAATACAATGCATTTAACACAACACCTGGCAAATAGTAAGTGTTGGATGAAAGGTAGCTACGTTTGGATTTTATTCTTGGAGTGACTGTATCAACGAAACCCCGCACTCAAAGGGGAGCCACAGGATGGTATAAACAAGGGTGGAACCAGGCAAAGCTGGACATATGGTCGTCCTGCGTATTGTGTATCCCCACCATTCACTCTGCACGCCCAGAGCACAGGGACCGGTCACCTGCATCTCAGGACCCCTGCCGCCCCTGCCTCCTGCCCCAGGCCAGCACCACCCTGGCAGGGGGCCACAGGGGATTCTCCTCCTATGGCAGCGGACCCGGATGGTATATCCTGCTAAGAGCTGGGCTCTGACCCTGGGAGGAGTGACTGCCCCTCTCCTGCCCCGCAGCCGGGACGGAGGCCAGAGTCCTCCCCCGTCCCCACAGACCCCAGGAGACCTACCGTGAGGGGCTGAGAGGACACGCACAGGCCGCCCTGGCTCTTCCTAGGGAGCAGAAGTGTGTCTGGCGTGGTCTATGGTCAGTGTGAGCCCAGCAGCGCCAGCGCTGATCAAAGTTCCCCGCAGTGGTTCCTCCCCTCACGTGGACCAAGTGTTCCCGGAATGTCACCAGCGTCACAGGACAGCAGAGGAGAATCTGGGGCAAGGCCTCTGAAGATTAACAAAATGACCCTGAACTGTTCCCGTGGACAGATCCCCACTGAGGCCAAAATCCAGCAGAAATCACAGGCCTGGCACCTACAGGGCCGCGGGCCATCCAGCAGGCCCTAGAAAGTTTCCAGGAGGCTGATCCAGGGAGGAGGGCTGCAGCCAGGGGTCCGCTTACATCACCTCCCGGTGAAAGGCCAGGCGGGTGCTGGGAGCCTGACAGGGGAACGCCTGGTCACAGACACCTGCTGGGCTCTCAGTGCCGGGACGGAGTCTAAGAGGGCTGTGGGCTTGTTCCTTGGCTTATTGGTTTGTTTCATAAACTAACTTTCTAAACCCTTTCTGAGTTAAAAGGGGAGAAGATGGAAGGAGGTGAATTTTGGCCCAATATGGAGAGGCACAGTTTCGCCATAGGGCTAGCCAAGGATGAAAGATGTAGCTTTGGAAAAGAGTGGTTTTCCTAGGGCGCCTGGGTGGCTCAGTTGGTTAAGCATCTGCCTTCAGTTCAGGTCATGATCCCGGGGTCCTGGGATCGAGCCCCGCGCAGCCCCGCGCATCTGGCTCCCTGCTCGGCTCGCTCCCTGCTCCCTGTTTCTCCCTCTCCCTCTGCCCCTCACCCTGCTTGTGTGCTCTCTCTCTCTCTCAAATAAATAAATAAAATCTTTAAAAAAAAAATAGTGGTTCTCCTGTCTGGAGATGCTCATCCAGGGGCTGCAGAATGAGGTAAAGAGTGTGTGTGTGTGTGTGTGTGTGTGTGTGTGTATAGGTGTGTATATATTTTAAGGGGTGCAGTGTGAAGGCATGACCTAGATAAGCAGTCTTAGGTCATTTTCAATGTCCGGAGGCTACCAATCAAAGCAGACTGATGGCTTTAAAACTCGTTGCATGGTATTGATATCTATCTCACTCTTTTTCATGACTTAACTAATATTTCTTTGGCATGTGAGTGGATTTCATCAGCTAAATCACGAAGTTCTGATAAAGTGTAGCAAGGAAACATTTTTCAATGGAGACATAGTACAAATCCACACTTTGGCAGAGGAACATAGGAGCATGTCAGAGGGAAGAAGGGCTGGGAACAGAATGCGCCCCACCCCGCCCTCCACGGCACCCAGGCCAGCAGGGGCAAGATGGTACACTCAAGGAATGGCCGGGGGCCGGGGCCTGAGGGAAGGGGGCACACCTCTGGAGGAGATCCACAGCCAGGCTACAGGAACAGCCCAATCTGCCATGCGCTCTGAATGGCTTCTTAAGGCACTGACACTCACCTCTAGAGAGAGACCTTGTCTGTCTCTCAATGTCATGGTGAGCCAGAGAAATTGGGCCTTCAGTGGATCCAGGTTCGAATCCTGGCTCTTCAACTAAGGAACCAGTCCTTACACAAATTATTTAATCTCTACAAGTCTTTGCCTCCCCCTCTGTGGAATGGGTGTGGTAGAGGGCCGACCCGTGTGTGTGTGTGTGCGTGCGTGCACACGTGAGCCCACACACACACGTGTGAAATAAAACTTCAGATAGGAGCAGGCTGGCAGAACTCTGGGCATATGTGGGCATGTGCGGAGGGGAGATTTGCATTAAGAACTCTAGGGACCTTCTGGGAAATGGGATGAGGACTCTAACCCCTTTTCCCATTAGCCAAAACTCCTGGGACAAGCTTACCCCCGGCAGAGAGGATCTACGAGCTACAAGAGCCCAGGAAAATACAGTTTGAAGCTCCTATCCTGGCACAGCAGTGGGATAAAGGACCCGCAGAGATCATCCCTCTCTCAAGCACTGAGCTGGCAGCTACAGCAGAGCCCCTGGGATCTGGAGACCTGAAAAAGTGCTGGGGACACCTGGACACTTTGGAGGGAGTCGCCTTCACTCAGATGGTGTCTTCTGAGAGCCTGTGACCCACCGAGCCTGGTGCTAGGCGCTGCTAGCGCCTAGGAATGCCACGGTGTGCAGGAAGAGTCCCACCCACCTAAGCCTGTGTGCGTGTGCGTGTGTGCATGTTCAAGTACAGGTCAAATGAATGCCTCTGTGGTGACATAGAAGAACCCCCAGTCTGGGAGTTTGGAGACCTGCTGCAGTGCGAGCTCAGGCCTTAATTACACGAGGAAATTCATATCCTGCCTTGATCTCCCTTTCTTCATCTATAAAATGGGTTGACCCTATTCTTAAGGCTCCTTCCAGACACAGTGCCCTAGAGATATCATTTATTATTGCATTTATGTTCCCCACTCACTTTCCAAAGGCCTTGCCCCAGCTCAGAATCTATTCTCCACGAGGGTCTGTCTGGGTCAGCCTCACATGCATGAAAAAGAGTAGAATCAACAGGTGTGAGATTCCTTAGGCAAGACATCCATCGAGCGCACATGTGTCCTATGTATACCATTTATTGTTCTGTACACCAAATTTATTATAGGCAGCATCCAGCAAAGATGGACCCCCAACCCTGCCCAACAGGGCTCACACTCTATAAGACGCTGGGGGCCTAGAAATCTCTAAATGCAACACCAAGCACCTGGGACTGTTTGCAATGATTCTCTAAGCGAGGCAAACATGATCTACTTTTGAAGGCAGCATGAAGGCAATGGGTTGGTGAGAACAATCTCTCCTTAGGTGAAGGAGAGAGCATAGCTGGCAGAAGTTGGGCCTAGGGAAGCACCTGCCCCCGTCTCTGAACCACAGTGAGGGCTTCCTTCCCGAGTCCCCCACTCACTGCCTCCCCAACAGCCCGGGTTCAGTTCTGACTGAGAGATCCGTGGGCTGCACTCTGTGAGTGGTTTGTAGCTAAAGGCTTGGACACAGCCAGTGTCTGGTTACCAGCTCCAGTGATCTAGATATCTCCCTAGCTGTCTGCTTTCCATCAGCTTCCTGAGGGTGGAAACAGATTCCTGAAACTGCTCTTTTTCTTTAGTGGATGGGTGAGCTGAATGTTCGCCTGTATGGACAAAGCTTTTGATCCACACAGTAGCAGGTGAGGTTCCAATGGCTAAGACTGTAGGAAGCAGCAGGAAAGTGACTCCCATTTTCTTTA
This sequence comes from Zalophus californianus, assembly GCF_009762305.2. Lineage (NCBI taxonomy): Eukaryota > Metazoa > Chordata > Mammalia > Carnivora > Otariidae > Zalophus > Zalophus californianus. The sequence continues at coordinate 143,747,331 of NC_045595.1, forward strand.
CGGATGAAAGCCCAGGACAGGTCATGAGGTCTTGTACAAAGTGTGAAGAGAGAGGGGCGCCTGGGTGGCTCAGTCATTAAGCATCTGCCTTCCACTCAGGTCATGATCTCAGGGTCCTGGGATTGAGCCCCACATTGACCTCCCTGCTCCACGGGAAGCCTGCTTCTCCCTCTCCCACTCCCCCTGCTTGTGTTCCCTCTCTCGCTGTGTCTCTCTCTGTTTCAAATAAATAAAATCTTTAAAAAAAAAAAAAGAAAGTGTGAAGAGAGAAAGAAAACCCACAGCTCACTGAATAATGTTGCAGAAGAAAGAGTGAGTTTAGACCCATTTCCAGGGCATAACGGTAGTACCCATGCACAGAGGTGTTGTCAGGCTTAAAAAGAAAATGCTTGTTCAGTACTTTAAAGGGTATCTACACACAGTAAGCATTTTTGAAAAACGGTGGTTCTAACTGGTTTTTATTCTCTTTTCTCCAACATTGACCCTTCACTCCAAATGGAGGCTGCTGGTACCGGCAAGGTGACCTAGGGGCCAGTGAGCAAACGGGGAAATTAAAGTGGATTCTGTACCCTACCTCAACTTGGGGGGACCAAGCAGCTCACTCCAGCCCTGAAAAGTGAGCAAATGCAATGTCTTGTTGGAAAGGAAACTCCATCCAGCTTTCCTGGTAGCTCCCTGACCAGACAACATGGTTCAGAGAGGCCAAAAGGCCTGCCATGGAAGAGGAGGTCCAATGGCTCCATCCAATCCACTCTGATGGGAGAAAGGACCAGACAAGCTCAGAGCATCATGTAAAGAGTTCACCAGCCCCACGAAGGGGTGCTCCTGCATGGAGACATCTGAGGACAGATGCCCTCAGGCCAACCTTTGGTCTGGGGAAACATGTTGCTATCCTGGGCTTGGAAGAAAAGACCTCCAATGTCATGGCCAATGCCAGGACTACCCAAGGGTTCTGGGTCCAGAAGGGCAGGACACACTGGGTGAAAAGGACTCCTTCCTCACCTCTCTGCCAGGTACCCACTTGCACCCTTGCACAATGAGACACTGGAGCCTACTCATAAGGAGCACCTTGACGAATACAGTGCTAAACCATGCTTCCTATCTGGAGGAAAGCAAGCCCAGCTTCTCCTGATGGCCCCAGGACCAGCAGGCAGGCCACCATCAATGGAATGATGCCCATGCCCCAAGCTCTAGGCTCACTTCCTTTTGGGCCCTGGCAAGTCTTGGTACATGTCCACCAGTTGCTACAAATCTTTGGTAAACCTTTTGGAGACCCAGATTTACCTTGGGGAGAAGATGTCTTTTGCCTTTGACAGGCCCCATCTTCCCCAGATTCTCTGGGACAGAGAAAAAAACTATACAGTGTACTAGTTCTTACACACATCCTTTCCTGGACCTGTTTTGTTGGGTACCTGTCAGCATCATGCCACTAAAGCCTCAGGCAATTTCTTATTTGTCTTGTGGGACAGAGAAAACTAGTCAGAGCCCGTCAGGATTTCCAAATCCTTACAGCACCGGCTGCAGCTCTTTCCTGGGCAGACACAGACAGCTAAAATTCTCCATTTCACTGTTTTTATTTCTGAACTGATAGACCAGTTGTCCGAACAAAGACATGAGTTGCCATGAGCACAATTTCTTTACCAGTGTGAATACGTGTGTAGCAGGAAGGTACTGAAGGCAGGTATTTATGTGGCTAGCACTCAAGGAGGAAGATAACCCTGCACCAAACACTTAACTCTTATAAGCAGGCCACAGGCAGAAGGAACTCCAGAGAGCCCCCAGACCCAGCGTGACCTATCTGTGTGCCCTGATGTTGCCTCCCATATGTGAGCATTCTGAATTTCAGTGTCTAGCTGACTGGAACATTGATGGAGAATTTTACCACACTAGAAGGATTACCAGGTTCCATTACACTCAGCTGTTCAATTGAAGGCTCTCATCTCCAAACTATTTCGCTTCCCCCAAATGGAAAGTGAAAATTAAAAACAGATAGAGGCAGAGCATGCCCATAAAAGGCCCAGGCAGAGGGGCCTCCGATGAGCAGGGGACAGCTTGCTGGCGGAGAAAGATGTGTGCTTGCAGGGGCCTCTGCTGTCGAGATGCCTCTGACCTGGCCGCTCTGGGTGCCTCGGGGTGTGGGGATTTGATTACATCTCCTATCCAGGCCAGAATGTACCCACATCGTCTCCCCCACCCCAGCAGCTGGGTCTTGGCAAGGGCAGGCTGGCAGGGGCATTGAGGGGCCGTCCTGGCTCTTGGGGACCCATCTCCACAAGCCTGTCTTCTCCAGTAAAAGTCCACGATGGAGGATACTAGTGATGTCCTGTTTCTCGATCTGGATGCTGATTACACGGGTGTGAACTGTTTGTGAAGATCCATCAAACTCTACACAGTCACGCTCCCATGTTTCTGTATGTGTTATACTTCAATAAAAAGTTAAAAGAGAAAAACCCTAGGGATGAACGTAAGGACACCCCAAGTGCCAGGGTGCTTTCTCCATCCAGTACTAGTAAGCTGATTTTCAAGGTTTTTAGGGGTCAGACATTCTACATGACCTTATCCCTCAAAGGACCAACATTTTCAAAGCAAAATCTGCGGTTCAGAAATCTCTATAAGGCTGACTTGTTGCACAGGTGCCAGTCTTCCTTCTCCAGATAACGACCCCATGAGAGACGCTGACAGTGACTCTCTCTGCGGGAGCCGAGGGGCCTCTTGCACAGCGACCCAAAAACCAGGTGCTTGGCAGCTCCTAGGAAGCCAGCTGAGTGGGTGGAAGCCTTCTGTGAGGAGAGAACTTACTCTGCCTTCAGGAGCAGAAAATCAAGGGAGACCTTTCATTTGTGGGGACAGGGGAGAGCATGCCACAGATGGGGGTGGAGCAAAGGAAGGGAAATCAACTTACATCCTACTTAGGAGAGAAGCTGTCCCCGTGGAGAACTATTCCCACAAAGTGAGCCGGCGTGGTAACTGAGTCTACAGAGGCCAGCAGGGCCGCGGGCGCAGGGAAGCTTGTTGGAGGAGAGCTGGTAAGGCTGTGGAGAAGGGCTTTCTCGAATGAAGCCCAGGGACGTGAATTAGAAACGCCATGAGGTTTTTGCCATGGCCGGTTGGATCTCCCTGGTGGTAAGAAGTCCTGCAAGAGCTGGTTCTCCTGTAGTTCTCTAGAGGAGAACCAGGCAGGTCAGGAAAAGGTGGGGGCGCCTTTCTCTCAGGGACCAGTGAGAGGGAGTGGGGGATGGCTCTGTGGACCCAGGGATGGAGGCACAATGATGAAACTCCCAGATCCTCCAGTGCTCCCACTCTTCCCCAGCGCTGCCTCCAGCCCGCCCCTTCAACACTCATTGGGTGCCTTCATCTGCATCAGGACCGCATGGTTCCTCTTCTTGCCACAGCAACAGCAGATGCAGGCAACCAGGGAACAGGCCAGGGCAACGATGCCAATGACAATGGCGGCAATGGCCAGCCCACTCTGGGCCTGGGTCATGCCCCACGTGCTGCGGTCATCGGTGACCTCAACGGTGGTCAGATCGGTGTAATCCCCCATGGGGCTGGTGAAGTCAGTAGTGGAGATGGAGGTGGTGTCAGGGAAGCTGGGTGTGTCCGGGTACTGTGGTGTTTCTGGGTAGCTGGGCATCACTGGGACCTGGACACTGGGGACAGCAGCGTTGACGTTGATGATGATGAGGGACTGGCCTCGGACACTGGGTGGGCTGAAACACACCGGGAGAGCATCTGTCCCCAACCTGGGCTGGTTGAGCAGGAGCCAGTTGTGGAGTGGAAGGATGTCAGAGTCACACCTCCAGGGGTTGTCATAGAGCCTCAGCTCACACAGGTTCCCCAGGTGGTCAAAGATGCCCATGGGCAGGTTCTCCAGCTGGTTGTTCTGCAGCTGGATGGTCATGAGGCCATTGACATTGGCGAAGATATTCCCTGGGAGCTGTCTGAGGCGGTTGTTCTGCAAGGAGATGTTCTGCAGGCTGACCAACATGCGGAAGACGCTCCCATCCAGCTCTTGCAGCGCATTGGTGTGGAGGGACAGCTCCCGAAGATCCGCCAGCCCATTGAAGGCGTCTGGGGAGATGTAGTTGATCTGGTTACGACTGAGGATCAGGACCTGCAGCTGGCGGAGGTCGCTGAAGACGTTGTCAGGTAGAGAAGTGATGTGGTTGTCGTAGAGCCAAAGCTCACGCAGGTTGTGCATCGGCCCAAAGATCCCCGGTGAGAGCTCCTTTAGGGAATTCCCAAAAAGCGTGAGACGGTTGAGCTGGGGCAGCTGCATGAAGATGCCAGGGGGCAACTGGGAGATGTGGTTGTTGGACAGATAGAGCTTCTGGAGGTTACGGTTGTTGTGGAAGAGGCCAGGGGAGAGCATACCAATCTGGTTCTGCTGTAGGGCCAGCTCCTGGAGGTTTCCACACCCATCAAAAGTGCCCATAGGGATTTCTGAGAGCCTGTTCTCATACAGCCGGAGGACCTGGAGGTTGCCCAGGCGCTGGAAAATCCTGGGCGAAAGGTGGGTGAGGCTATTCTTGCCTAGATTGAGCTTCGTGAGACCCACCAGGTGGTCGAAGACACCATCAGGGATATATTCCAAGTGGTTTCCATGCAGCTGCAGCTCTTTGAGGTTGCTGAACTGGGAGAAGTGTGCCGGCTGGATCTGCACCAGCTGGTTGCTAGATAGAAGGAGCGACTCGAGGTTGTTCAGGCCCTGGAAGAGGCCAATAGGCAGAACCTGAAGCTTGTTGTTGGCGAGGCTGAGGTAACGCAATGAGCCTAGGTTTCGAAAGGCGCCGGGCATGATGTGGGACAGCTCATTCTTCTCAATCCTCAGGGCAATCAGGGCAGAGATGTTGAGGAATGGGGACTCGTTGAGTTCAGTGATGTGCGTGTTGAGGATCTGCAGGCTCATGGCATTCCAGGGCAGGGGAGTGGGCACCGCCACAATGCGCGCCCCGGTGCATTCCACCTGGGAGGCCCTAGAGCAGGTACACTCACTTGGGCAGCCATAGTAGGCCAGCCCTGCACTCCAGGCTTGGCAGCCCACCAGCAAAAGAAGAAAATGTTTCAGTGGCATGGCCTCTGCAAGGGGAGAGAGCACACGTGATTCGGGGTTATCTCACCGACACTGCGGTTATATCTAAGTCAACATCTTTGGTGTCGAACACTGGCTTGCCTTTGAACTCCATCATCACATACCCCGACTTATGCTACCTGTGATCTGGTCAGCCAGCCTCTTCCACCTTCTCCCCACGCCTTTGCCCAAGCAATTCCCCCCACCCAGAGTACTCTTTGTCCTCAACTAAATCTTTCCCATACTTCCAAGTCCAGCTCAAATGCAGTCACCTCTAGGAAGCTTCCCCAGATACCGTGAGTCAGCGTTAGTTGCCCTCCCACGCAGGTGGTCTTCCCAGCGTCCACTACGGCCATGCCGGCTCTGTATGGCATTTGTTATGTTCCTGTGTCCTTCTCTAGTCAATAAGCTTTTCAAGGGCAGGGATGTTCATCTTTCATCCCTATAGATTCCTTAAGGCAGGAACAGTATCTTGTCTGGATACAAAATCCCCAGATCAGATACATCTGTGTGTATCCCCCATAGCACCTGAACTTGCCGGTTGAACATGATCTCCCCAGGAGGAACAGATAGGAAATGAGACCAAATACATGGGGCCTGAATCTGGGAGAAATGCTGAGACCATGCACTTGGAGGTCAGCTGGGAGAGCAGTGGCAGCCAGCAAAGGTGGGACGCACTGCCCATCTGGCGGAAAAGGCTACAGGGCAAGCTCCGCTCTTCCCCCGCCTGGGCCCCCCCAGCACCGCCCCGCCCAGCCCCACCACCGTGACTGACAACCTGGCCCTTCCTGAACCCGTTCACAGGCACTTCATGGAGGCTTAATTCAAACCACCTTCCAGATGAAAGAAAATTATCTGTGCCACTTCCTGTCTCACTGGAAGGGGCTGTTGTGGCCTTCTGGGTCCTAGTTCCGGTTTCCACAAAGAAACACTGAGGGACCTCAAGTAAGTCCCAGAAAACTTAAGATGCCCTTTGAGCTCAAATGTTGTAGGGCCAGATGCTCCTGCAGGCATGGTGCTGATCTGGGGATGGAGCCAAATTCACGAAAGGTTCGATGTTTGAGGTCAGGGGTCATGAGAATTATCTATCTACCTAATTACAGATAATGTATACAATGTGGTGGGGACATGAGGTATGGACAGAGCCCTACCTACATGAATAGTTAAGAACCACTAGCTAGGGGCGTCTGGGTGGCTCAGTTGTTAAGCGTCTGCCTTCGGCTCAGGTCATGATCCCGGGGTCCTGGGATGGAGCCCCGTGTTGGGCTCCCTGCTCCGCGGGAAGCCTGCTTCTCCCTCTCCCACTCCCCCTGCTTGCGTTCCCTCTCTCATTGTGTCTCTCTCTGTGAAATAAATAAATAAAATCTTAAAAAAAAAAAAAAAAAGGAACCACCAGCTAGCTGTTTGACCTTGAAGGAAACTTGGAGCCTTCAAGCTCAGCTTCCTCATGTGTTAAGTTGGGATGATAACTTCTGCCCCCTCTTGAGGCCACTGAGCGGAGCAAACAGGAGAATGGATGTGAGGGTGTCCCGCACAGTGCCGGGCAAATGTGTGCGAGTGTTCAAGTTCATCCGCAACACGGACTCTATAGGCTCTTGGAGGTCGGGAAGGCCTCAAAGTGTATTTTAATCTTGACATTCTTACTCCAGGGACTAAGGATTTCTGTGTCTGGGTAGAGCAGCATCTGTAACTTCCATCTGAGGTTCAAAGGAGTCTCTAACTTCCAAAGGGTTAAGAACTGCTGATCATACATTCCCACTATTTTATGGGGATGCATGAAGCAGGGAAACTGAGGCTCAGAGCTTAATCCAACAGATTCTTGGGTGAGTACTTTGAGTGTTAATGCAATGCCTCTCCTTTTAATAAGCAAAAATCCTGAATCAGAAGAAGGAATTTCAAATGATGGCATATAGGGCATAATAAACTGGCTGGGTGGAGAAGATATTTCTCTGGCCTCTCTTCCTGAACTCATAGAGTCCTAGGCCTGGCCCATAACTCAGAATAATCCAGGCTTCCCAACCTGGCCTTAACTCAATGCACCTTTTTCCCGACATGCCCCCCCTCCCCCACCAACAAGCCTGCTCGGAGGACAGAACCCAAGTTCATCCCCACCCACCCAGACCTTGATTTTTTATTTATTCACAGCCATCCAAGCCCTGACCAGTTGTAATTTTGCATTAAGGACTTGAATAAGTACATAAAATGATGGAGGAAAGAATGAATAATAACTTGGCCAACAGAGTCTAGATGCAGAGTCATGGGGCCAGATGAAGCTATGGACACATCCAGAAGGACGAACTTGCATAGACAAAAGTCAGGTTCAGAACCTGAGAGCGGAAAATAAACAGCCTAAACAGGGGGCACAGAAAAAGTGACTCAACATCCACCCCAGGAGAACGACTTAAAGGCTTTTTATTGCTAGTAACAGAGAAAGGAGACTGCCCAGAAAAATGAATGTGATCTTAGCTTGCACCAGTAGAAGTATGAAGTATGGAACAAAGGAAATGATGGTCTTCCTCTGCTCTGCCCTGATCAGACCACACCTGTACTGCTGGGCCCAGTCCCACCCTGAACTTCAAGAAGACTAATAACAAACCAGCCTCTTGACGGCCTGGTAGAGAAGGGTAAGGGGACCATCAGGGTACCCAGAACCCAGAATATCTGAGCATCCGCTGAAGGAACTGTGCATGGATAGCTAGAAGAGCATCTGTGAAGGAAGCTACTAGCACTTTCCAAGGATCCATGAGGGATTGCCCTGGGACTCACTGTGCCTCCAGAGGTCAAAAGTGGTATGCCGAAGCTATGGGGCAGCATATTTCAGTTCACCACCGAAGAGAGCTTGTCTGAATCAGAATGGACAACCCATGGAGGTAGTAAGCTCCCCATCACTGGAAGTGTTCAAGCAGAGGCTGAGCAACTGTCTGGAAAGGAAGCTGGACAGAAGACGCCTACACCTGCTGGATACTGAACTGGATGACGGCTGATGGCCCGTCTATCCCCAAGACTTCGGGATTCTATGGCTGAGTCCCAGAGGGCCAGGGTCTGAGAGCCATCTACCGAGATGATCGTGCCTGTGCTCCCAGGGGTCTGTGTGGGCAGGTGGGGGTGTTTGCCCATCCCCCTGGTACATGCATGTGTGAGAGACTTACCCCCTGGACTGACTTTCAAAAGGTGGAGCTCTGGGGCGCCTGGTGATGTACTAGCTAGTACTTGTTTATCTTTAATGTCTACTCCTATGCCCAGCATGCTTCAAAATGGTGTTGTAGCCCAAATGTCAGAGACTAAATTAAGTGTCCATAATGTGGCAAGCCCAAGGCAGTCTCTGTCAAATTGCCCCATCTGTCAGTGAGGGTGTGGGCTGAGGTGCCCTCCGAGGACCCACCCCGAGGCTTCTCTGAGTCTGCACTCCCCAGCTGGGGTGGGGGCATCAGGCCAGCCCCGGGAAGGGCTCAGAGCCAGGGGAGGCTGCCTCATGCCCTGGGAGAAAGAGCGAAAAGATAATCCCCTTATTGGAACAGAGCCACTGTTGTTTAAAATGGACCACACTCAGCTTGAGAAATATTGCAAGAATTTGCAGATTTTCCTTTTTATAAATCCTTATGTCTGCAGAGTCTACCCCAGCCCACATGCGGTGGTTTCCTGTTTTCCAGCACTTGTTACTGCCACATGGCACTCACTGCTCCAAAGGACCTCCAAAGAGCCCACCTCAAACTCAGCTGCAGAGCCCTCAGGGGAGGGAGGGCCCGCAGAAGCGGGGCTGGACGGCCTGCCCGCCTGCCGGGCCCTGCGATCTTGAGCAAGCGAGGCAGGCGTACTCAGCAGCCCGTGGCCCTCAGGAGTCCAGCATACAGCAGCCTAATAGCCCACGCTGCCCAGGGCCGCTTGGCAGCCGTGACAAATGCCAGTTAAAGACCCACAAAGCTACCCTAATTACACCCTCCTCCCCCAGGGCGACCGAACGCGTTCCCCATCACTGCAGCAACTCAGTCCGGCCGCTGTCCTGGGAGGAGGGCCAGCCTGGGGTCTGTCGCTGGCCCAGGAATTCAGTGAGCCAAGCGGACAGACAGACAGCTCACCTGGACAGTCTGACGTGGTCCCTCCCCAGGAGTAGAAGCACTTGGCCCAGGCGCCTTGGCTGTGAGTCTCTTCAGCGAGAACTACCTGTCATTCATGACTAAACACATAATTAGCCTGGAAGCCCTGGGCTTGGTTGGTTGGTTGGTGGGTTGGCGCTTTTTTGGTTTATTACCATCATTCACATCCCCTTAACATGACGCTCCCTGGAAGGAGATGCCTTCTTATGTCCATGCCACGGAGCAAGGCTTCTGGAAAGAGCCTGGCAGACAGATGTGCTACTCTGGTCTTGACACTAAATTGGAGGGTGAGTTTGGGTAAATTCTCCAGACCTCAATTTCCCCTCCTGTAAAGACTTCCAAAGGCCCTTGATAGCTCTGATACCTTCTGACTGGAGACAGAAAGGAAATCGGGCCTGAAGCCCCACCATTCTCTTCATCTTCCCTTCCATATAGGTCACCCCGGACGGCCGACAATGCCACCTGGCCTGGCCCCCCCTTCATGCCGAGCCCGGAGGAACTCAGACCCATTTACCTCGTTTCAAAGGCTTTCCAGGCAGGGCAAACCCACTTGTTAATCAGTGAATCTTCAAATAGCCAAGAGCCATTTCATGGGATTAGGGAGCGTCTGGTCCTGCCCCTGTCCAGGGCACCTGGGGAAACGGAGGCCCAGAGAGACGATCTCCCTCCCTGGCCTGTGCCCTCTCCCTAAACATGGCGCCATCTGCAATGACAGGTTGCCCCATCCAGCGGAGGGAGGTGTCAGGCTTGGAGTTGCTGATGGCTTCTGTACCACCACCAGCAGCATCCCCGCTACTGCCTCCCGCCAGTATCCGCCTCCATCAAACTGCTCATCAGTGCTCTATCCAACGGGTCCGAAGTCACCGACTGAGAGACTCAGTGCATCCAGACGGTGCCCATCTCACTAAACAGGGGGTACCCACCCTACACCCCAAATCAGTATGTAAAAATCACCTAGAAGATCCTGGGACGCTTGTTTCATAGACCTGACCTCACAGCATTGCAGCCATGAGGATTAAGTGAGTGCTCCCTTCGAAGCACTTAGAGTCCTTCTTGGCACAATATGAGTACCCAATAAATGTCAACGACAGGGGCGCCTGGGTGGCTCAGTTGGTTAAGCGACTGCCTTCGGCTCAGGTCATGATCCTGGAGTCCTGGGATCGAGTCCCACATCGGGCTCCCTGCTCAGCGGGGAGTCTGCTTCTCCCTCTGACCCTCCCCCCTCTCGTGTGCTCTCTCTCTCTCTCTCTCTCTCTCTCTCTCTCTCTCATTCTCTCTCTTTCAAATAAATAAAATCTTTAAAAAGAAAAATGTCAATGACAATTCCTGTTCCTTCTGCTGTTGAGTAAAATCAGGATCTCCGGAGGCTCCACGCACAGAGATCCTGATTCCCAGGTCTGGGTGAGACCAGGACTCTGCACTATTTAACAAATTCCCCAAGTGACTCAGATGTAGGTTCCTATGGTCTGCACTCAGAAGCACCCCTGGGAGTCTAGCCCAGCACAAACACATGCTCCTGACCTGTGTCATTTACTGCCAAGAACAGAGAGCCTGAACTCAGGATCAGGGAGACTGAACGTCAAGCCACGACCTCGGCTAGCTCATGTGAGCTCAGTTTCACCTGAGTGGCCTGGAAGAGTCGAAGGAAGGAACAGAAGGGGTTGCCAGAAGAGGTTAATCCCATAATCTCAACACACAGCCCCTTCAGGGATTTACCGGAATTAGGAACGCTCTACCCCAAACACAATGCATCCTGGAGCCCCAAGGGAAGACCGGCCACACGGCCACACCGTCATTCCCCACCCAGTTCAGTTGCTGACCCCATCTCTCCTGGACCTTCAAAGCCAACATATTGTTCATTTGTTTAAAAAAGAAAATGAGTAAGAAAAAGCAAGTCCTTTCCAGCCCCAGGGTTCGGGGAGGTAGGGCTTCCTGCAGAGGCCAGAGCAGGGCTGTAATTAGCTTGGCAAAAGCAGCAGGACATATGGAAAAACTTGCCAGCAGAGCTGGGAGAGGCTCCCACTCGGGGTTTGAATGAAAGAAGCTACAGCCCTCTCCTCGGGCTGACACCTAGGGGATCCCAAATAGATTCATGAACCTCTCCGCAAAGCATCTTGGAGACACTTTCTAAATCCTGTGTCCCCAAAGCCCGAGAAGCCATGAAACCAGAAGCTGCAGTCATTCCTTCGTGGTCAGGATTCTGGGAAGCAATTTGCCTTGTGTAATCACAGCCTCGGGAGTGTTTGCTGGCAGGACCAAGTTGGGACGAACTGGGACTGAGCTTCTCCCCCATCTCTCCCTATTTCTCCACATCTGGATCTACTCCCACCTGCAGCCCCCCACCACCACCCCCAGTTACAGAGCAAGCCCCACCAAGCATCCACCAGGCCTAGGGGAGCCTGGGGTGCCCCAAATTTCTGCGGGGAGTGTTCAGAACGCTCCCCCGGCCCCGACCTCGCTCACAGGCTGGTCTCCTCACGGCCGAGCCCGCCCGCTGACTCAAGACCACAGGCAAATGGGACTGTCTGGCCCCGAATGTACCCCAGATGTCCAATCAGTGCAGAATGAAAGATGTGACAGCCATTAGAGGAGTTCTAAATTCTGGAGGCAATGGATGGGGATGGAATCCCAGATAACCCCAGGGAAGCCGGAATATGGCAGACGGGCATCCAGCACCTTCAGCCTGAGGGACACCTTCTCCAAGAGCATGGCAGCCTGCCCTGAGGTAACACATTTGGCCCTGGCTTGCTCACACTCTGGCACAGATGGGAAAGCTCTAGGAAAGTTCTGGTTTCCCACAGCTGGTTCCTGGGCCTTGCCCCTGCCTCCACCTTTGAGCAGAGATGCCCGTAAAGCTACCAGAGTCACAATTTTAAAGGCACCCCACCATCATCACAAATCCATCTGCGGCCCGGAGCCCCAGCTCAGAACCGACAGCCCTGGCCACACCCGGACACTTCCAGCTGGCGAGAGGGCAAAGCTGCCTGAATGGGGTCGCCTAAGCCACACACAAATTTAGAACCCGAAACAACTCTGAGTCCACAGCTGAGGTCCAAACTGGAAATCCCAACCAGGCAGGGCACGTCGGCTGAACTCACTCCTGCAGCAACTCTTAAGTCCGCAAAAAGAGGACAGATCTGTCTTCCGGTAACCCCTCCGTGGGTCCTGGACAGACCTACACGCAGGGCGGGCCACCTGTGGCCACCACAGTGAGTGCTAGCAAAAGGAGGAGTCAAAGAACCTGAATCTTTGAACAAGAGAAACTCTTCCCCCAGGGGAGCTAGTTCCCGAAAGAGGTAAACTCGAGGGGTCACTGGTGTGCTAACTTAGTCAACTCTCAGTGCACCTTGCCCCCTGCAGAACGTCTGGGCAGCACCCCCAGATTGACCTCATGAGGCAGGAGGCTGGTCAGGGAGCCAGCCGCCGAGGGGGTGGGGGCTGGTGGCCCCAGGCTGGCTGGGCGGTGGGAGGCCCGTCCCGGCACCCCTCCAGCGCTGCTCCACTTGGCCCCCTCCTGAGAGCATCCCGGTCTCCACCAGCCCTGGACAGCGGGGTCCGCGGGGGGCAGCGGGGTGGAGGGGCGAGCCGGCGCTGGCGGGCCGGTGGGAGGCAGGGAGGGAGGAGGTGGAGGCCGGCCTGCCCACTTACCAGCAGCTCGGCGCCCGCCCGCCGTGGACCAGAGGGAGCGCGAGAGCAGGACGCGGCCGGCTCACGGCTGCAGCATGAGTGCGCCGGGCGGGCACTCGCCGTATTTAACCGGGGCGGGCGTGAGTCAGCGCCGGGGGCCGAGCCGGCGCGGCGGCGGGAGGGGCGGGCGGCCGGGCCGGGGGCCACAGCCTACCCCCGCTCGCGTGCCCCGCTGCTCTTCCGCCACGGGGTTTTCCAAGGACACATTTTCCTCTTTCCCCCTTTCATCCAGTGCAGTCCCGAAGGCGCTGCGCTGGCCATCTCGGCTCTAGAAAAGCGCCGTGGCTTGTGGAAAAGCCTTGAGTCTTTCCTTTTTCGTTCAAACTTTTTATTGGGATGTAATTGCCGGAAATTTGACAACAATGATACAAGGAACACTCTTGTTTGCCTAACCCAATTTACCTATTGTTAACATTTTGGCAAAAGCACTTATTTTAAGTTCCAAAGAAAGATAAAGTTACCCCCGCCCCCAGCAAGTTCTGCCTAAAAACAATGTTTCAATTCCCTCCGACATGGGCCTCTGTTCCCTCGCCACCCCCTCCCACAGGTGGATGCAGTCAAGGGTCATATTTAAGAATGAGAGGGCATATTTAAGAATGGGGCATATTTAAGAAGGGACATATTTAAGAATGAGAGGCTCCCGGTGCCTTTCACCTCTGCATTGGAACCCACTCCCTGTTGCCCTAGTGGGGGACAAGAAACCAAGAAGAGGAAGAAGTCCTAGTTGGTGGGATGAGGAGGCTGCCAAACCCAAGCTTGTCCTCCACGATGCAGCCTCAGTAAGGCAAGAGCTGCACTGGGCTGAGCCACCTGCCCTTCCCTGGCTCAGTTTACCCTCTCAGCCAAGTGGGGAGAGTGATATTTACACACCATGCCTCATGGAATGCCAAGAGCTTTAATTAATGTTTACACTGTGCTTTGAGACCTTCGATGAAAGGCAGACATAAAAGTGCATAGTGTTATTACTGAAATAGTCACTTGGGTGGCTTGCAGTGGTCAAGCCCTACCACCTGAATCATGGCACATTCCTCCTCATTGGAGGCACCATGATTCAGAGCCAGCAACAAAATGCAACCAGTCCATTAAGTGGCATGATCCCAAGAGGGGCAAGCACTGCTTGGAGGGGTCTCCACACAATGCCCAGCCCCAGCTCTTCAATCACCAGCCTCCCTTCCAAATAATATTCCAGGTGGAGCACTCCCTCCCTCTTACTACCCTGGCACCTCTGCATCTGCACAATGGGGGTGTCAATTGCCTTTCCATAGAACCTGCTCAAATAAGAATACCACACACACTTCACCTTCTTTCCTTCCTTCCTGATTCTAACATTCAGCCACTCCGCACTGGGAGCTGTGGACAGCAGATATGACTCATACTTTCTTTGGCCCATGAGGAGCTAATAGGGCGGAGAGAGGAAGGATGGACATTTTTGAAGCACCTGCTGTGAATCAGAGAGCCCACAGTCACCTTGTTACATCTGTACAGTATTCTATCTATATCAAGTTTCTCAGCCTCACCACTATTGATATTTGGGGCCAGAGGATTTTTGGTTGCGGGGAGCTGTCCTAGGTACAGGCATTCCTTGAAGATACTGCAGGTTCATTTTCAGACCATCACAATGAAGCAAGTCTCACAATAAAGCCAGGCAAATGAATTTTTTTTTTTTGTCTCCCAGTGCATATAAAAGTTGTGTTTACACTATACTGTAGTCTATTAAGTGTGCAATAGCATTATGCCTAAAACAGTGTACAGACCTTAAGTAAAAATACTTTATTTGCTTAAAAATACTAACCATCATCTGAGCTTTCAGCAAGTCACGATCTTTTTGCTGGTGGAAGGTCTAGCTTCGGGATGTTGGTGGCTGTTGACTGAAGAGGTGGTGGCTGCTGCAGGTCAGGGCTGGCTGTGGCAATTTCTTCAAATAAGGCAGCAATGAAGTTTGCCACGTTGATTGACTCTTCCTTTTGGGGACAATTCCTCTGCAGCATGCAGTGCTGTTTGATAGCATTTTACCCGCAGCAGAACTTCGTTCAAAATTGGAGCCAATTCTCTCAAACCCTGCCTCTGTTTTATCAACTAAGTTTATGTCATATTCTGAGTCCTTTGTTGTCCTTTCAACAATCCTCACAGCATCTGCACCAGGAGTAGATTCCATCTCAAGAAACCACTGTCTGTGCTCATCCATAAGAAGCAACTCCTCATCCATTCAAGTTTCATCAGGAGATTGCAGCAATTCAGCCACATCTTCAGGCTCCACTTCCAGTTCTAGTTCTCTTGTTGTTTCCCCCACATCTGCACCTACTTCTTTCCCTGGAGTCTTGGGCCCTCAAAATCATCCATGAGGGTTGGAATCAACTTCTTCCAAACTCCTGTGAATGTGGAATCACGAATGTTATTAATGGCACCTAGAATGGTGAATCCTTTCCAGAAGGTTTTCAATTTACTTTGCCTGGGGGTACCTGGCTGGCTCAGTCAGTAGAGCACGTGACTCTCAATCTCAGGGTCATGAGTTCAAGCCCCACATTGGGCATGGAGCCTACTTAAAAAAATTTTTTTTACTTTGCCCAGAGCCATCAGAGGAATTACTATCTATAGCAGCTATAGCCCTATGAAATATATTCCTTAAATAATAAGACTTGAAAGTAGAAATGACTCCTTGATCCATGAGCTGTGGAATGGATGTTATGCTAGCAGGCAGGAAAACCTCATTGTCCATCCCCATCAGAGCTCTTGGGGGACCAGGTCCTTTGTCAGTGATCAGTAATATTTTTAAAGGAATCATTTTTTCTGAGCAGTAGGTCTCAACAGTGGGCTTAAAATATTCAGTAAACATGTTGTAAATGGATGGGCTGTCATCCAGGTGTTGTTATTCCATTTATAGAGCACTGGCAGAGTAGATTTAGCATAATTCTTAAAGGTCCTAGGGTTTTCAGAATGGTAAATGAGCATTGGTTTCAACTTCAAGTCACCAGGTGCCTTAGCTCCTACCAAGATAGTCAGCCTGTCCTTGGAACCTTTGAAGCCAGGCATTGACTTCTCCTCTCTAGCTATGAATTTCCTAGATGCCATCTTCTTCCAACAGAAGGTGGTTTTGTCTACATTTAAAGTCTGTTATTTCGTGTAGCCACATTTAATAATTACCTGAGCTAGATCTTCTGGAGGACTTGCTGCAGCTTCTCCATCAGCACCTGCTGTTTCCCCTTAAACTTTTATGTTACAGAGATGGCTTCTTTCCTGAAACCTCATGAACTCACCTCTGCTAGCTTCCAACTTTTCTTCTGCAGCTTCCTCACCTCTCTCAGCCTTCATAAAATTGAAGAGAGTTAGGGCCTTGCTGTGGATTAGGCTTTGGTTTAAGGGGATATTGTGTCTGGTTTGATCTTCTATCCTAAGCACTAACACTTTCTCTGTATCAGTGGTAAGGCTGTTTCACTGTCTTATGATTCATGTGTTCACTGGAGTAGTGCTTTTTATTTCCTTCAAGAACTCTTCCTTTGCATTCACAACTTGGCTAACTGTTTGGTACAAGAGGCCTAGCTTTTGGCTTGTCTTAGCTTTTGACATGCCTTCCTCATGAAGCTTAATCATTTCTAGCTTTTGATTTAGAGAGACATGTAACTCTTCCTTTCACTTGGACACTTAGAGGCCATTGTGGAGGCTATTAGCTGACCTAATATCAATATTGCTGTGCCAGGGAATAGGGAGGACCCACGAGAGGAGAGAGACAGGGGAATAGCTGATCAGTGGAGCATTCAGGACACTTAAAGGATCAAGACCATTGATCTATTGTCTTATATGGGTGTGGTTTGTGGCGCTCCAAAGCAATTACCATAGTAACATCAAAGATCACTGATTACAGATCTCCTTAACAAATGTAATCATAATGAAAAAATTTGAAATATTGTGAGAATTACCAAAACGTGACACAGAGACATGACGTGAGCAAATGCTGTTGGGAAAATGGTGCCGATAGACTTGCTCAACACAGGATTGCCATAAACCTTCAATTTGTAAAATATGCAGTATCTGTGAAGTGCAGTAAAGCAAAGTGCAAAAAAGTGATTTGTGCCTGTATTGTAGGATGCTTAAAGCATCCCTGGGCTCTACCCACTAGATACCAGTAGCATCCCTCCCAAGTTGTGACAACCAAAACTGTCTCTACAAGTTGTGAACACACACACACACACACACACACACACACACACACACACAGTTGAGAACTACTGATCTACCAATAATCCTGTGAGTGGGAGTAATTGCCCCCATTTTACAAATAGGAAAACTAAGGCCCAGAGCAGTTAACTAATTTCCTCAAGATCACATGCTAAGTGACAGAAACAAAATTCAAACCTTGGATGGTGGGTTGTGTGCTCCTCCCAGCACTGTGTGCTCATATGCACCTAACTGCTACAGATAGAAGTGTGGCTGTGTTTAAATTGGTGTAGAGGAAGGATTTTGAGAAGTCCACGGGAGTAAAGTCCTCAGAATAAGGTGGATAAATGTGGGTGCATTTGAAGGGATAGGGCTTGAGTTTCATGCAGAAGGTGGCCTTAAATGATGAGCAGGATCTGGAAGGGTGGGGGCAGTGAGTTAAGGAAAATCATTGAATCAGACCCAAGAGGGAAGGTGTTCCACCAACACTGAGTTTGGCAGGAGCCGAGGGGGTGGGGCAGGTCTCTCTAGAGAGAGCAGGCAGTAGGGAGACACTGAGGGTTTTGGACGAGCATAGAGGCACAGTCAGAGCCACACCACAGGAAGCATAGTGCGGCAGGAGTTTCAGGTTTCATGTTGGACCCTTGGCTGTCCACAAGGCATCCAGTTCTCAAAGCACTCCTACCATCCTCTTTGGTCTTCATGACAAGACATGGGCTTCAATACAGCCACCCAGTCCATGCAGGAAGGACCAGTTCCCCAGCGACAGAACCTCTGAGCTTTAGCTCTCTGAGGCCCCCTCTTTCATAGGGAAGCACAATCTCTGCTACAGAGAAAACAAGACGGCCCCAGTGAGATCTGTTGGTGAAAGTAAAAGCTTGATTCACCAACCACAGGCTCTGTAAAACTCAGGGCTCACTTTCCAGCCCCCCTGGGAGAACCAGAAGGGCCAGGTTGCCCCCGGGCTTCAGAGAAGTCCAGTCTTTCTCACCCATGCATGTTTCTTGAGTTTAGTTAATAAGCATAGAGTCCAGGGAATTGGAGGTCATGTAACCGGGGAGGGCCCCGGCACCCTTGAGAGACAGAGTTGTGGCCCTGCTTGGTTCACTTCAGGGATGGGGAAGCCAGGACTACACAGTGAAATCCCCTGGGTAGATTGGCAGGATAAAGAAGATGGAAAACACCCAGGGCTGCTAAGGATGTGGGTGGTCTCACGCACTGCTGATGGGAATATAAACTGGTAGAGCAATAGCTATCAAAATTCAAAATGTGTAAACCCATTCACCAGGATCTGTGCCACATACACAGACATGATTGTGTGCGTACACAAAGCTATATGCCCAAGAATCCTCAGTGCAGCATTGTTTGTAAAAACAGATTGTTGTAAACAATACAAATATCCGTCCATAAGACAATAATTCCATGCATCGTGAAAACCCACACCAAGTGGCCAATTTTAACAGATGAGTTACATCGGTGCAGTTGGTTGACCGTCTCTTTGTTTCAGCTCAGGTCATGGTCTCAAGGTCATGAGATTGAGCCCTGTGTGGGGTTCCATGCTCAGCGCTGAGTCTGCTTAAGAATCTCTCTCCCTCTCCCTTTGCCCCTCCCCATCTCTAAAATAAATAAATAAACCTTTACAAAATATGGAATACAGCTTTATTTTCCGAAGAAGAAAAATATACCTGATGTATTAAGCAGTTATATATATGTATACGTGTGTGTGTGTGTGTGTGTGTGTGTGTGATTGCCCTCACTGGTTTTAGGGGGAAAACATACATGTATAACTCCTCAGTTTTATTTCAACATACGGGAAACGTAGTGAGGAAAACAATCTCACTATTTGTCCATCATGATCACACAAAACACTAGAAGATGGTACAAAACATCAATTTACCAATTGAATGGCTCACAGGGTCAGCCTCAGATGAGCACCCAAAGCTCTTGTCCCAGCCTGTCCCCTGACCACTCTCCTTCCCCAGGTCACTCTGCTCTGCTCCCACCCCCTGCTCCCCGTGCAGTGGCCCAGCTCTGTGGGAGGCAGAGAAACCACGAAGGCTCCACCTGGCTGCCGTCTCATTCCCAAGGCTCTGGCTGTTCTCTGAGGGAGGAATTTTAGGTTGTTTCTCAGAGCAGTGACTCTCAAAGACCAACTAATAGCCATCCCTTCCACTCATGTGGACAGCCTCTCATAACAGGACCAAGAAAATTGGTTGCCATCCAAGTCTCTGTCAATTTTCTCAGTTTTATTGAGAAATGTCCACAACACAGATGAGGAGGAACAAGAAAGAACAGTGCAGGTGAGAGAAAATTTCACCCAGTTATACCTCTGTACGTACGTGTGTGTTTCTATTCAAATGTGTGTACGCACACACACGTATGTATGCAGACACATGCACACATGTGATCTCTGTAGCTATGTATAAATGCTTAGGAAAGGGCACAGAAGGGCACGCTCAGATCTGCTGCAGTGTGGGGTGGGAGGGAACAGTGATGAATGCGGATTTTTTATCACTGTGTGTTGGCTTATGTTCCATTTAAATAAAAATGCATTCCTGAGCTGCATCTCGTGGATCATTAAAACAACTATTTTCAAAGACAAAAAAACAAAGTTCTACTCTTTCAAACATTTTTTTTTTTTAATTACACTGAGACCTGTCTCCCTGGAACCTCCACCCTCGGGTTCTCTTCCCATCTTCACACCCCAGTATGCCTCCCCTCTCCTGGGGGCCATCGCCTCAGATGTTTGGGACCCACAAACAGGCTCACTCCCTTCCATCTGCCCCTTTAGACACATCACACACAGTCCCTTCCCTCAACTATCCTGGTTGCTCCCCATGGGGCCCCTCATTCACTCTGCAAAAGGAGCATTCAGTAAGTGGCAGGCCTGGGCGAGGTGCCAGAAAACAGAAGTGAATTCATCCTGAGAGGCACCCAAATACATGAACGGTCTTATTCGAGTATAAGGTATATGTGGGATGGGGCGACACAAGGGAACCACCCAGACTTCCTGGGCCATGAGAGGAAGGCTTCCCCAAGAAGGTGGCCCTGGGATGAAGCCTGGGAGAATGAATGGGCGTTCAGCCTCTAAGAACAAATAGCGTTTGCAAAGATTCAAAGGCACAAAAGACCATGGCACCTTCAGCATGTGGCAAATTGTTCAAGATAGCTGGAGAGCAGGGTGTGAATGAGGGCGTAGGAGAAACACCATCCTGGGACGAGGGCAAGATGCAAGGTAGGAAGGGCCTCACCAACTGGGATTCACTCTGTAGGTCACGGAGGGCCACAGAAGTGTGCGGCCAGCGACAGACACAGTCAGATTGGTGTAAGGTAGTTGTTTAGCAACCAGACATGATTCTGCCCCCCTCCCAAGGGACATTTGTCAATGTCCGGAGGCATTTTTGGTTGTCACTACTTGGAGAATGCAAATGGCATCTAGTGAGTACAGCCAAGAGAACATCCTCCGGGGCACAGGCAGCCCCCTGCAGTAAAGATTATGTGGACTGAGATGTTAATGGTGCTGAAGGTGAGAAACACAGGTATGGAGGATGGATAATTCTGGCAGCAGCATAGAGGATGGATCACTGCGGGGTACGGGTGGGAGACGGCAGGAAAAGCTGATAAAACATTACAGCAATAGCTCAGTTGGGAGACATGATGGCCTGAGCTAAGATAGGGCAGTGAGAATGGAGAGGAGACTGAATCAGGAGGTGCTAATAAGGAGTGAAACTGGTACAACATGACGATGGATTGGTCATGGTGGGAAGTGGCGTGATACAGTGGGGCTGTTACAATACACGTTAGGCCACCAAAACAAAGTGAGCCCAAAATAGCAAGAGCTTAAACAAGGTGGATGTTTATTTCCCATCAAGCCAGGAATGGTGACTTGACTATATCAGGAAGCAAGACCCCATCTATCCAATTGCTCAGCTATCCTCAGTCCATGCCCAAAATTGCTGCTCTAGCTCCTGCCTTCACTTTCATATTCCAGCCAAAGGAAAGGCAAGAAAGAGGAAGGGGCTCAGTCCTTCTTTTTAAAGGCATGACCTGAAAGCTATACACATCACTTCCACTCATAACCCATTGGCCAGGACGTAGTCATGTGGCTGCCCCTATCTACAAGGGAAATGTAGTCTTGAGTTGAGCACCATATATAAATTAAAACTTTTGTAACAGGAGAAGTAGTGGGAAGCAGCCTAGGGAGGCTATTAGCAATCCATACCATGGGTGAAAGAGAAAAAGCCATGAAAGGAACAGCCGGGTTTTCAGCATGGGTGACCCAGTGGATGGTGGGTACCATTAAGAGGACCAGAGGGGCGCCTGGTGGCTCAATCGGTTAAAGCTTCCAACTCTTGGTTTCGGCTCTGGTCATGATCTCAGGCTGGTGAGATTGAGGCCCACATCGAACTCCATGCTGGTCATGGAGCCTGCTTAATGTTCTCTCTCTCCCTCTGCTGCTCCCCATGCAAATGCTCTCTCTCTCTCTTAAAAAAAAGAGAGAGAGAGAGAGAGAGAGAGACCAGAGAACATGGAAATGGAGGCGGTAAGAAGCAAAGGGGCAGACTCATTTTGGACAGGCTGTGTTTGAGTCCTGTGAGACCATAATATGGACTGTCCAGTAGAGCCTGAAATCAGGGTCTGAGCTCAGGCGAAGGGTCTGGGTGGGGATAGAGGTCTAACAAACCATACATAAAGGGGAGATTGGCCAGCAACTGGGCTTAATCTGGAGTCCATAAGCCCCACCCATTAAAGCAGCCTCTCTACACCTAAAGTACTGAGGGTGCAGCCTATGAATTCCCTGAAATTGTATGTAAGGTATGTGGAAATGTGCTGTACACTTTTCCAAGGAGACAGCTTGACCTTCATGACTTTCATTAGACTCTCAAAGGGTCTGGGGTGCAGAGTGAGGTAAGAAGAGGGTTCAGAATGGCAGCCTGGGTATTTCTCCCCCACCTCCCTGCTTATTACTGAGACAGACAGAGGAAGAAGAGTCCACCAAAGGAACCAAGAAAGAGCAATAAGGGTGGTCTTAGGAGCAGCAGGACAGACTGTTTGGGGGGCTGCAGGGAGCAGAGCTTAAAAAGATTGAGTGGTCAATGGATGAGATCCATGGGTCTCGGGAAGCCTGTGACAAGGACAGTTAGTGCTTTAGAGAGGAGTAGAAGGAGCAGGTGTAGGAGGTAGGTTCCCAGAAGGAAAGATTGGAGGGAAGATGAGTCTTGACTTTTTAGGATGGCAGAGGATTAGATATGTCAGAGACTAAATGGAAATGTCCAGCAGAGAAGAAGAGATTGAGAAGAGTAGAAATAGAGCAAATGATATTTTCTTCTCGAAACAGGCTCCTGGCACCAACCTTAGCACTCGGGTGTAGTCCCAGCAGCAGGAGCAGAATTGTTCAGTCACAGAAAGGGCTCAGACTCATAGGGTGCTTTCCACCTCTGTCTATCCCTGGTTGGGACCTGGGCAAGTGAATCCACCTCTCTGAGCCTCTTTGTCCCCTGTGTGAACTCAGATAACAACCTGCCTGATGTGAATGATGAAAGGATTAGAAGAAAGATCATGTGTGAAATGCCCAGCTCAGGTCCTGATCACAGTCGATGCTCAGTAAGTGGGAGGGCCCTTCTCCCCTCCCCATCCTTCCCTTCTCTGTTGCTTTTTCACTCACATGAAAAGGGCAGTCTTTGAGGAAAGGACTTTATAGTCTTCCTACTTGTTCCAAAGGGGCAGAATTTGGTCCATTTGAAGTACTGCACACCATCCTCTTGTGGGAAGAATGAAGCCAGAAACACTGACAATATATAGAATAATAACAATGAGACAAATAGGCAGTCACCTTCTTAAAATCCCCAGTGACAGCTGCAGCACTCATCTCCAACCATACCCAGTTATTAGTGGTGTTTCTCCAAGGACAAATGTCATGAGACTGTTCTTAGTCCCCAGCATTCTGTTCCTGATGATGATGGTGTGTTCAGAGTCATGAGTGTTCCAAGGAGACTATTTGGTCAGAGGTTGTCAAGCCTGCGAGCAGTGGGTGGAGGAGAGAGGATTTCACACGTGAAAAAGCAATCTTCAAACAAACAACTCAATTAAAACACCAGCAAATGACTTGAGTAGACATTTCAACAAGGAAGATATACCGATGGTCAATAAGCACATGAGAAGATGCTAGACGTCACTAGTCATCAGAGAAACACAAATCCAAACCACAGTAAGATACCACTTCACACCCATTAGGATGGCTAGTATCCAAAAAAATGGGAAATAATAAGTGTTGGCGAGGGTGTGGAGAAACTGGAACCCCCACATGTCACTGATAGGAACATAGAAGTTGCCACTGCTCTGGGAAAACGGTATGGCAGTTCCTCCAAAAATTAAACACAGAATTAGCCCGGGATCCAGCAATCCCACTTCAAGGTGTATACCCTAAAGAATTAAAAGCAGGGATGAAACAGATATTTGCACACCTGTGTCCAGAGCAGCATTATTCACAATACCCCAAAAGGTGGAAGCAACCTGGGGGTCTAAAAGCACAAACACGGTAAGATACCATTTCCACGAAGTGCCCACAGTAGTCAAAGTTAGAGAGGCAGGAAGTAGAGCTTGGTCACCAGGAGGCCAGGGAGGCGGAAGTGGGGAGGTGATGCTTCATGGGGACAGAGATTCAGTTGAGGATGACGCAAAAGTTCTGCAGATGGATGGTGGTGGTACAGTATTAATGCTACTGTACTGGACACGGAACATGGTTAACATGTAAATTCTATGTTAGGTATATTTTCTCTCTCTCTCTCTCTCTCTCTCCCTCTCTCTCCCTCTCACACACACACACACACACACACACACACACACACACACAGCAGTCCTCAGAGTGAATAATGCTGGACAGAGTTGAAGACCATTGTCTAACTCATGAAAAGTTTTTCTATGAAGTTTAAAACTAGGCCTTTCTGAAAACATCAAAAATAAAGAACACACCACCCCAGTCTAGGTGGGCTGGGTCCTGGTTGCCCTGGCCGTGCCTGGGTGGCAGAGCCCACCCTCCTGCTCTGGGCTGCACTCAGCTCCCCATCGCCCAGCAGATGTGCCCGAGCCTTGGAGGAAGGCAGACTTGCCTCTGGGTGATGAGAATATGAGCCATCATTCCCTTCTCTATAATTTTGTCTTTTGTGTTTTTTTCACATTTTCTCTATATGACTTGGCACATTTTATAAGGAAGAAAACATTCCTTAAATTCTCCATATTTCAAAGACCTTATCCTCCATGCCAGCCCCCTGTGAGCAAGGGCTCAGTGTTTCTCAGGAGGGACACCCACTGCCCAGGATTAGCCCCCCTCCATGCGAAGTGCTCTTTTCCTGGGTGAGTCACGCAGGACAGAAGAGGGAAAGGTTTCCTCAGCCAGGATAGAGCCGGAAACGCGTGGTGGGTGGGCACAGGCCTTTGGGGGATGAGTGGGACTCTGAGAGGGTCTGAAGGGGTAGGGGGCATGCCAGGCGAGGGCCGTGGGGTAAGCCAATGCCCAAAGGTAAGAGCAGGTGCTGTGTTTGCGGGGAGTGGGCTTTTACAGAAAACTGGATTATGAAGCCCTTATATTCTGGGCTGAGAAACTTAAACTTTTTTCCATAGGTGGCTGGGAACCAGGAAGGGTGGTGGTCATTATTGTTTCTTTTTTTTTTTTTAAGATTTGATTTATTTATTTATTTAGAGAGAGAGAGTGCATGCAAGCAGGGGGAGGGGCAGAGGGAAAGGAGAGAGTCCTAAAGCAGACTCCCCGCTGAGGAGGGAACCCAAAATTGGGCTCGATCGCACGACCCTAAGATCATGGCCTGAGCTGAAATCAGGAGTCCGACGCTTAACCGACGGTGCCCCCCAGGCACCCCTGTTTCATTTATTTTATCAAGAGACCAGGCTGCCTGGACCAAGAGGCTGCAGGGTCTGCCTTCTTGTCCCACCAGCATCCAGGACCGTCTAAGCCCAACCAGTAGGTGTCCCGGGACCTACAGACTGACTCAGGTAAGTCTGCCAAATGTTTTCTTAAGAGCCCATCCATCCCTTTTCCTCAAAGGGATTCAGAGAGTTTGAAACTAGACAGTTAACAGAGGAGGGGAGGGAGGAGTCAGGGCTGGCTGCAGGAGGAAGGGAAAAGTTCTCTTTGGCCTAAAGCAATTTATTCAAGATACATTTAATTGCACATTTTAATCTGAGACTTCCAAATTTTATGCCACAATAAAACAGGGCAGCCCTTTGAAATGATTAAACTAGCAACTTCGCAGTCCTCATGGCTGGAACAGCTTCCAGCGCGTCACCACACCTAATTAAAGGTCAGGGACGGGTGCTGGAAGAGCTGATGTGTTTTCCTTAATTATTACATGAATGGACAGGTCTGTGTTGAATGCCCTACATGACTGAAGTTCACACAGAAACACAGGGGCACGTGGGCTCAGGCCAGGGAGCCCTGTCCTTCCCCTGCTCCATCTCACTTTGAGAAACCTGCCTTGCTCCTCATCTCTCTACAAATTCCTCTCCGTGTACAATCCAAAAAGGAATAGGAAAATGCCACTTAGCCAGATAAACACGTTCAAGAAAGACATGGAAACCTAGGAGCTCAGAACATGGACCTCAGCCAGCCATCCCCCCCCCCAGTTGGGTGTCAGTTTTCCTATCCATAAAATGGGAACAGGCATTACACTAGATGCCCACTTATGGCAGCCTATTATTCTATGGGAAAAGAATCCTCTTTTCTGCTCGCCTCATCTGATAAGGGAAAGGGAAGGGAGGGAGGGAGGGAAGGAAGGAGAGAGGGAGGGAGGGAGGAGAAGAGGCAGAAATTGGTCAGAGTTCCTATTTCCATCCATCTTGACTAATTCCAGACCTTCTTGACTCCTCGTACTGCCCACCACACACAGTCAGTGCCCAGACCAAATAGCTGTTTAATAAACGCTAATTGAGACCCTCTTTCCAACCTTTTCCCATGGCGCAGACACAGAGAGTGAACCAAGATGGTGGCCCCTCAAGATCTGGAGTTGAAGAAGGTTAGAAAGGGTCTTGAGCATGGGAGATACTTCCATTAGGAAGCTGAGGGGATTGTGGACAAGAATTTCAAGTGAGGCCCGAGTCCTGGGGAAGAAAAGAGTCTCCAGGGGCCTGGGGTATGGCTGCACAGAGTCCTAGGATGGCCCCGGTCTCAGGCTGGGCGAGCGGTGGGGGCGAGCGGCTCTTGAGGGATAGGAGGTGGTTTGCCTGGGTCCGGTTAAGACTCAGTTAATCGGGGGCGCCTGGGTGGCTCAGTCGGCTAAGCGTCTGCCTTCGGCTCGGGTCATGATCCCAGGGTCCTGGGATCGAGCCCCGCGTCGGGCTCCCTGCTCCGCAGGGAGTCTGCTTCTCCCTCTCCCATTCCCACTGCTCGTGTTCCCTCTCTCGCTGTCTCTCTCTGTCAAATAAATAAATAAAACCTAAAAAAAAAAAAAAGACTCAGCTAATGGTTGGTCTGTCCTCTTGTCCTGAGCCTCACAGCCTTCAGGGACTCAGTTCCTGAGTAAGACCTGAAGAGAGTTTCGAAGCAGAGCCCCTTTGGAGGGCTTGCCCGAGCTAAGGCCTCTGTAATTCTGCCTCCTCTTTTGCTTTGAAAATCTCTAAGTCCAACCTATGTTTTCAGGCCATTTATCTGATCACATCCTCTGAAAGGTCGCAGTAGCTACAGTTCAGCAAGGCAGACATTCTCATAGCAATGCTCATCTCAGGCCTTTGCCCCGCCTCCACGCGCCACACCCCCTTTTCTGAAGGACTTGGCAAGAAAAGAAATAAGTCCACTGGAGTTTTCCAAATTAAATCAGTGTCAGAAGGAGTTGAGCTTCTCCCTTTGCTCCAACAATTGCTTGGAAATGTGTTAGCATCCAGAAACATTTTTGCCACCTTAGAGCGGCCAGGATTCTCCTACCACTTCCGACCCCAACCCATATGTTTTTGGGAATGGAAGAAGAGGGCAGGGATTGAAAGGGCCCTAGACCTCATCTAGTTTAAGTATGTACTTTCCTCAGAGAGGAAACTGAATTCCAGAGAAGTATCAGGGGTTGGGATTAGAATCCAGTATTGTCTGCCTTACCCCACACTTTCTGACTCCGTTCTTCAGAAGACCAACATGGTACTTCTTAAGACTTCTGGTCAACTTTTGCATACGAACTAAGAGCTGAAATTGCTGTTGTTCCGACTCAGTGAAGCTGGTTGTTATTGCTCTGCGGGGGAGAGCAGGGCTACGTGACAGGAATGCATGGAGGTCCCATGGGAGACCTGGGACCCCTGGAATGACCGACAGTCATTCTGGCATTCTCTGGCATTGGCCATTTCCCTTCTAGCACATTAAGGGAGATGACTGGGCTTTATTTCTGACAGCAGAGGATTCTGAAGGCAGGAATGCCATGATGGTGCTTATTACCGCTGGGAACCCAGAATGAGGGAGGAAGTGATTAACAGTATGGATGGAGGCCCCATGACGAGTGACGACCCACTCACCCCATCTCTCCTGAGGGGCATTTCGTCACATCGAGGATGGAGTCTTGGTCCTCGGACTGGTGACTCTGGGTACAGCGGCTTCCTGGTCACGTCAGAGAACTGTGTGTCCATCCATCTATTGGTGTATTCTTTCTTAGCTTATCCTGCCCGGTTCCAGAAAGGATTTGAGGTAGCTCAAATAAAATGTAACAAAATAAGTTAACAGCAGGAAGGAAAGGAAAAAGAGAAACCAAAGTGAATGAAGGACTAAAAGGGACCTGGGAATAAGACCAAATGTCAATATCTCAAAATTCCTTTCACAATAGTTCATTCAGCTGAACACATGTGATTTAGGTACTTGTTTGTGTGACTATATGGAGGACAATTATTTAAATCTATTGTTATTTTTCTAAAGAGGCACACTAGGCTGACATGCAGTTTTGCCCTCCTCTTCTCTCTGCCCCCCCTGCCCCCACACGTGAGCCTGGAAGGGCCACAGCCACGGGGCCAAACGCCACAGGCCACAGCTGGTGGAGTGGAACAGCCCACAGAAGCAGGGACGTGGGGGCCACCGGCGTGGCCGCCCCGCCCCCAGACAGTCCGCCTCTGCAGACCTCTGTCGCCGCCAGACCGGCGTCCGCAGCGAGCCTATCCCATGCGGTCCGCGTGGGTCTGAAACAGAAGGCAACTGGAAGAAGCCGAGGCCTGAGAAGAGAGGAGGGTGCAGACAGATGCTGGGGGGGGGGCTCCCTGCATTTAAAGGCTGGAGGGAGGAGCCTCAGCCTGCGGGGGAAACTGAGGTAAGGCAACCAGAGAGGTAGGAAGTGGGAAGGGAACCTTGCCAGGGTGGGCCAGACATTTGCCTCTAAACGTTTTAGCAGGCAGTGAGGAGAAGGAAACTAAGTCCGTTTATCCCCCCAGATACGAAGATCCGTGGCTGAGGAGGAGTGTAAGTAACCCTGGGATGCAGACCAGAGGAGCCTTTCTCCCGAGGGTCTGTGCGCAGTGGCCACTTTGTACTCACACTAAGCATCCTCACAACACACAGAGCCATGAGTTCTGCGGAGTTGCTTCTTTTTTTATTTAAAGATTTTATTTATTTATTTGAGAGAGAGCACACACAAGCAGTGGGGAGGGGTGGAGAGAGAGGGAGAAGCAGGCTCCCCGCCAAGCAGGGAGCCCGATGCGGGGCTCGATCCCAGGACCCTGGGATCACGACCTGAGCCAAAGGCAGACGCTTAACCCACTGAGCCACCCAGGCGCCCCCCCATGGGGTACTTCTTACCACGTTCCTCCATGGGCCAGTGGGAATTGCCATAAAATGGGAAGCAAATTCTGCAGAGGGCCCAGTACATGCGGTCTGGACCCCAGCTCTCTGCACCTCTGGCCTGTCCAAGGGACCGATTGTAGGCCCTCAGGAGGAGTGCACGGGCCACATCACATGTCTCCTTCTACCACTTTCCCCCTAAATGTCGTTCCCCTCACCGGAACATTTAAACAACATCAGGTGGCCAGGGGGCCACCCCTGCTCCTCAGCCCAGGATCAAGGTGCTGGCTTCTCTCCAGAAAATACAAACCCACCCACACTGGAGTTGCCCTCTTAGGAAATTCAGTTACCTAAAAAGAGAGAGTCTTTAAGTGCCTGACAAAGGAACCATCTGCTTAATCTGAGCAAAAACAGGAATTCCTCAAAAAGAAAGGAAGATGCAGGAAATGGTTTTCAACTAGGCCTTTAAGAGATACCCCATAACTCAGTCTATAAACCGAGTCCCAAGGGCTGGGCTCTGTTTAAGAGTCTGGCACTGCGGGCCCGTCAGGAGGATGACGTGCCCCGGAAGCTGTGACACCTCAGGGGCCTGTGACTCAACCTCACTTTCCTCACAGACACCTCCTCCTCGGGAAGGGAGGTGTGTGTGGGGGGGGTGCAGCCTGAGCAGGAAGGTCCACTTGTCCACTGCCCTGCTGGCCCCCTCATCAGATCACCGAGCCACTCAGACCACCCTGGGCTCTCTGCTGCCTCGCCTCTCCCACCCGTCCAGGGCAGCGTGGTCCAGGAGTCCCAGGGAGGCGGAGAAGATCCTTGAGCTCACAGAGCCTCACCCACACAAGGGATGTGTGGATGGCTTTGCCATCAAAAGGAACCTTCTCAATTTCAGGAAACTAGGTCCAGAGGGGAGAACTTGCCCAGGGTCATACAATGAGGGGCACAGCCAAGGCAGGAGTCCACACGCTCGCACTCTCTTTCCCAATCTCTCTCTCTCTCTTGCTCACCGTCTCTCCAGGAAGCACCTGACCTCAGCATGTCCAACCCTAGCACCACCAGCGAGCGACCATGTCCCGCCCGGAGAGGACCTGCCTCACTAACCGTGGGTGCCCAGTGGACTTTCCGATGCAGTAACTCCCTCCACAGAGCTTGGCAGCTCACAGAGCACCTTCTCACCTGTGTCTCAACATGACTGTTGCAAGAACGCCCATTCCCGGCCATCCGTGGGGGTAGGAGCAGGACGTCTCTCGCTGTCGCACTAGGAAAAATGAGACTCCATGCTTGATGCCGGAGGATGAGCTTTGTCTTTGTGAGCATCGACTAGCCAGCAGGTAGCTGGGGACACACAGACAGTGATCCCAGTCAGTGGGAGCCTTGGGCCCAGCCACGGCACAGACTGAAGGAGGGACTCCGACAGAATCTCGCCAGGGTTCCCTCCAACCAGGAGTCATGAGAACCACCAGGCAACGTGCGTTTCTGCAAAGCGTGGTGTGGGCCGTGGGAATGCACATGGGGACAGGTACAGGCGCTTACCCTGATTTCCCACCTGCTCTGGGAAAGGCCCTTTCCCACTTATATGTTAGGTGAGCAGGGTCAGCCATTTAAGGGCTGCCTGGGGGTGGGAGGGAGCGTCAGGTGGCAGGGATGTGTCTTTGAAGGGACAGAGGTGGATGGACAGACATGGGAGGCAGAGTGATTCCATTCAAGACCTAGACTCAGGGTTCCAGCAGCATCAGAATGGGAAGGACCTTCCGGTCCAGACCCGCCACTTTATAGATGGGGGTCTGAGGCCCAGCGAGGGGAAAGAATTGACTCAAGGTCACGCAAGCTGGTCAGTAGCAGATGGAACATTTGGGTGTAAGAAAACCAGACATACACTTTGGCTAGGGGCCAGCCCTGTCAGGACCATGTGGGAACCTAGGACTGAGCCTTTCAAAGAAATCTGGGACTATAAAACCCAAGGAGGTCTCTGCAGGTCGATGAGAGCCCCCCCACCCCCCAACCCCGGAACAGCAAGCTGCAGCTGGTTTTATGCGTGTTTGAGAACATGGACTGATTCCAGGGCACTAAGCACCCACGCCAACACAATGCCTGCAAACTGGTCTTCCACTCAGCACAGGTCAGCCCAACGAGGCCATGACCAACGTCTCTGGTGGCCAGTGCCTAGGCAGTGGGTTACACCCATATCCACCCACTTCAACCCAGGGCTGGGTCGATTAATCACAGACCATGTGAGGGAAAAAGGATCTTAATGAGCATTCACCAGCCTCACACCTATCTCCATCAAACACTGGAATTCCTTCTATCTTGAGGTTGCCCAGTCACCGGCTGAATTCCTCCAGAGACAGACAGCTCACAGCCCCAGGTGGCCAGCCATTCCAACCCTGGATGGTGCTGACTGGGTTCTTCCTTGGACTCAGGCAAAATCTCTTCCCCTGCTCACCCTGTACTTCCTACCAACTGGTCCTCATTCTATCCCTTGAAACCTTGGGGAACACATCCCCTCCTCTTCCCCATACCAACCCTTTAACTGGTTATACACAGTGACCAGCACCCGCAAGTCCTCACTGTTCTGGGCTGAACACCACTGGCTCTCTAAACCAGTTTCCATGGGACTGGGTTGAGTCCTTCCCCAAGCCCCTCTCCATCCTAGTTATTTTCTACTACATGTTTTCCGCTCAACTGCTGTGGATCCCCAGGATTGAACATGACATTCAAGTTGAAGGCCAGCATCTCAAATCATTACGCACATGCCCCTTCTCCTTTCTGTTATCTCGTGCTTAAACTCCCTGATCCAAGCTTCAAAGACCCACACAGGAAGGCCATACTTGCTCAGAGAAAGCAGAGCTATGGGCACCCTGTGGCTCACAACTAAACATGTGTGGCAAATCCTGATTTTCCCAAACATTAGTAAGGAAGAATATTTAACTCTGTAAAAGGCAATAGGGTCAAGGGTGAGACACCCCCCAGTGACACAGTGTGCATTGAAGCTAATGTGTCAGGTCCCACTGCGGAAGCTAGCTTGTGGGTGACATAAGCATTCAGGTGACAGCTGACTCTCAACACCTGCTATGCACCAAGCCCCATAGCTCCATGACAGAAAAACTATTTAATGGATAGCTTTTATCCCAAGGCCCCCGGTTAGGGAGATCAGTACACATAGAATTACAGCAAAATGTGCCAGATGCTATCGTGGAGGCAAGAAAATGGGAAAGGTTAGTTTCCTATTACTGCGGTAACAAATTAGCACAAACCCCACGTGGGTCTCACTGAGCTAACATCAAGGTGTCAGCAGGACTGGGTTCTTTCTGGAGCCTCTGGGAGACGATCCTCTTTTCCAGCTTCTAGCAGCTGCCTTCCTCCTTTGGCTGACGGCCCTTTCTCCGTGTTCAAAGCCAGCAGTGTTCATCTCCAACCTCCTGCTTCCTCCTTTCACTTAGGAGGACTCGTGTGATTACACTGGGCTCCCCTGGATAATTCACGATAACCTTCCCATCTCAAGGGTCTTAGCCCAATCACTTCTGCAAAGTCCCTTTGGCCCTGTCAGGTAAATTGTGTTCCTGGGCTCTGGGGACTTAGGACAGGGACATCTTTGGCAGGCACGGGAATCAACTAACTGCCCGTGAGAAGATACATTACATTTGAATGGATCCTTCAAGGCTCTGCAAGGAGAGCCCTGGCACAGACAGGAAAAGGGATCCACACGAAGAATGTGCTTGTACAAGGCCTGGAGACCAGAAAATGTAGCTAGTATTTTCCTTTTATTGATGGCTTGCTTTTCTTTGTTTTTGGAAAGACCCAACCTCTGCCTGATTGCCGCTAGGGTTTAGAGGCTTACTACCCTTCACAGCAGCTCATTTCTTCCTATGGATGGCTCTGAACAGAGAAGAACCTTCCTTAAATTGAACCCCACTGTATTTGTCATCACTGGAAACGTTAATAGATCTCACGGTGCCCAGGAGTTACTTTAGTTGGACCAGAAAGGGGTACTGGGTAATGGGAGGGTCATGGCACACAGGGGTCCAATACATTTGGAAGGTTCTCCAAGGTTCAACCTTGGACAGACTATTCCCACTAAATGCATCAGAACAGGTCACCAGGCCAATAACTTATTAGAACAACGCCACTCCCAAAGCTGATGGCCTGCAGAATTTCACTGATACCACCTCCTCTACTCCTGTGCCACAAATCAACTGAAAAAAATTGGAGCTGAGGCTGAATTTGAACTTGAGCTTGAAGGGACAAAAACTCAGCAATGCTGACATTTTCCGTTTCTCTTTTGATGTTACAGCAAACATAAATTGCTAGAAGTTTAGAGCCAGGGAAGAGGCCCAGCTCTCTGCCCTCTGCCCGAGACAAGCTGGGGGTCTGGCAGCCTCAATCCGGGTGGTAACTGCTGTGGCCCTTGGGGCGCGGGGGGTGGGGTTGGTACAGAAACTCTGGGTTGTGGACTGTGGAGGGAGGACAGTGCCACAGAGAGGCTGGCCAAGAAGACACACCCAGCATCCCTCATCTCTCTGTATCCTCTGTTGACAATCATTGCCCCTGGGTCTCCCCTGGGCCAGGCAGGACTCTTTCCAGTGATGTTCTGGGTGTGAGACAATGGAGCAGATACCACCCTGCCCTCAGTGCTGAACAGTTTAGTTACAGTGCATTTTTATATCCATTACCTTCTTTAACTCTTACCACACCCTGGTGAGGGGAACTGAGTCAGTGGCAGAGCTGAGACCTACATCTGAGACCAACTCTCCGCTGTTCCCACCACGCATGGACGCCGCCTGTGGGCTCTGGATCATTCCTGTGGGGTCAGGGCCAGGCCTGCAGCAAGTCCCAATGAAGGCCTGCACTTAAGATTTCCAGCTCCAGAAGAGACTCTTAACTCTAGGGGGCAAACTAAGGGCTGCTGGAGGGGAGGTGGGTGGGGGATGGGGTAACTGGGGGATGGGCATTAAGGAGGGCACGTGATGTGATGAGCATTGGGTGGTATATGCAACTGGTGAATCACTAAATTCTACCCCTGAAACTAATAATACACTATATGTTAACTAAATTGAATACAAAATTTGAAAAAAAAGTATTTCCAGCTCCTTTTTCCCTTGTTTCCCCCCTCTCCACCACCCTACCCTTTTTTCTTCTGTATCTGTATTCCTCTCTGTTTCCTCCTCACCAGCCCAGAGCCCCACAAATGATGCTCAGCTCTCAGGGGCCCCCCACTAAGCTGGAGGGACTAGAATCCCTGAGTCAGGATGCCTACAACCATGAACATGAGTGTCCTCCGGGTGCCTGTGTCCTGCAGTCAACAGGTCCCGGCTTGGGCCATTTTAGCCATCCATGCCAGAAGCAGCAGTGGGGGTGGGATCTTGGAAAGCTCTAGGCCAGAAGCCAGGAAAGGACCTCCCATGACAGACCTGCCTGTCATAACCTTAGATATGTTACTGCCCCACGCTGGACCTCAGTTTCCCCATCAGTAAAGTAGGATAACAATACCCACCTCCCGAGGCAGTTGTGAGGGCTAGGAAAATTGGTTTCATGGCGCTGGGCATGTATTTGATGTTTAATCAAAGCTGACTGTGGCAGCAGCTGTAGTACAAAAGCCTCCTGAGGGCTGGACTTAGAAATATTGATATCTGTGTCGGGGTAGTAAGAGTCAGGAAGCACCGAGAGAGGTAGAAAGGGATGGAGGAAGGGTGTCATGGGGCAGAGGCTCATTGTTTTTTCCCCTAGGCATCTCAGGTTCCCGGTACTCTGGATCCAGACACTGAATGCAATTAATGCTTGTCTCTTTATGATGTTGATGAAATCATCTTGTAACATTCCAAATGCCTAATGAGGGGGGTGTGCAGCTACTGGACAGAGAGTTCTGGAATCTCCCTGCCTTTGGCACGCCCTGGGAGTAATGGTGATTTTTAAAAGCTGGGAAGCCCAGAGTGACTTCTCCCCAAACAGACTTGCTCAGTCCCAGTGTCAGTAGGGATTCAGAGCCCAACCTGCAGTGGTTCCAGAAAGAGAAGCCAATTACAACTCTCCGTGGATGGGGGTGGAATGGAGGATGGGGGGGATAGGGGATCCCAAAGTACAGGAGGAACCCAGGACCCAGGACAAGGAAGACTCAGTTTTGCCCAGGGGCAGTCAAAGAAACTCCTGGGCTAGAAACCTGTAAACTAGAAATGGGTGGACTTTCAGTTAAACATGCAAATTGGTGACACCCAGTTGTCCTTTCTCCCTCTCCTTGGATTTCACTTAGATGGCAGTAAAGGCACTGAAATGGTATAAACCCACAACATCACAGGGAATGGGAGAGGAGGATCAGCGGATTGGAGACCTCAGCAAGTTTATGGACCGGAACAGTTGAATGTAGGTGAGGAAGAAGAGGAAGTGACAGCCAGCGAGCGTGAGCAGAGAGCCCATTTTTCTAACAGAGTCATATGGAGGCCTGAAGATTGATTACACCAGGACAGATGAGATGAGTTATGGAAGTAAAAACCAGCCAGTACATGAAACAGTTGCCTCTACATCCATCCCTAGGAAAACAAACAAGTTATTTAAAGAAATTACAAGGTCCTGGAGAAAACAACCCTCTAAGAACATTCTAGCTTATAGAGATTCCTAGTATAATACTCAGCCTGCTACCCCAGAGCCCTAAAATGAAGCTTGCCAGCCCACAACACTTGCCCACATGTACAAAGTTCTCAAAGTTGGCTGCCCCTGTTGCCTCACTTTTAAAATAGGAACTGACAAACAAGGAAGGATTTAAGGGAAGCAAACAACAAACAACAGCAACAACCACAAATCCCAGAGAAAACAGATAGTTCAGAAAATAAAAGGGAACTTTAAAAACTGCAAAATTTAAACTCTAGTATCCGAAAAAAAATCCAAAAGAGACTGCATCTATAAAACAAGTATCTAGAAAAAAGAACAATTAAACAAGAACAGAGATTAAAAATACAATTGCAGAAATTAAAATTTTAATTCAAGTGTTAGAAGACAGCATTGAGAAGTCTCCAGAAAATACAAGAGAGAGCCTAAAAAGAGAAGAAAAAAGAGAAGATAAGAAAGATTAAAAGAGAGGAAAAACAATGATGAAGGAAATAGTAGAAAAGAATTTCCCAAAACCTAAGGACACCAGTCTCCTGAGAACCCTGGATGTTCCCAGCAGGTATGAATGAAATAAAGAGCAACACGAGGTGCATCATATTGAAACCAGAACATAGGGGCGCCTGGGTGGTTCAGTCGTTAAGCGTCTGCCTTCGGCTCAGGTCATGATCCCAGGGTCCTGGGATCGAGCCCCACATTGGGCTCCCTGCTCCGCGGGAAGCCTGCTTCTCCCTCTCCCACTCCTCCTGCTTGTGTTCCCTCTCTCGCTGTGTCTCCCTCTGTCAAATAAATAAATAAAATCTTTAAAAAAAAAAAAAGAAAAGAAAGGCATGTTACTGCCCCACGCTGGACCCCAGAACATAAAGGACATAGAGAAGATCATAAAGGCTTCTAAAAAGAAACAATGAGTCAATTCTAAATAATAACAAATTCTCACTGACAACCTTGGTGCAAGAAGATCATTTGAATTCAGAATTCTATTCCCAGCTAAATTAGCGATCAAGTGTGAAGGAAGAATAAAGAAAATTTTAGGCAAAGACTCAGAAAAGGGGATACTCTCTGTATCCCGGTTCTTAAGAAGCTATCAAATAAGGTGCCCCTAAAGTGGAATTTAAGTACAAACATAACCTTTAGAAAAACGGCATGTGGTGCTGGGACTTTAAAGTTGAACCACATGAAACTGTTGTTTTTTACGTTAAAAATGGTTGAATATCAGAAATTTCATTTGGTTCACCCTAACACATATGAGCAGAAATTTACACTACATCAGAAGATTAAGTTCAGGGTGCCTGGGTGGCTCAGTTGGTTAAACAACTGCCCTCAGCTCAGGTCATGATCCTGGAGTCCTGGGATCGAGTCCCACATTGGGCTCCCTGCTCAGCAGGGAGTCTGCTTCTCCCTCTGACGCTCTTCCCTCTCGTGCTTTCTATCTCTCATTCTCTCTCTCAAATAAATAAATAAAATCTTTAAAAAAAAAAAAGATTAAGTTCAATTACAAAAAAAGAAAAATCCTTAACCAAATTTGAAAGGGTCAAACCCAAAGTTAAATAACAAGATACTGAAGATGGTTGTGTGTTTCACTGGGGAGTGAAGACAGTAAAATCCACAGCATGTTCAGAAAGAGAAAAGATGGGGCACCTGTATGGCTTAGTCCATTAAGTGTCTGCCTTTGGCTCAGGTCATAATCTCAGGGTCCTGGAATCGAGCCCCACATCGGGCTCCCTGCTCAGTGGGGAGTCTGCTTCTCCCTCTCCCTCTGCTGCTCCCCCTGCTTGTGCTCTCTCTGAATAAATAAAATCTTAAAAAAAAAGAAAGATTGAATACTTTAAAATTTGTTGGAAAATTTTATAATTAAATATGCATGTTAAAAATTAATCACTAAAAGAACAATTATATATATAATATATATTATATATATATTATATATATATATGCGAGAGAGAGAGTAATATAAATTTATCATTCTACCAGAGGGTGTGAAAAGAGAAGGGCAATAAAGCAAAGACAGAAAATGGGAAATCGAAAACATAGAGTAACTCTGCAGTAACAATACATCAGTGAGCAGCTAAAATAAATGTAAACAGAGCAATTTCAATTATTAACAGAAAGATGTTATCTAAATAAAATTTAGAAAAATCCAACTATATGCTGTCTACAAAATACACACCTAAAGTAAAACCAAAGAGAAAAGGTGAAAATAAAGAATGGAAAAATATATACCATAGAGGTACTAACCAAAATAAACTGGTATCGCTACAAAACCAAACCAAACGAAACCAAACAAATAAACAAACAAAAAATCCCACATAAAATAGACTTTAAAAAGAAAATGCTATAGGGATAAAAACTAACACTACATAATACAACTTTTTAAAAAACGTATAAAACCTCGGGACCTTAAAAAAAACTACATAAATAACCTTATAAAACATTAAATTAATCAGGAATTTTAAATTTCTATGTGGCAGGACGCCTGGGTGGCTCAGTCATTAGGCGTCTGCCTTCAGCTTGGGTCCTGATCTCAGGGTCCTGGGATCGAGCCCCACATCGGGCTCCCTGCTCGGTGGGGAGCTTGCTTCTCCCTCTCCCACTCCCCCTGTTTGTGTTCCTTCTCTCGCCGAGTCTCACTCTGTCAAATAAATAACATCTTTAAAAAAAAATAAAATAAATTTCTATGTGGCTATATACAATTATATATAATATATATATAATGCTTATATATGCATTATATATACAATATATATAAACTGATAGACTTATAATAGGAACTTAAGAAATTCACAAACTTTTTTCTGCAGGTCAGCAAACTAAAATTTAGTAAGGTTACAGAAGTCTTGAACACATAGGTAACAAGCTTTATTTGTTTAAAGATTTTATTTATTTACTTGAGAGAGAGAGAGAACACAAGCAGGAGGAGGGGCAGAGGGAGACGAAGAAGCAGACTCCTCGCTGAGCAGGGAGCCTGATGTGGGGCTCGATCCCAGGACCCTGAGATCATGACCTGAGCCAAAGGCAGATGCTTAACTGACTGAGCCACCCCAGTGCCCCAACAAAGCTTTATTTAATGGAGGTATAATACCCTGAACCCAGTTTGTTTATTTATTTTTTACGTAACTTCTACACCCTGCCTAGGGCTCGAACTCAGGACCCGGAGATCAAGAGTGGCATGCTCCACCGGCTCAGCCAGCCAGGCGACCCATGAACCTGATTTAAAAGAATTTTTTTTTTCTCAAGCACATAGAGGCATTTACAAAAATTGCCTATGGACTAGGCCATAAAACAAGTCTCAAAAACGTTCAAAGAATTGGGATCATACAGGGGCGGTTCAGACAGTAAAGCATGCGACTCTTGATCTCAGGTCGTGAGTTTGAGCTCCACGTTGGGTGTAAAGATTACTTAAAAATAAAATCTTTAAAAAAGAACAACAAAAAAATGGAGACAGAGTATGGGATCATACAGACCACAACTGAGTTAGAAGTCAATACAGGAAAGTTTCCTAAAAATCAGAAATAAAAAGCACACTTCTAAATAAGTGAGCTCAAAGGAAAACTCACAGTGGAAATGAGAAAATGCAGAAGGGGCCAATATGGAGACCAAACATGAACAGCAATATCCCAGCCTGAAACAGGAGCTGCTGGTAGAGCAGTACCTCGGGAAGACAGATATCCTGAAGAAGAGGAACACACAAAAACTAATGGGCTAAGAATCCCGCCTACAAAGTCACGAGGAAGAAACAACTACATAGACTCGAAGGAAACAGAAGAAGAAGAGAATAAAGATGAAAGCTGCCAGCGAACGCGATGGAAAACAACCATACCATAGAGGGCTGTCCCGAAGCCTAGTCTGTTCTTAGTAAAAGCTAATAAAATAGAAAAAATAGTGCAACATGGATCAAGTAAGAGGAAGACGGGTCTAAACAATAGTGGGGACGAGAAAAGGACAGCTGCGCATACAAGAGAGATTTTAAAACAAAATAGAAATAAAAATATGTGAAAAATGTTAGACTAACAATTTTGAAAACTTAGAGACAACATGAACAATTTCCTAAAAACTATATAATGTAACAAAAGTGGGAAATAGAAGATTGAATAGATTACTAACCACCAGAAGAAGTGAAATCAGTAGTTAAAAACAAGCCACACACATGTACACATACTGTAGGAGCCGGGCTCCAAAGTGGCCCCCACGACGTCCTTGTTCCCGGGACCCACGCTCCGGGGACAGGTGTTTCCTGCTCCAAATAGGGCGGACCCACATGAACCAGGAGGGTGCTGTGCAGAGGAGGAACTGTGACTTTCCAAGCTAAACTAAAAAAGACATTGTGACTTCTGTCCCGATAGCTCTCTCTTGAAGGATGAGGGATGCCCTGGGGGATACCAGGTCTCAAGACACGCAAGCAGGTCAGTGAAGAGGGCCATGTGGCAAAGATCCTGCCATCAGTCAGCAAAGGACTGCCAACCACGCGAGAAGCAGACCCTCCAGCCCTTGTCAAGATGACTATAGTCCCAGCCAAGCTTCAGGGATAACGCATGAGAGATCCAGAGTCACCGCCACCCAATTAAGCTGCTCCCAGATTTCTGACCCTCAGAAACTGTGAGAAAATAAATTGAAACCTCTAGGGTTTGGGGTATTTTTAATGCAGTGATAGATAACTGGTACACACACAATAAAACCCGTCCAAGGTGGTTTTGGAAAGGAGTTCTAGAATACATTCAAGGAAAATGTAATCGAATTCTTTACAAACTGTTCCCAAAGAGATTGTCCCCACGTACTTTATGAGGCTGTATGATTTGGATTATACTGTCAAAATTAGTCAGATATTATTTTTAAAATTTTTTCAAAGGAATCTCATTAATGAACAGATAATAAAAGTTCTAAACAAAACATTAGCAAACTGAATCCAACATGTATTTTTTTAAATGTGTGATTAGGCTCGGGTTTACTTTATAGGATTGCAAGAATGAATTTATTTTTTCAGTCGTTAAGCATCCGCCTTCGGCTCACGTCATGATCCCAGGGTCCTGGGGTCGAGCCCCGCGTCGGGCTCCCTGCTCCGCGGGAAGCCTGCTTCTCCCTCTCCCACTCCCCCTGCTGGTGTTCCCGCTCTCACTGTGTCCCTCTCTGTCAGATAAATAAAATCTTAAAAAAAAAAAAAAGAATTCCTACAAATCAATTAAAAAAAAGACAAAATGCTCCATTATAAATAGGCCCATGTATATACACAGATAATTTTCAAAAGAAGGAATCTAAACATTTAAGTTTAAACATTTAAAAATAAGTCCAATAAACATGTAAACATTTAAAAAGAAGTTCAACTTCACTAGTTATCAGGGAAATGTAAGGTAGAACAACGAGATACCATTTCTTACCTATCAGATTGACAAAAAATTCAAAATTATAATACTATCAAGAGTTGAGAAGGATGTGGAGTAATGGGGAATCAAAAGAATGGGAACAGACATCCTTCAATGAGAGAACAGATAAGTTGTGGAAAATTCATCCAATAGAATATTATGCAGCTATTAAAATGAATGAACTCGAGCCGAATGCTTCATAAGGATAGATCTCAAAAACATGTGAGGGGTGCCTGGCTGGCCCAGCCAGAAGAGCATGAGGCTCTTGATCTCATGGTCATGAGTTCGAGTCCCACGTTGGGTGTAGAGATAAAGTAAATAAACTTAAAAAAAAAAATGTGAGCCCAGGGGAGAAGTTTGAAGAATGCTACATGCAGAGTCCCATCATTTATAGACAACTTAAAAACTAGCAAAGCATTATTTCAGCTTGTTCAGGGTTGTAGACTTGTGTAGTTAAGAGTCTAAAAGCACCACTAGGAATGTGGAACACCACAGTTACTAAGTAGCTCACAGTCAAAATAATAGCCAACTTCGTTGAGTCCCCTATGCACCAGCTGCCGACTTCACTACTTGGCTTGGGTTATCTCATTTCATCCTCGCAACAACCGTATGGACCACCATCCTCCTCGCTCTCCTGGTGAGGAAACAGGCTTTGAGAGCTGCTCAGTAGCTTGCCCAAGAACACAGTGGTTAGCACTAGAGTCCACATTCCATCAAAAAGTCTGGGTTTTAGTCCATCAAAAATGTGCAGCAGTGGAAATAAACAAGACAAGGTAGGGCCAAGGAGCCTACAGTGCAGGGGGCATATATCAACACACACACACCGCCCCCAAGTGAAGGGTGAACCGACCACATGGCAGTGAGGAGGAGGGTGCTTAGTGCATGGTAGCCTGAGAGGGGAGTACACAGCAGGGAACACTCGAGTCTGCCTGGGCCATCAGGGAAGGCTTTACCAGTTGAACTTGGCCTGGAAGAAGTCCATGTACAAATGTCAGGAACCCAGCTCTTCCTGCTCCACATCCGATTGGCGTTGTTCAGAGGACCCCCTGCTCTGGACCATGAGCACGCGGGGCCCAACCACGCAGGGCTGAGACCAACCCCGGTGAAGACAAGCTGATTTCATGTAATCTCCCATTTGAGAAAGTCTGCTCTCACCTTTACATGCACAGAGGAAAAGCCGACTCAAAGCTCTTCTTTTGCAATCACGACAGCAGGACTAATTGCTTGCTCTTTAATAATAAGAGCTAACATTTATTGAGCATTGACTGTATGCAGGGCGAAGTCAGCACATGATTTATTGCCCTTAACTCTCACAAAAGCTCTGTGAGGGCAGGTACTATGTGTCCCTTTCCAGGGATGAGGACACCAAGGCTTAAAGAATTTCGGGGTCTGGCCCAAAGCCCTATGCAGTTAGTAAGTGGTGGAGCTGGGATTTGACACCACGGCTGTCCTCTCTGGCCAATGTTTAAACCACTGCTTCTTGCAAGCACAGACATACAATTAAAGCAACAAGGGCTTTATGGCTCTCAGCTGGGCGACTAAATGAGAACGTGATGCCACCATAATAAAATGGAAACCAAGCTTATCATTACATTCATGAACACCTGTCACATGTTAGGTACTCCATAAATGCTTTCAAATGAGGTAGCATTTAGTTCCAGGAAATGGAAACCAACCCAGTGTCACAATGACATACTTCACCCAGGGAGGGAGCAAGGAGGAACTTACAGAGCACGCACACATGCAGACAGAGCTGTCTCTGGCAGGCACACACAGGGACTATGGGGACCCAACCCCCTATAGGCTCCGACCTTCCCGTGAGCTCCTCCTCCTCCCAAAAGTCTCTGCTTCGCTTCCCTCCTCCTACTCCTTGGCACTCAGCTGGGACCACTGACTCCAGGGGCTTCTGTCACTGGGTGCTGAGCTCCTGGCAGGAAGGCCTTGCGCTCTGTATGTCAGTAGGCCTCCTTCCTCCGCCAAAGGAAGGAAAACCAGCACTCTCCCCAGTAGCCCACAGAGATACATAAAGTGAGGAAAAGGGCAAGGGAAAGAACCGGAAGAGTTCTGCTTTTCTAACGTAGATAAAGAGAACACTCCATCCTGTCCCCCAGGGAAAAGCCACCATCACTGGGATCCAGCGAGTTCATTTTATTCATTCATTTCATAAACATTTACCAGACACCCTGTGCAGGAGACAGACCTGGCTCTGCACCCTTCCTCCACCGGGAGGAGACCCCTCTCTGCCCTGGGGAAAGTGCAACCCAAGGATGGCCCAGACACAATCCATGGCCCCTGGGGCACGCCGTGTAAGGGTACACAAAGGCCAAGCAGACACACACAATTTACAAATGTAAAGACTCCTTCTGTGGAGAGGGAGGGAGAAGGAGGGACCCTGGGAGGTGGGATTGGGGGGGAGAGAGGGAGGGAAGGAGGGCAGAGGGGAGGAGAGGGGAGGAGAGGGAGAAGGGAGAGGAAGACAGCGGCAGCCTGGCTGGATTCTCCCCTAGAGCCACCTCTGACAATACTCTGGCCACGTTTTAATTAGTTGCAAGGTTTTCCCACTGACTCAAACAAGAGCTCTCTCTCTCTCTCTGATTAATCTTCGAAAGAGCCGGCCGAGTTTAATCATAGCAAACACGATGATCCCCGTTATGACGGCCTGGGTAGCTAAAAGCAGAAAATAAAGCCCCCAGAACAGGCTGTGGTCTTGGCGTTGGCCCCGGGCCACCAGCTGCGTGCGGGCCCAGGGCTCCGAGCCGTCGGGCATCCAGGCGGTGTGGCCGGGGGCCGCGGGCAGGGCCACCCGGGTCGGGGCTGGGGCGGGGCGGGGAGGCGGGCCGCGGGTGCCCGGGCACTGCGGGTCCTCGTCCGGCAAGGCCCAGAGCGGCAGGCCTGCGCGGGGTCCGGGCCCGCGGCACCGCGGGGGCTCGGCTCGGCCCACGAGGCCCGGGTGCCGCCGCAGCCACGCCAGGAAGGGCCGCAGGCCGCAGTCGCAGCGCCAAGGATTGTGCCCCAGCAGGACCTCCGCCAGCCGGGGCAGATCCGCAAACGCGTCGCCGGGCAGGGCCTCCAGCTGGTTGTGCTCGAGCTCGATCCGCTCCAGGCTGCGGAGGTGGTGGAAAAGCGCGCGCGGCAGGGTCCGCAGCCGGTTGTGGCGCAGCGAGACTCGGCGCAGCCCGTCGAGGCCGCGCAGCAAGGCGCCGGGGAGAGCGGCCAGGCCGTTGGAGTGCAGGGCGAGCACCTGGAGCGCGCCCAGGCCCCGGAAGGCGTCCTCGGGGAGCGCGCTCAGACGCGGGCTCAGGGTCAGGCCAAACTCCCGCAGGCCGCTCAGGGCGCGGAAGGCGGCGGCGGGCAGGGTGCGCAGCCGGGTGCAGTTCAGCCACAGCTCCCGCAGGCCGGCCAGCTCCCCGAAGAGCACCTCCGGCAGCTCTTGCAGCGGGTTCTCGAACAGCGTCAGGAATGTCAAATTGTGCGAATAAAGAAAGAGTGCGGAGGGCAGAAACTCCAGGTGGTTTCTGGAGAGAGTCAAGTAGCTCAGGCTCCGGAGCGGGTCGAAGGCTCCCGATGCGATGGAACGGATGTGATTTCGGTCCAGCTGCAGCTCCTTCAGGGCGCGCAGGCGACTCAGCAGCCCCGCATCCAGGGCGATGAGCTGGTTCGAGTGGAGCACGAGCTTCTCAAGCTTAGCCTGTGCCCCGAGCAATCCCTGGGGCAGGTGGGTCAGATTGTTTTCCGACAAATCCAACAGTTTCAGGTTCCCCAGATTTGTGAAGAGGCGAGCGGGAAGGAAAGAGAGCTGGTTTTGGTTCAAAAAGAGCTCCTGCAGGTTAACCAGTTTGTGAAACATGTTTTGGTCGATGTCCTTCAG
Organism: Zalophus californianus; assembly: GCF_009762305.2. Classification (NCBI taxonomy): domain Eukaryota; kingdom Metazoa; phylum Chordata; class Mammalia; order Carnivora; family Otariidae; genus Zalophus; species Zalophus californianus. The sequence continues at coordinate 143,791,897 of NC_045595.1, forward strand.
TTCGTTGCGGTCCAGAAACAACTGTTCCAGGAGCACCATCTTATCCAACAGCGCGGCCGGCAGATGCGTGATCTTGTTGCGCGACAGCCTCAGGGTTTTAAGTTTTATCAGGTCGTGGAAGGTGCCGGGGGCAATGGCGACAATGTGGCTGTCGGACAGCATCAGCCTCTGGAGGACCGTCATGCCGCTGAAGCTGTGGTTCTGCAAGGCGCCGTGGCCCATTCGGAAGAGCAGGATATGCGTGAGGTTGGCGGGCAGGCCGAGCTCGGCGAGGCGCGCCACGTCGCCTCCGGAGCACTGCGCGGCGTCCCGGAACACACACTTGCAGGCCGGGGGGCAGGGGAAAGGCTGGACGCGCAGGAGCCCCAGCGCCGCGCACAGCAGGGTGCTCCTCAGCATGTCTGAAAAGGCAACAGCGGGAGGTCTGTAGGCGCCACTCCAGGGCGAACGCTCGGATTCGATCTGGTAACCCTGCAAAGGCCGGAGCCTTTCGCCAGGGTTATCACTGACTTTGACTATTATCCCTCTTTTCCCAGGAGTGCAGATTGCCCCCGGTGGTGAAAAGACATTGGTTCTACACTGAGAGGTCTCATTCTTTTGTTCTACCAATTTTCTACTCTCAGCTTAAAGCACTGAAATTAAAGCGTCTTCAAGCTATAGTTTAAAGCCAGTACTCTAAAATCTTTACATACAACTAATGAAAACAATCATTCAAGCATCGAGGCTCACAGACATCACTGAGCAGTGCCCACGGTGAGGAGCCCTGCTCTTCTTGCCTCTGCCCAGCGGTGGCTATAGCCAACAGGACGGAAACAGCAAAGTCTGGAAAAACAACAGCAACCACCACCTGATTCCTTTCACCACAATCATGCTATAGGCACAGTACTTATTCTACAAAAACAGTAACACCCTCAAAGAGCGAACCCCTTCCGTTAGCCACAGTGAGAAAAACAGGGAATACCTATCATTTTATGCCATTCGTTGTTCTCAGCGTTTTATTTACATTAATTCATTCAATCTTTACATTAACCCTATGAGGTAGATCCTATTCTTAACCCGGGTTAATGGATGATGAAACTAAGGCACAGAAAGGGTAAGTAACTTAACCACGGCCACAGAGCTAGAATTTGAGAATAGTATTTCTGATTGTGTCATAAATAAGGAGCTATCATTTCTAAGATGCTTAACAAAAAACTCGTGGCATTGAATTACATATGAAATATACACAGTAATGCTAATCTGCCAAAACAAGGTTTCCCAAGTGTAATTTTACACAAATCCCTTCTTGTACAAAATTTTATAATGTATGCACATACAGACTAACCAAGCCCTCAGTTGCCCATAGTAATTTTTAAAGTATTTGACCTTACCTGAAATGGTGCCGTATCCGAAAGCAACTGAACAGCTCAGGGCTTTGCCAGTGACTCAGCACTTTCCAAAGGAAGAGGGAAATGTCCTTGCATCCTGAGGATAAAGACTTTACCAGAATAAAAGTCATGGAAAGGACCCTATCTCAGAGGACATATTCTGGTTTTTAATGAAAGCTTCAAACTGAAAGAGACCCTATGTAACTTAAATCCTACTGTCAAAGCTGAATGATAAAAACAGAAGAGAGGTTTCTCCATAAGATGGCACACTATGACTGTGAAGCCAGGATAGCTTAGCGACACAGTTGGATCATTGTGGCAGCCATACCCCCGGATGGACCACATTTCCTTCGAGTCTTCCTTCTCCCACCACATTGCCCCAATTCTCTATTCCAGTTCCCCTCTCCCCCTTTGAGGAATAACAAGGCTAAAAACATTCTCAAATGTGTCCGACAATGGCACCACCGGGTTGAAGGGTGTTAGGAAATGTCCGGCTGCTTTCCAAAGTAGCTGTACCAATGTATGATGCCACCTACAGTGTATGACAGTCCCTGTGCCTCACAGCTCTGCCCATCCTTGGAATTGATTTTTTAAATTTAATTTTTACCATTCATATGAAGTCATTGTGTCAGTGTGGTTTTAATTTTTCATTTCCATTTCATGAACTTGAGCATCTTTTCGTATTTTTAATGCCCACTTGTGCTTCATCTTCTCAGAAATGTTGGCTTCTTTTGCCCATTTTCCTATATGCAAAATATGTATGTCTTTTAAAAAACTGAACTGTAGGCATTCTTTATGTATTCTGGATGCTAATCCCTTGTCAGTTATAGGTGTCAAGTATCTTCAGCTAGTTTGTGGTTTGCTTTTCCATCTTCTTCATGATGTCTTTTGATGGGACATAAGTCTTCATATAAACAAAGTTATCAATCTTTTACGATTTGTGTTTTTTGTTATCGAAATAAATCCTTTTCTTCTCCTGGGTAAAATGAAAAAAGTTCTCCTATAATGCCTTACTGAATTTTATAGTTTTGTCTTTTGTTTTTAGGTCCTTAATCCATATTGAACTGATACTTGTGTATGATGTATGTGAGTGGAGTCCAATTTTATTTTTTTCCATTAAGATCACCAGCTGTCTTAGCTCCATTTAAATATATATATATATAAATATGTATAATCAAATCCCTTCTTCCTGCAGAGCTACAATGTCAGCACAGTCATGAGCCAACATCTCATGAATGTGCAGGTCTGTTTCCAGGCTATTTGATAATCCCCACACCAACGCCATACTGAATAAACTTTTAATGTTTAAAGCCTGAAAATACCCAGCATTTTAAGAAGTGTGAAGAAACATTCTCATACTACAATGGTGGACTATACATTGGAGCCAACTCGTGGGGGGAAACTTAGCAGCATCGATCAAATTAAAAATACACATATCCTTTGTCCAGCAGGTCCCCTGATAAAAATACATCCTATGTCTAAGCTCATTAACATTTGTGCACAAAATGGGGCACCTGGGGATTCAGTCAGTAGAGCACCCAACTCTTGATCTCAGGGTCAGGAGTTCAAGCCCATTAGGTGTGGAGCCTACTTAAAAATAACCGTGCACAAAAACACTGCAGGGTTGTGTGTAGTAGAAAAGAAAAAAGAACAAGAAAACCGAAATGGCCATCGACAGGGAAGTTGTCACCAAAATTATGAAACATCTATGCAATGGGATGGCTTGTGGACTTTAAAAAGAATGGATGAGCTGCAGATGCTGACATCTTCCTCCGATACACAGACCCATGTAAAACAAGGACAGCAGAGCACACATATATGATGGGATTCTATTTGTGTAGATTTTAAATCAGAGGAAGACTTCGTGTCAGATTGTTGTAAGCTTCTGTGGCCTATTTCCCCAGGAAGCACTCGGATCAGAAGGACCTCGAACTTTTATTCTTTGAAAAGAGCAGGACATTCTGAACGCCCAGAAGGGTATGGAAGTTGCAGTCAGTAGAGGAACACTGTTGAGTCCATTTGCTGAAAAACTGGATGAGGTGTTCAGAAGTATTTTGAACAATGAAGTCGATGGCTCCCATGTTTCCGTGTCCTTTGAATTTTGGATTCACGTAGCAGGTTAGAAATCTGCCAAGAGGCAACTTCTGTACAAGTCACCCTGGCTTCTGAGGTTTGGCCTTTCCAAAGCAGAGCTGTCTACCTGGATGAGACACACTTTTCTCCTCAGTGAGGGGGAGACTCCGAGGCCAGGGCACTGGAGGGACCTCTGTGCACTCGCAGAGCAGCCACAACTCCCAACTCTGAACGGTGACGGTCTCATCCAAACTCCTCCAACTCCAACCTTCCCTGCAATACATACTCGAAACACCGCACCTGGCAGTGACATGCGGGGGAGAGGGAGACATGCAGAACTGTGCCCCCACCACTTGTTACACAAACCACAGTGAATGGGAAGAACTTGGGACTCTTTTTTTTTTTTTAAAGATTTATTTATTTTGAGAGAGTGAGAATGAGAGAGAGCACATGAGAGGGGGGAGGGTTAGAGGGAGAAGCAGGCTCTTCACTGAGCAGGGAGCCAGATGCGGGACTCGATCTCGGGACTCCGGGATCATGACCTGAGCCGAAGACAGTTGCTTAACCAACTGAGCCACCCAGGTGCCCCAGAACTTGGGACTCTTAACACCACCCAATACATCCCACCACAGCCAGCCCCATAGGCCACAGCAGAGGAGGCACGCCTCCTGTAGGACCCGTGATACCCAGAAGGACCTCTCACCCCGGCACAAAGGCAACACTAGTCCTGCCTTCTCAGCGGTTTCTAGGACCAGTGGTTAGTTCCACAGTTTTTCTCTCCTTGGGAGTGCTCCCTTTTGCACCCACGGCTGCCACTTCACTTCAAACTTACAATGTGTTACATGGCATTAGCTCTGCATTTGATCTTCCCAACTATTAATAGATTATATAAGCCTCTAGTCTTAACATTTCAGAATTTCCCTCAGACCTCCTCACACTTAACATTTGGTTCTACATTGTATCTAATGAATGGGTTTCCACAGGATGGTCACACACATGATGTGATATCTATGTGGGATGTGGTATTTATTTCCTTCAAAAATCCAAAGTTAAAAAAAGGAAATGCGAAAGTATGAAGTAGAAAAATAAATCCAGAAGGGCAGCATTTGGCTAAAAGGCAAATAAATGTATAAGGACACAGAAAGAAAATGTTATTTCATTCATTTAAATTTTTATTTTCAATAGCTTCAATCCAAAAAAAGATTTCATAAGGTTATTTACAGTGCTGAATGTACAATTATGAATGTATGCCTTTTTGACATCAGGGTACCATTCTTGAGCAGCAATACATTTTAAAAAATATAAAGATGCAGTATCATTTCTGATATAAAGTTACTTAAAAAAAAATCCAAAGTCTTAGGGAATTCACAAATCATAACACGAACTACCTTATTAATGTGCACATAATTACCAAATTTTATTACATTAAAAATGTGTAAATGCCCACAGACTGTACAAAAATTAACATCCCACATTTTGTCAAAATTTCCCAACCACCTCCCACCATAAATATACAAAAACCTATTTTCAGATATGTCAAAATCGCATGCGTGAGATCTTAGAATGTTTTCTAAAGCTTGAATTTTGCTCTTTTCTGGATATTTTATCTATAGCCATTTGGGGAACAGACTACATAAACACTGATATGTTATTTACCATGCCTCTGAAACTGTGCAGTTATCTTCACAAACATGGGAGACAAAAGAAATACAGTTAAGACTGCAACAGTTCTGTTTAAATGCAAGTGCAATTTGGAAAGCTCTCCAATGTAAGAATTATAAAACTAATATAAAAAGTATTTCTTTTGTTGTTGGCTTAGCCACTTTTATTCAAGCATTATTTGCAGCATTGCTTTACAGCAGTTGGTGCTAGAAGATACAAAACATATAGTTACCACTATTTATATTTGAGGGAGAAAAAAACTTTAAACAACCCTGAGGGAGACACACATTAAAAATCTTGTTATTTATTTAAAAAGTTAAAAAGTTACATATCATTATTTAACAATTACTTTCCCTGGACATTTCTGTCCTTTAAGTAGGTGCATAAATAAAATTTAAATCGGCAATATTTATTAATCTTTAATACATCAAAATAAGATATGTACAGATTTTTAAATTTAGGTCTGTATACACTCAAATAATTTAATGTGAAGTTCAGAATCAAAATTACTATGTAACGGTGACCTACAGAGGGAGAACTCAGTCTATCTATGGCACTGAGTAGGACTCACACCTGGATTCACAGACATTCTTCAAATAACATTCTGGAAACCATCAACTACAACTTGAACAACCCACCTTGTCTATGTTCAAATCCAACTTCCTACAAATGCTCTTCCACCTACCTAAAAACCTCATTCCTTTGAAAACAATATGGACAAATGAGATATAAAACCCTTATAAAATCTAAATGTTAAAAAAAAGAAGGGTGTAAAAAATATAGCTCTTTATGATCATGCTCTTAAAGATGTTAAATACAAACGGATAACTGGATTTTTAAGCTGCTACTTAGCAATTACTTTAATTATATGCTTCAGTATTTAAATCAAAGAATAAAATTTACAATTCTGGGAAACCACTTAAGAATAATGCTTGTACATATTGAAAATGAATGTGGAAATTAGAAAATGATCAAGAGAGTAAGTAACTATAGAAAACAGTGCTAATTCACAGCTCAAGAGGTCTAAGATGCATAGCTTCATAGAATCATTCATGGAACAATTGTTCTTATCTAATGTGTATTAATATCATATTATACTTTTTGATGGAAAACTTCAATTTTTGTAAGAATCATCAGTGGCAATAGCAGTAACAGTGATCCTGAGTGTTACTTACATTTTCCTATAGTTACCTAACATCATTCAGGTCTCTGCAGCATAAAAAAAGAGAACCATGTGGTTCTATAGTTCTGGCTAACATCTGATAAACTGGTAAATATCTATCAGGAAAATAAAGATCAGCTGAAGTGGAAAGCACAAGCCTGCTACCAGTTAAGGAAGAACACAGGATAAGATCACATAGTTTTAGGAGTTTAGTGTCCATTTTATAGCAATATCAGTTTCCTTGTTTATTATAACTCTGGGCTTTTGCCAAACTGCTGGATCTTACCTAGAAAGGCATTTTTAAAGTTACTTTGTTTAAAATTTAAACATAACCAGACAAAAGAGAAAGGTGAAAAATACTTTTCACATTTCTTTTGGCTCAATGAATGTCTATTTAACTTTATTTCAATTTTTCTTCCTCCCAGAAATTTTTACAACCAAATAATGCTCCTTTGTAAACATCTCCTTAAAAAGGTAAGCTCTGACCTCTGGCGCCACCTAATGGCATAAAACAAACTCACCCAAGTTCATACTGCTTTGAAAAAGCAGTCACTCAAAACCACTCATTCACCTTTAAGCCTCATTATTTACAGGAGAGACATGTATCAACCCTTAAAAACTTTAGGAGGTTAAAGTCTAACTCAAAAAACTAAAACAAAACAAAACCCAATGCACTATTGTCCTATGTCATTAATTAAAAACATAGAAAATAAAAATATTTAAAATGATATAAAACCTGAGAGAAAAAAAAAGATATGAAGAGATATTAGACAGATCTACAACTACTGCCAAAAAAAAATAATCTTTTTTCCTAGTGAAAATGGTTCTACAACATTTAAGTGAAGTAAATTATACTACTGACAGCAGACATACCACAAGATCCATTTAATAGCTTTGAGGGACATCTGAAGGCAGTGAAGCACCTTGCTGATTAGAAAAATAAAACCCAGGCAGTTTGTACAGAAAATATAAAACCATAAATGGAAATTACCTGAGTTGTTCTATAAGCAACACCGTAAAACTCCTAGGCTATCAAAGGGAACTGGTGTATGTATATATGGAATTCTTTGGAAGAAATTTTGGAATCAAATGAAAACAGGCTCTCTACCTATTTTCACTGGAGGCTAATTAACACCCATTTTATTTACCAATCACACATTTAGGGCGAGTATATAAACAAGGACTTTTTCTAATAAGGGGGTTGTGAAAATAAATTTAAATGGATAAACCAAGTCTCAGAAGCTAATGTCTAAAAACCTATCAAATACCAACTTTCTTCTGTACCCTATATAAAGAGTTTCACTGAGGGTAACAAGAAAATTCTGGAAATATATATAATATGTAGTTACTGAATGAAGATATAGGACTTTACAGAATGATTATTAATTTAACTGATGGGCCAATCTTTTTTGTTTTGTTCCGTTTATTAGAAAAAAAAAGCTCTCATATCAGCTACTATATTAGAAGGGACATAAACTGAAATGGTGCCATTCTGACACACAGGATCAGAATGTCCTAAAATTACATTTTCCTGCTACTAGCATACCACCGAGAGTGATGCATTGCTATGTTATGGTGATGATTTGACATGATCCGTTCTCCTTAACTAAAGCTTTAGCTTCTGTTGTTGTTTGAGGTTTTGGTGGCCATTCTGGATCAACCAAGAGCTCCTGAGCCAGATACATGTACTTTGCCTTTGGTATCTTCTTTCTACAGCCCAGAGCCCAGGACAAGCAGCATTTTCCCCACCGATCCACTGACTCCTAAGAAAATAAGGGAAAAAAAGAACACACTAGTAGATTAAGGTCTGCTTGTTTTTAACAAGTTTTTTTTTAAAGCGTAATACATCAACACAGAAAAGTAAGAGGAAACTTTTGAATACAACAAATAAATGAAAAAAATCCAACTTAAAAAAGTCAGCTTTCAATTATTTAGGAACATATTTTTTAAGATTAGATTTTTTAAATTATCAATGCAATTTCATTTTATTTAGTTCTTTGTACCTATCCTCTTGTGTACATTTTTAAAATAACTTGCAGATCTGGATTCTATGACTCTACAACACAAAATATCCAATGTGTTAAGAATAACTTTAAAGTATTCAGAAAGAACACATTTTTAATATTTAATATGGAAACCCTCATATTCTCTCCCAGATTATACCATTGCTCCTAGCAATTTAGCCAGCTGATCATTTTTGCAAGAAAGCAGTGTAAAAATATTATTATTACTGTTAATGTCATCTTTCAAAAAATAAAGTATGATGAAAATACTGTTAGGTCAAAAATGGAACTTAAGATCATGTTTACTGTCAATCACTTCACATATTTTCATTCACATAAAGAATTTTTCTTTTTATAAATGGTTTCCCCTGGTGTTCCACTATTGGAAAGAAGTACACAGAAAGATATAAATCAAGTACTATTTCTTAGTATTATTTCATTATAGAAAGCTCTGCTGGCATTAAAATCTTTCTGGATCAATCCTGATGTTTTTAATGCATAGTGATCTTAGATAAATAATCTTTGAAGAACAAGAAGGTAGTCCCTAGTTATATTATACAAAAATGTAAATTCAGTATTGTATGATGACTAACATCAAATAAAATTTAAAAAAATGTAAATCCAAAATAGGCCCTCAAGAATTTAATTGAAATTTGAGATATTAAATAACACTGAAATAAGATAAAACTAAAATGACTATACTGAGACCTTAGTTATATTCACCTCTGAAGAAAAGTCAATTTCTAATTATTTTGGCTGTTGCTCCTTCAAAGCAAAATTTAAATCCTAGGTTGTTTTGTTGTGCCATCAACATATAACTCAAGCTGAAACTAGGTTTAATCTCAATTGAAGTAATCTCACAAAATGAAATGTAACATAACTGAGGTAGGCATTCTAATGATGATAGCCAAAATGGTTTCATCATCAAGGAAGGCAAATTTGCTATAACATGTTTTGAAACATGTTTCTAAATCAGCCAGGAGAGAACACCAAAAATACTTTAAAAACTCCTTAAAACTTTTAAAGATCTTCTAGTTTATTTTGTCAACAAAACACAAGCTGCAGTGGTAGCAGGAATTCACAGGCAAAAATAAGCTGTATGAGGTTGGGGGAGGGAGAGGGAGAGCACTGGAGATCATTTATCTAGTAGCCTCTTTACTGTCATAGCTAAAAAGAGTAATCATCACCTTAAAAGAAGTCTACAAGAAAATATCTGACATTAAGATACAAAAGAGACTAGATAATAGGATTCTTCAGGTAATCCAAATAACAAACACAACTGACCCTTGAACAATACGGGTTTGAACTGTGCAAGCCCAATTATGCAGATCTTTTTTTTTTTTTTTTTTTGGATAAATACAGTATGGTGCTGAAAATGTATTTTCTCTTCCTTATGATTCTTTTTTTTTTTTTAAAGATTTTATTTATTTATTTGACAGAGAGAGCACAAGCAGGCAGAGCGGCAGGCAGAGGGAGAGGGAGAAGCAGGCTCCCCGCTAAGCAGTGAGCCCGATGTGGGGCTCAATCCCAGGATCCTGGGATCAGGACCTGAGCTGAAGGCTGATGCCTAACCTACTGAGTCACCCAGGCGCTCCCCTTATGATTTTCTTAGTAACATTTTCTTTTCTCTAGCTTATTTTACTGTAAGAATATAGTATGTAATACATACAACATACAAAATATGTGTTAACTGACTGCTTACCGTTATCAGTAAGGCCAACACTAAGCTATCAGTAGTTAAGGGGTTTTTTTGTTTTTAAGATTTACTTACTTGAGGGGGGGAGAGAGCACGAGTGAAGCAGGGGAGCCCAACGTAGGGCTCGATCTCACAACCCTGAGATCATGACCTGAGCTGAATCAAGAGTCAGACAGCTTAACCAACTGAGCCACCCAGGCGCCCCAGTAGTTAAGTTTTTGAGGAGTCACAATTTATACACAGATTTGGGGCTGCGAAGGGAAGGGAGTGGTTAGCACTTCTAACACCTGTGTTGTTCAAGGGCCAACTGTAATTCCCGTCCACATACACATGTCATGTAGGCACATACACAGTACACCTTAATATTTAACCTAAGAGGAGACTCACTTCTTGGATCTATCTTTTCCCCAAGGTGTTTAAATTCTTCAATGTAATTGTGGAAAAGATCATCGTTCCTAAATCAATCTGAAAGCTGTCACTTTTTATCTTACAGCCTGTAGCACTGTTAAAGGACCACAGGGAAAGGCTAATGGTGAATGCTGACTTAAAAAAAAAAAAAAGGCAAAAACATATAGGTCTTGTCTGTCCAGATTGAAGGGCAATGAGACAGTGCACAGCAGGCTGAGTTAAGGAAAGTCACAGCCCAGTGTCTTCAAACTTAAGACACACACGCCTAAGTCCACTGTTTCCTACCTGTAGAAAGTGAGGCAAGCAATAAAATTAAAACTGATTTCATTGCAAACAGAATCACAATAGAAATCATTTAACATTAAGGTGCATATTTTTTTAAAAATCCTCATTTCCTCATTAAAAATGAGTACACTTGCTGTAATTTAGAAAAAATAAATTAAGTCATAAGAAACACTAGGGAATCCCCCTTCCACTATAATTAGAAACATCCTGTTCCTGTACCTCACCTACCCCAAATATCATACACATCAAATACACTATAGGCAAGCATAGGTTTGTTAGTTTACAAACACAAACATACCACATACATCCTCAAATACAATAAAATTCATTGGTAGAGAAAAGAAAAGGGGCTACAGGCATGCTAGAATGAGAAATGAACCAAGGGAGAGATGATGACAGTAAGAAGAGAAAGGCAAGCTCTGTGTCACAAGAAGGCGAAAAGGTAGAGCATCACAGGGCCTAGAATGAACACTCAGGTCTCGCCAAACATCTTGGCCGAAGTCCCCGAAGCAGGAGAACACTATAGTTATAGCAACTGGACCTTCTCATTTGCTCCCAAAAGGAATGGTTAAATAACCACGCATGTCCTTCAAAGATGGGGAAGATGCTACCACAGTCCAGCAGAGGGACCACAAAGAACTTTCAAAAAGATCTACAGCTAAAATTCTCCTGCTTCTGAGACCATTCCAAACTGTTCATTCTAGAATACCAATGCCAGTTTACTTTTAGGAAATGTTTTCATGGGTAGCATGTAAAATATAAAGCCATGCTTGTGGGAAAATGTTGCAATGATACTGCGGTTTTCTTAATAGTCTTCTTCCATACCAATCCTGAATGTAAAATAAAGACAATAATCAGAATTAGCGTTCTATCTAAATAAGTTCAAATAATATTCTAAGTGCCATAAAGACTACAGCTAATACTTGCTTTTCCCTGCAAAAGGAAAACATAATCAGGCACAAATCCTCAGGCAGGATTAAACTACATGATGACATGATCCTAGGTCCACATCTACCACTAAGTGGCCTCAGTTTACCAGACACAGTATACTAACAAATGCTTCTTAGTAAGATAATATGCAGCACAGATCTTCCTAAACAGGGGTAAAGCTTTATAGAAAACTCTTCTTGAAATCAGAAACCCTGAGTTTCAACTCCCAACTCTTGTCATTCATCAGATGCTTAACGACTTGGCAAGTCAACTGAATGTTGCTTCTTTATGTATAAAAGTGAAGTTAGAGGGGCGCCTGGGTGGCTCAGTCGTTAAGCATCTGCCTTTGGCTCAGGTCATGGTCCCAGGGTCCTGGGATCGAGCCCCACTTCCCTGCTCACCAGGAAGCCTGCTTCCTCCCTCTCCCATTCCCCCTGTGTTCCCTCTCTCACTGCATCTCTGTCAAATAAATAAAAAAAATCTTAAAAAAAAAAAAAAGTGAAGTTAGAAATACGTTAAGATTTGGAAGGATGCTAGAGGTGTTGTACAGTGTGCCTTGTAGATCACCAGATATTTTAGAAAAAGTTAACGAGAGATTTTCAGATAGGGCTCTTGACTTCCCAATCCAAATGTCTAAGACCTGGTGCCTAATCCACGGCCTCTAGCTTTGGAACTTTCAACCCAACTCAGTGGCCCTTGGGTCTATATGGTAAGGAAGGAAAAAAAAAGAAATAGGGTTTTTCTTCCCCCCAGAATTAATATAGATGGTTGGGAGCTGCAGCCTGAGAAGCTCCATGGGATTCTTGGAAGAAAAGAGCACAGAGCAGGCAGACATGGAATGAGAGTTTGTGGCAGAGCAGAATTACAGTGGCCACGGAAGTCCTTGACAAAGCAGGTTATTCCCACCTCTACTTTCTTTTTCACGTTCAACCTTGGCACTAGTGACATCTTGGACTCAAAATTCTTTGTGGTGAGGCTCCTGGATGGTTAAGCATCCAACTTTTGATTTCAGTTCGGGTCATGATCTCAGGAGTCTTGGGATCGAATCCCATGTCAGGCTCCACACTGAGCATGGAGCCTGCTTGGGATTTTCTCTCTCCCTCTACATCTGCCCCTCCCCCCACTCATGCACACTCTCTTGCTCTCTCTCCAAACAAAAAACAAACAAAATCTTTGTTGTGAGGGGTTTGTCCTGCTTACTATTGGAGGAAGTTTATTTAGCAGCATCCCTGGCCTCTACCTACACTACATGCCAGTAGCAACTGCTCCCCCCTCCAATTGTGACAACCAAGTATGTCTCCAGACACCAGCAAATGCGGGGGTGGGGAGGGGCAAACAGAACTGTCTCTGACTGAGAATCATAACCTTATGGTATATGACTAGCTGACTGGTTCTTGAAGGGTCACAAATATGAACAGTGAAACCACATTACACGTAGAAGTGTCAGAAGATGAAAGTGTATCATTCTGTGCTAAAACATTACAAGAACTCTTTTCTTTTTCTTAAAGATTTCATTTATCCATTCGACAGAGAGCACAAGCAGGGGGAACGGCAGAGGAAGAGGGAGAAGCAGGCCCCCCGCTGAGTAAGGAGCCCGACCTGGGGCTCGATCCCAGGATCCCAGCAGGATCATGACCTGAGCCGAAGGCAGATGCCCAACCAACTAAGCCACCCAGGTGCCCCTACAAGAACCCTTTTCTAAAGCCAGAAATTAAAAAAAAAAAAAATGTTTTCTTAATCATGACTACAGAAATTGAAGACTAAAATTCTTGTCTACTCCGTGATTCTCAGAACAAAGTGGCAAACACAGGGGATGTTGGAACTGCCTATGCTAAACCACTCTACCTTCACTCTCTCCTCTGAATACTTCAGAGGTAGGACTTACATGAGAGACACAAACTCTTAAAAATGAGGACAGATACTAACAAATTTCTAGAAAAACAGGGATTTAGAAAATGATAGAATTTTCTCCTATTTAATTTTGGTTGAAAAGTGAGGAGAAATTTCCAATTCAAATATTTTAAAGGAGGCTTATGATACCCACTTTTAACTAAATAGGGGTATAATGCCTCCTCAGAACCTGTATTTTCTGTTTAAAGATTTTTTTTTTTTTAAGTAATCTCTACACCTAACGTTGGGCTCAAACTCATAATCCCAAGATCAAGAGTCGGCAGCTATACTGATTGAGCCAGCCAGGTGCCCTTGCATTTCCTGTTTAGATCAACAGTTAGAGAACTCTTTGGAGATGCTGAAAACTCAATGTCAATGTTTCCCTTGGCCCGGGCCTTTGCCAGTACAAACATTTCATATGATGACTGACGATATGAGCCAGAATCTACACTTTGAAGTCATGTAGTGAGGTAACCCAAAGGGAAAAAACTTGGACACAGAGGAGATTTAGCTAAAGGACACAAGCCCCTGATACAGCTGTGGCAATATGACTACACTGCTTTGAGAAAAAGGAACTGAAGCTGAAGCCAGACTCATCCCATCACTACCACAAACTCTCATTCTTCATCATAAAGCAGCAGAAAAGGAAACAGCACTCCACGGGACCTCTTATAAAGAAAGCAATCTGTGACATTACTCTGGGCATCAAGCCTGCTGAATTACCAAAATAAAGCTCAGGAAGTTGCTACTTAGGTAAAAGAAGGCTAAAAATAAGTGAGAGGCCCAACTCAGAAATGCCAGGGAATCCTCTTGAACTCTGAAAGCTTTCCCTGCGCCTCAGGATGAACGGAAGATTTAGAACTTATATGTGTAAAAAAAGCGCATCACCTACCTACAAACAGCAATGGGTCAGATGATGAGGTGGGGAGACAATGTATTGTCAAGTTCTCTATATCCAAATGGGCTGGATCAGAGCTGATTCAATGGTACCAGTTTAAAAAAATAAGACCCACCTTATATGTTACCTTGTATGTTGTGTAAGTAACATACACGTGCTTCTACACATACTCTATAACATATATTAGTTATATACTATAGGACTGTATGTTATAGCATGTAACTATACTTCAACATCCAAACACCAGGAAATGGGTTTTATTCATCTGTTTCTCTTCTTACTATGGAGCTTGAATATCTTTCAAATAACACGTTACTAATGGATCCAGAAAATCAGAAGTCCTAAGCCGTGATTTCTATGAAGATATGCATGGTCTCTGAAAATTTTTCTGAAGAGAAACCTATGTTTGAAAAAGCCAAAAATCCACCCAAAAATTAAGGCACAGTAATTGCCGACAAGAGATCAGAAATAATTCCTCAAACTTTTGGCCTCTGAATTCTGACTCATGAACAATTCCCATTTCATAACTATGTTTACATGAATCCCATTTAGGTTCTAACGGGACTCATGAAAACCGTAAACACAGACACCAGAGGAAAATGGAAAACTCAACTCTCACCACTGAGAACAAGACCTTTATACACAGCGAAGATAAGGATTGGAATGGAAAAGAGACTTATGAAATTTCTGAAGTCCTGAAAAGCCTGTAACAAATGTTTGCCAAGAATTTTCTAGGACTCCTTACAGGGAATGAAATGCCAGGCACAGGGAAAAAGGTTGAGGCAACACACAACAGAACACCACCCTACATAAGGCAGAGCACACAACTAAAAGAGCCTAAATACACGTGAAGAATTGAGAGTAAGTGCTGATTTCCAACCTGTGGTGGCTGTGTGGTGGTGAAGCGATATTCTCCTTGTTTGTCTCGATTGAACACAACTTTCCAAAGGACCATGTCAAGGAAGAAGTTCTGAGAGATATTCCAGTGAGTTAAGAATTAAAAATGACTAAGTCATTCTTTATTAATATGCACATTTTAAAAGACTCATACAATGCTGCATCATTAGTGAAAAACATGACTTGGTTTTCATATAGACAATTTCAGTTAATATTTGAAAAGGATAAGGATAACAACAGAACTTTTTTTTTATAAGAAAACTTTTGTAACAAATGTCAGTCACCATAAAATTCTTGATAAAATGGGACCCCTAAAATTTCCACAAAATATGGCTTTTATTTAAATCCTTGGGTTTTTCCCATAATTAAAATAATGCTTATAATCTGAGTCTTTTTTCTTAACAATGAATTATTTTCATTGAGTTAACATAATATTAATTCTGTATCTATAAATGAGTATGACTTCATCAGAGTCCAATACAAATAACTCTTTTGATAGTAAGCAAGAATCATAAATTAAGAGATTATGAGAGGATTCCCTAAAAATTGTTTTTCTTTAAATTTTATTTTAAATAACATTTATGTGAATAGATGAACTTATACTATAGAAAAAGGAAAGCTTTTTAAAATTTAGTATCTTCGATGTGCTTTCTAGTGTCCATTAAATAGCAAAAATACTTTCCACTGGGCAACTTAGAAAGATATTATGTTAATATCCACGCTGCCTATGACCAAATTTAAATACCAAGTCATCTTTTAGAAAGATAACAAATTAAGCACAATTTCCAAGTCGAGAACTATTATCACCAAAGTATACACATTTTCCCACAAATTACCTAGTTTGAATTTAAAAGCCTGCCCTATGAAGAAACCCTTCACTTAAAAATCACAACTGTATCTCCTTCTTCCATTTCATATATTGCTACTGTAGGAGTGAATCATAATAGTTCTGAGAACAGACAAAATTTTTTTAATAAGCAGCAAATGAGAAGTCACTAGCTCCTTTTATAGAAGTCAACTTAAAGGCAATCCTAATAGGAGAATAACTATATAATATACAATGGATCAAAGAGGACTTCAGACCTCCAGAGCAAACTCACAAGTAAATACCCAAGGAGAAGTTCCAGTAATCAGTGCCATTAGGTTCACAGCGGTCATTATTTTATACTTTCAATAAACTGTTATTAAAATTTACTACATTTCATGGAGAAAGCCCCCTCCTTCCTTTCCTACCTTAAATGGGAGATTTTACTGTAAATCACAGGTCTCTGGTTGTACACACCCACCCTGACTTCATATCACTGGTTTACTAGTTTAGGGGCCACCTGAACACCCATCTTCTCCCCTTTCTACAGATCACTAATTTTTGCTATCTCACTGCTTATTTTCTCCTATCTATAAGAGTGCAGCTACATCATATCCCTTAATATGACAATTATCAGTTCATGAAAAAGGTCAGAAGACAGAGCTAAATCAATTTAACTAAAATGAGACTGAAGCTCTTTGTGGGCTTCCATAATGTTACCTGTCCTCTTCCCCCAGGACTAATAAATCACCAAGAATCCCACAGCAGCAACGTAGCCATTTGATTATCTGAAATGCTTACCTCCACCATGATAGATACAAGGGCATTGACAAGAACAATCATGAGCATAGTTACACGCCACTGATATGGTACACACACTATCTGTAAGACAAAAATTAAGTTAAAATTGTAGTATGCAGTTGATATTACAGCACTGTATCAAAATTTCAAAATTTACTGAATTCCTATTACATACCAAGCACCTTCACATACATTATCTACTCAATCCTTAACAATGCCACAAGGTATATCCACTTTCAAAGGATAAAACTCAAAAGTGTAACTCACGGTTAAAAGAACAGGGTAAAGTGACTGAGCTTAGAGTCAAATCCTATTTACTCAGACTGAAAAGCCAATGCTCTCTACTAGGTTCACGAATTTCTAACAATTTCCTATTTTTAAAATAAAATCCTGTCTTTAAACAATGAAGCAGATACTGATTAATGAAGTATCATTCAAAACACTATATATTGTTACAAAGACAAATTCATAAAAGAACTATACAAATCAATTTAACAAATACAGCCTAAGTTTTCACTTTAAAATCTGGTTAATTTCTAAGATCTAAAAAAAAAAGAAAAAGAAAAAATCCCATTCATGCATTCTCCTATTAGTCAACAAATATTTACTGAGTACCTAAAATACTGTGCTAGGTGTGGAGAAGTGATATGATCTAATATGTTTTAGAAAAACCACCTATGAGTCCAGCAAAAAAGATTTCAGGGGTGGAGACTGCTATAGTGATCAAGACAAGAAATGATGAAAGTCAAAACTAGTGATGGGGGCACAAAATAATAAATATTTATTTGGTCTCTGACACAGAGCTCTTAAAACTCTTGTAATTTCCTGAGTGATGGTGGCAACAGGAATGTCTAACCCAGAGCTTCTAAATCCCCCGGAATTTCCTGGGGATGTTTTTTATTCTAATGAGGCTACTCTTGGTGGACTCCTTGATAGCTTCAGGATGGGGGCTGGCCACCAGAAAAACTAAGCCATGATTAGAAGCTTGGAGCTTTCAGCCTCACTCTCCCATCCTCCATGGAAGGGAGAGGGGCTGGAGACTGAGTTAATAATTGACCATGACCATGATGAAGCCTCCATTAAAAAAAAAAAAAAAAATCCCTAAACTTCAGGGTTTAGAGAGCTTCTGGTTCGGCCAACACATCCATGTGCTGGGAGGGTAGAACATCCCATCTCCACAGGGACAGAAGCTCTTATGCTCAAGACCCTTCCAGACGTTGGACTATCTGCCTCTTCATCTGGCTGTACATCTGTACCTTTATTATAAACCACTAAACATAAGTGTTAACCTGAGTTTTACAGCAAATTATCAAACCTGAGAAGAGAGTTCTGGGAACCCTGATTTATAACTAATTAGTCAGAAGTACAAGGGATGACCTGGGACTTGCAACCGGTATCTGAAGTTGGGGAGCACTCTTGTCGGACAGAGCCCTTAACTTGGAGGGTCTGTGCTAATTCCAGGTAGCTGGTATAAGAACCAAACTGTAAGATACCCAGTTGGTTCCCAGAGTTGGAGAACTGGTTGGTGTGGGGCACACATTTGGTGTTAAAAGTATTGTGAGTAGAGGAAACAATAGCTTCCCTCTAGCTGGCAAATGGGATGGAGCAAAACTAAAATAGATTCAGAGTAAGGAAACGGAGAATCTAGCAACTGACTGACTATGCAAAGAAAAGAAGACAAGGACACATATACACACTTCTGACTTGGATAAATAGTGGTACCAAAAAAACAAAGACGAAAGCAGGGTTGAGGGAAAACATGATGATAAGCTTAGCTATCAAGATGCTGAATGAGAGAACTGATAGGTGAACCATGCATATAATATTCAGTATGTCAGTGGATATTCAGTTTTAAAGCTCAGTTGTGAGATCTAGGCCAACACAGAAGATACTATGGGTGAAGCCGGCACTATACATGAGCCGGCTTCACCCAAATACACAGAGTAACACGAGAGAGAAGAACAGAAATGTGTGGAACACTAACATTTAAGGAACAAGAGTCTGGAACCATCATGGAGAATA
This sequence comes from Zalophus californianus, assembly GCF_009762305.2. Taxonomy (NCBI): domain Eukaryota; kingdom Metazoa; phylum Chordata; class Mammalia; order Carnivora; family Otariidae; genus Zalophus; species Zalophus californianus. The sequence goes on from NC_045595.1 coordinate 143,810,796, forward strand.
AGAACAAGGTGTCACAGAGGTAGGAAAAAATCAGAAGGGAGTACAGCATCACAAAATTGTAGAGAGAGTCTCAGGAATGATTGCCTGGCTAACCTGTCAAATCCTAGTCGTCAAGTAAGGTTGGAAAAAAACTAAAAGGACAAGTCCACTGGATTTAAGAAGAAAGTTGTTAATGGCCTTGACCAGGGCAATTTCATTACACTGGCAGGGGTAGAAGCCAAACTATTTGATGAGTATGTGAGACGTGAATCGAATGTTGCACTCTTTCAAGAAATAATTTGGCTGTGAAGCAGAAGAGGCAGGAGAGAAACAAAAATGGGTTGTATTCTGTTTTCTTCTTTTGCTTAAAGTGCTTATCTAAATCCCTCAATGGGGAAACAGACACTCATATACACACTGCGGGTTAAGACTATAAATGGTCAACCTCTTCAAAGTTCAATCAATAACACAGCTGCTTGTACCTGAGATAAACCAACCCTGAACATGGGAAAATACTAGAAACAATCTAATTATTTTCCAACAGAGAATGGAGAGATGAATGAAAGGATACTCCTATAATGGAATACTATATAGTGGTGAAAATGAAATGTATGTATCAACAAGGATACATCTTAAAAATAATGCTAATGGGAAAAAGCAAGTCACAGAAAAATACAAACAGTAAGATACCACTGTCATACAGGTCAAAAGCAAGCAAAACTATCTCTATGGCTTCATACAGCATGGTAAGTGTACACTGAAAAGCAAGACAATGAAGCAAAAAATTAGAATAGTGGTTCCCTCAGAGTGTTTGGAGAAAGGTATGCTATAGTGCCTTACTGGTATTGGTAATGTTGCCTTTTTTTTAGGTTGGATAATGAACTCCTGGGTGTTATTTTATTACTATTATGCTTAATAACTTAAATATGTGTGCATATTCTTCTATACAAAACAAGTATTTCATCATTCATAAAGCTTTTAATGAAAAGATGAACTCAGTGGACAGTGAAGAAGAGGCAGTAGGTACAGACTATTCCAAGAAGTAGGTTGAGAAGGGACAGATCAAGTAACAGGGTCAAAGTTTTTTATTTCTAAAGACCAAGGAACATTTGTTTGTAGACAAGGAAATGAAACCAGAAGCAAAGACTGAAGAAACAGGAAAGAAACATAAAATACCAGGAGACTCAATAAAAGCTGCTGTTTATGTTTTTTATTCTTTTTAGGGTATATTTGGGTTAATATAACTGCATCTTAGAAAATTCAGAAAGAAGAGATCCTGGGGAAAAAGACCTTGACAGCTGAATCTCTGTCCCCAGTACTATGAGAGCAAAGGAGGGGGTAGATCATAAGCCCTAGCAAACTTCCAGAAGTCCCATTTGGCTGTGTAAGTATCACATAATACTAACGTGTCATTTTTCTATTACTGTCTTACTACTGCTATCCTACTTATTATCACCCTCAGACAACCAGTAGTAATTGATGTGCTGAACCCTTACCTGAAGAACCTGGTCAATAGAGGCAACTGGATGCAACATGATGAGTAATATGAAAACATACAAAATAATCACAGACACAACAAAAAAATCTGAAAAAGAAAGTAAAACAATTAAATTAGAAGTTCCTTTAAATAAAAATGCATATAATACAACTGGCATACTGGCAATCTTAAATTTGGCTTTGAATCTATCTGTTTAGGTTGGTGAAGTATATAAAGTCTGTGTTTTATGTTATTTCCTAGAGTACGGTACATTATTTAGGCCCAAAGAATTCATTTATGTGGTATAGAAATAATCAGCATTTATAAAAATGAGACAGACCTTTATGGACACTTATTTCTATTTTTCCCAGATAGACAGCTACTTTATAAGATAATCAAACCCATATATAATTCAAAGACAGGAGACTAGACTATGTAGAGCAAAATGAGATTATCATTTAAAACATGTATGCTCTAATTACTGCTGACTATAAAAGTACTGAATAACATTTTTTCCCAGTATTTGGTATGTTATAATCCTAAATAGAAGCATTCTAATTTGATTATATTTCTGTTAAGTGAATCCCACTTTCTCAATGACTTCCTCTGTAAAAATATTTCCACAGAAAATGTTAGCTAAAACCCAGAAACTGAGCTGATTTACCATTTTAAACATGGACTAACCCGCGTGCTCCAGTAGCTAGGAATGGTAAATTCAATCCAGCAGTACTTTGCATTACTTTCCTAACTCAAAAATAAAACTCCCCGCTCATGGCCATCTTGTTAACTGTGTACATACATGCATACATTTGCACTTATACAAGCATACTCTTATATAATGAGCCTTAAGGCTCAGACACTTCCCCATTATAATATCCCCCAATTTTTTTCCCTTTTTTCTTTGGCCTGGACATTTATTTACAAGTTCTTATTTGAGGTCATCTTGAAACTTAAATTTTACTAAAAGCATGTAAAACCAAAATTTTATCATAAAGCCTTCAAATTGGGTAAAGAAGTTAATATCCTATTTTATGGACTGTAAAAGAGGGATCTCATAGTATTTTTAAATGTAAGAGTCGAGTCATTTATAAATATAAACACTGTTAGTATGTCAGTTCAAAACCATAGGCCAATATTTATTGTCCTGTAAAAATAACATAATAATATATACTGCTTTATATACTTAATATACATATTTATTGTTCTAACAACTTAGGCTGGAAGTTATATTAACATTCATGCCAAAGGGGGGAAACTTTTATTATGAGTCATGACCAACAGGATGAAAAATTTGGGACCCATGTTAGATTTTTAAAAACTTGTTCTTCTTAAGACTTTTATTTTTTAAACCACACTACTAAAATGTAAACAGGAAATATAATATTCTGTTCAATAAATGTAGCAACCAAAGCAATATGTAAGTTAATTCAAATAGTTATTGTGGTCAGTTAAAGAAAAAGTGTTTAGAAAGTGCTAGTTGGAAGTACAGAAACACACAAAAGACAAAATCAGAAAAAGGACAAGAAGAAATGGTCAGAATACAAAAGCCAGAAAATACAAATGCCAGAATACAAATAGAGAGACATGGAGACAGAAAAAGTTATTTCAAAATAGTAATAGCCCATATTGAATGTTTTCCAAATCTTACTGCATTTTTACAGCTATAAGCAAAACAGATTTGCAATCTAGTTCCTGACATGTTGCCAGAAAACATTTTTTTACTCAGGCTCACAAACTTCTTACATGGACCTCAACAGTGTTTCTCAAATTTTCCCATCTTTCTCCTAGAGCCACTTCCTTTGATCACACCTCCAAAAACCTGCCAAGATTTCCACGTAAGGCAGAAAAGTAATTAAATAAGTAATTAAACCTCTCCTTTGTTTAGCCAGGGGAGAAAAAGAGGAGCTATTCAAAGGAGTCTGACAGGGACTGTGCATGGCTGGCAGATGTATATACCCACTGAAATGAAAAGATCAGTAGAGAAACGAAGAATGGGAAAAACAGGTATTCATTTTCGAAAGCTATGGAGTTTCTAGTAGACTGTGCTCTCCGCTCCTAGACTGTCCTAGCAATGCTACTGAAGTATAAGTAATACTCTCCACCAGAAGACAGCAATCAAAACAAATTCTGTGTTGGTGGTGATTGGAGACCAGGGGAGAATGTTCCTGAAGTTAAAAATGTATATTCTACCACAAAGCTATGTGAACATGAACAAGTCCTTAGGAGTCAAGGTATTTTAACTAATAAGATGGGGATATGATGAGGATACCATACGAACTTGGTCCTTAAAATGCAAAGTATTGGTAAATTCAAGTTATTATTAAATATGTCCCAGCTTATGGTATCACAGATTTGTTAATGATACCAGATAGTTTTGATGGAATATGGCATCAAAACCAGGCACCAGAAAGGATTTCCTTTATATTCCCCTTAGTATGTGACTCAAAAATAAAACCTTACATAGGCTAAATAAACCTACAATACTCGTTCATGATTTTGATATATACTTCTCTTGCTGTTTCTTCCTCAAAAATATGAACTGGGGTCTTCTGACCTGTAACCACAAGTTTCAAATCTTTGTATTCCTAACCCAACTTCCTAACTCAGTTTATCTTTGAAAGGCCACCTTATCCTGTAGGGCCTCTAGGTTATCTGTTCCAACCAATTCAGGCATGGCAGGGGAACACGAAAAAATGCATAGACCCTGTAGATGAGGAGATACTGGCAGTTCAGTAGTGGTATCTTCACAGACGGATAAAGGACTTGGATGTCACACGCACGAAGTTATAGGAGGCAAGTAAGAAAGTGTAGCAAAAACCAAAGCCAAATCCCAAGAGATCACATCTAGTTAAATGACAGTGTAAGAACTGAGTCCATATCATCATGGCCCTTGAAATGATAGCATGGTCAAAGAAGAAAATATAACTGGACTAAAAGCTAAAGCTGAAAGTGGGTCACCGCACACTGAAATTCAGTTTGATTCAGAATCCAACCAGTAGAAGAGAACAAAAACATTCTGACGAGAATGCCTGAAATGCCTAAGAATGAGATTAATTTTTAAAGACAATAATCTCAATATAGGTTTAATACATTTCACTGTTTAGATACAGAGAACAGCAACCAGCAAGTCCTAACAAAGAACTGCTGTCAATTCTAAAGGAGAAAATGAAAAGCTATTTGTCAGCTCTAGTAACCTTAACCTTTCCCCATTCATTCCCAGCTTTATTTATACTTTATACTGTATATTACTTTATACAGTTAGACTTTATTTCTGTCACTTTTTTTTTCTACCTTTCTTTATTCATCAGTTACTCCAAGATTAAGGGGCTCCAATGACAGACCAAGAGACAAGATATGAAAATTAGCAAAATACGTTTATGTTGTGTTTAGTGTTCCTATTTTATTTTTCAGGAGGCATGTTTTAAGACAGCGTGCACTTCTGTTTATCCGACAACAAACACACACAAGCTGCTTAGATGCAGGACAAAGGTTTTGTGGCTATATATTCACTAAAACAATTTTTTATACTACGTTTTAAAAAAAATAGTCCAGTGATCACTCAGTTTATTATTTATTCAAATTTCAATTTGAAATTATATGCAAATACAAAGTATCTTAATACAAAATTAAATGGGAGTACAAAGCCTTTAATATTTTTTGAAGTTTTCCAAATAATACCAAATATACATTTTAAAAACAGGCAATTAATAATCTTTTTTTAACTGGAGAAGCATGGATAGGGTAGATTTACTTAGATCTCTAAAATTAACTTTACTGACACGGCTGTCTTGCTTATCAAACAGTCTGAACACCAGTTTTCTTATATAAAGAAAGCATTATTCTCTGACAGATGTTTTAGCTACCCTTGGGCATGCTAAATATTTTCTTGAAATTTAAAAATATGGAACTAAAACTAAAACATGTACGTCAACTTTAATTAACTTTAGTTATGAAGTACTCTTAGAAGAAGTGACTGACCTTCTATGGAAGGCTTTTTGTCCCAAAGCATGCTTCCAATATGGCTCTCAGTAATACAGTTTCTACTTGTTAGCTAATACCAGGTTTTTGGTTTTGTTTTGTTTTTTTCCCAACATCTATTTTTTTGGAGGGGGAGGGAAAGAGGGAGAGAAAGAATCCTAAGCACACTCCACGCTCCGCGGAGACTGATGTGGGGCTCGATCCCATGACCCTGAGATCACAACCCAAGTTGAAACCAAGAGTCAGAGGCTCAACCAACTGCACCACCCAGGCTCCCCAATATGAGGTTTTTTTAAAAAAGAAAACAGGAAAAACAGATTTCAATATTACTGATACTTGTACAGTCTTACCTGTCCAAAATAGAAAGTAATAAAATGTGACCTACAAACCAGGTAGTGTAGAATAAATAAATGTGAAAATGCTTTGTAAACTCAACTACTATTCATTCTAAGATACCGCAAAAATCGAAAGTTCTTTATGAAAATAATTAAGTTATCCCACATATTAATTAGTATATTCTCAATTTTTTAAAAATTAGCAATTTATATATAGTAACTGATTTTTCCCGTAAACCCTAATTTTGATCAATCAAGATGCTATCTCCTACTGCCATAGTTCGATGAGTCAAGACTCCATTCAACTGACCCTTTCAGCAGTGGATGCAAAGGTGACACACAAGAATTCCAGGTGAATAATGTCTGTACCAGTGTCAAAAATGATGAAAAAGACAGCTGGTACTGTGCAGACCACCCAGAAGCAAAGTATAATACCCACTGTTCCAACTGAAGAACCTCTGTTCCTATTTCTAATTCTAACTCTGTCTGCAATGGGCTGTAAAAATAAAAGCTGGAGCCAGAAGCAATAGGATGTGAAAACCAAGAATGTTTAGAACTGGTGGCTTCAATTTTCAACTTTAGAGTGGCAGCAACCATGAGAACAAAACAAGACTGTAAACATCTAAATCACTAGGTTCATTCTATTTGTGAAGACTTATTTCACTTTGAAAGAACAGTTTTAACTCTACTCTTCTTACATTATTTTTAAAGAAAGGAAGCAGGATAAAAATCACAAATGCCAAACTTACAATTCTTGTAGCAAGGCTGCCTGAAGGGTTTTCCTTTTGAAAAGGCAATTGCCACTATGAGGTACTGAAAACTGGAGATAAAAAACACTGTGGTATTTTCATAATTTTGTATATTATGTGTATCAAGATTGGTTTCATTGTACAAATGTGAAGAATTCCAATATAGGCTTCTTGTTGTATTACAAGCACTAGAACACAAAACATTTTTACATTACTAAATACAATACTCATTTCCCAAAAGAAACCAATTTTACCTTAACTGTCTTGAATCACTTTCATTAACAGAAATAAGGTTTTTACAGGAAAAGATCCAACAATATCAAGGTAAAATATATAGAACAGCCAATAGAGTGTTGAGGGTCTCTTCTCCTTAGTCACATTCCAATCAGTTAAAAAAACTAGAAGAAACTTCATATTTAACAAGCCCCTCTTACTTTTTAAACTTGGGGATGAAAGTAGAGGCGCCTGGGTGGCTCAGTCATTAAGTGTCTGCCTTCAGCTCAGGTCATGATCCCAAGGTCCTGGGATCAAGCCCCGCATCGGGATCCCTGCTCAGCAGGAAACATGCTTCCCCCTCTCCCACTCCCCCTGCTTTGTGTTCCATCTCTCGCTGTCTCTTTGTCAAATAAATAAAATCTTAAAAAAAAAAAAAAAAACTAATATAACACTGTATGTTGACTATACGGGAATTAAAATTAAAAAAAAAAAAGAAACCAAATTTTGGGAGTAATTTTAACATAGTAAATGTTCACAGACCTTAGGTTTGACCTTAGCTCTACCACCTTTTAGCTTAACTGAGGAAATATTAAATTTGAGCCCCATTTCCTGGCGTGTAAGGGTGGATACCACCTGCACCATCACAGGGTTTCTGTGGGGAATGAGCAAGACGACTCATGGAAATGCCTAGCAAAGCACTTAGCACTGAGATGACTCTCAGTATTCTCTGGCTGTGGTGCTCTCTCAGCTCTACTTCCAGGTGGGCAGGACTGTCAAACATATATCACACCCATTACTAAAACATTAACTACATAAGCACAGGCAAGTACTAACAAAATGTTAATCTGCTACAAATGAATTCTGGAAAGCTTCTCCAGAACAATTCCATCTATTCTTTGCATGTGCAGTGTTTATATGTACATATAGGCAAACATTAATGTTAAATTTCTCAAAGTTTCCTAAAACTTTTCAAGACAACTTTTGCTCCCTTCATCAAGCAAACTATAAATTAATGTTTGCATCTAAAAGTATAATTCTACAAAATTACCTCAGTGAATAGCTTACATGTTTTTTGCGGTTTGTTGGTGGTGGTTTTTTTTTTTAATTTAAGTAGGCTCCACACCCAACGTGGAGCCCACTGTGGGGCTTCAATTTGCATTGCGACCCTGGTATCAAGACCTAAGCTGAGATCAAGAGTCAGTTGCTTAACTGACTGAGCCACCCAGGCACCCCGGGTTACATGTTTAATTAATTAAACTAATGTCATCATAATTTGTGACTGATAGCACACTCTACCCATAAATAAGAGAAGTACTTAGTGCTTTTTTACAAGTTTTTTTAGGTTTTAAAATGTTATTTCCTAAATTTGGGGTAGAAAATTTAGACACACAAACATTCTGGGTTTAGAAGAGACTATTGATTAATTTCAACTTTCTCGTTTTACAGATAAAGAAAGCAAGGCTCAGTAGCTAATTAAGAAACTGGTCCGATATCATTACTACCTTGGTAATGATTATGAGGACCTTGCCTAACCATCTTTTCTAAAAATAAAAGGAGTTACCATGATATAAAGTCAAATATAGGCCAAATAATTTTAATTGTTTAATCAAGCTGCCTGCAAACTTTTATATAAATTCTAAAACTTATTTTTACTATGTATATATGTTACACACATTTCACAAAGATTTTTTAAATGTATTGACCAACTTACTCTGACTGTGGCTGCCATACTTCATACCAAGGTTGCTGCTTGACCCAAAAAAAACCCAAAGATTGAAATCCAATGCAGATGATGATCTGAGACAAAACGGAGAAGAGAAGGGCCCCAGATATAAGACCTGAAGGTGGTCTTTGTGCCACGAGTTCCTTCCAGGCAGGATTTAAACTCACTATATTGAGGAGAAAAAGAGAAGTTTTTATCTGAATTAGTTGCTATAAAATACATAATGAGATTCCTTTAGGAACTTAAATTCATTTTTGTCTAACAAATCTTTAATACGAAAAATGTCCAAAACGCAAGCCAGATGCCATACATCTTTAAGTCATCTGTAAAAGTAAACAATTTAGGCTTTTTCAAAAGTGCCCAAGTACTTTTGCATTAGCCTGCTGAATTTCAGAGAAATACAAGTAAAAAGAATACTAAACATAAACATATAAACTATAACATTAATTACCATCCTTATATGTTTAACTAAGTTGTCAGATTCTTTAATTGAAAAGCTATTGTAAAAATACATATTTCTCCCTCTTATGAAGACAGTAACACACACACAAAAAGAAGACATTAACAAAGGTTGAAAGCTATATAAACAGTAACCAAAAAAGGCCTTGATCACTTATTAAGGTGATATCCACACCAAGTTTCTCTACTATAACATTTCTGCTTTTCTCTTTGTAATTAATTTGTAAAAAGATATGTAAAAAACCTGTTCTTCATTAAACTTTCACTTGCTAGTTTTAATATCCCCCAATGACTGTCTAACTCACTGGTTCTCAACCAACATGATTTTGCCCCGTAGAGAGTATCTGGCAATGTCTGGAGATATTTTTGGTTGTCAAAACAGGGAGTGTTACTGGCATCTAGCAGGCAGAGACCAAAGATCCTGATAAGCATCCTCTAGTGCACAGAAAAGAAGTATCTGGCTTAAAAGGTCAATCAGATCAGAGTCTTTCCATGGTCTGTATCCATCACTCCTTCTATATTTATTAGTTTGCACTTTAAGGAAGAGCTTTCTCTTCTCTCCCTACTTATTTCTAATATGGACTTGTGAATTTTTATTTGATTAAACGGGTCATATCCCATTACATCATTATTTATTTTAATATAATCACCAAGACCAAAATAAACCAGTATCTTCTGTCTCCTCATATGCGCTACCTAGGACATGGTATCACTTCTGCCATATTCCTGCCAAGAATTCACAGCCTGAGTCTAATGAGACTACATCAGACCAGACAAATTCATGTAACTGGTTTCTCTTCTTTCATAAATGTCAACATCAAGATGCCCCCCAAAGAGGCTGATGTAATATTCTGGATTTCAAAAGACTAAAGTGGGATGCCTGGGTGGCTCAGTTGGTTAGGCATCTGCCTTCAGCTGAGGTCATGATCCCAGGATCCTGGGACGGAGCCCTGCATTGGGCTCTCTGCTCAGTGGGAGAAAAAGATGAAGAAAGAACAGTAAAACAACTAGGGCAAATAAAAACAACTAGTAGTACAAGAATGCACTTACAGGGAATCTGAAGAAGTATGCACTGTGTTATAATTATTGATATAAATTTACCAAAGTTTAATGAGTTACATCAGAATTTCATATGCTTTTAAATCAATAATAAAAGCGATTTACTCACTTGTAAATACCACTACCAAAATGATTGCCAGATCAATGAAGAGAAACTGGAAGTCTCCTAGGTTACTTAAGATCTACAGAAGTAATTTTTAAAACATAATTAGTTTTCAGAAATTGTTTTTGTATCTTTTCCCCTGGTTATGGATTTTTCCTCCTTGGTTTTGGTCTCCCCACTCCACCCCCCCACCAATAATGACAACTTTAAAGTGACATTTGGACTTGCTTAAAAATTAAAATACATTTGCCTTTGATATTTAGTGAAATATATATTTGCAAAGATACAACTGATTAATATAAAAGGCATCTCCTAAAAATTCATTCAATAAAAATCTTTTAATTTTTTTCACAAAAAGAAAACACAAGCTTTTACTCATAATTTTCAACACTCTTGGAAATTAGTATCTCAAAGCTTCCTAACACCATCCTTTCCTGATCCTTTCTACAAATGGTAGAAAAGGGATAGTTTCATAAAAACTCCCTGGGATGTCACTACTGTTTTGAGAAAATTCTAAAGTGAGATCACTTCAATTATAAAATCTGATGGAGTACCCATGGACCCACTGTTTACACTTACTCTCTAAATGCATAAAGTCCTACAACCTACTGCTGAAACATCTTTCTCGTTCTGGCTTTTTTCTGTAAATGTATAGCAGAGTTACCTACAAATGTGAAATATGTCACAGCTTGACATTTTGAGAGTTCTAAGAAAGATGCCCAATTTGCACTAAAGGCAAAAAAGAGAATACAATCATCTTTTATTCACAAGGCTTTAGCCACAGTTGTCAGCCTCAAAGAAAAATGCTATTCCAGATTAATAAGATTTTCAATCTGCTACTCAAAATATAATAAAGGAAAATTTATAGAAGCTAGTTACATAAGTTCCATAATTAGTGGATGCATACATACTCAATTTTTTGGTTTAAATGCCTTAACAAAAGCACCATCTCTATAAGTAATGTCGGTACTTACGGAATATAACAGAGTAACACTGAAGTACTGTATAATGCTGTACAAAGCCATAAATTTAAACACACAAAAAGAAGTCATTAAAGCAGCACGGCCTTCCCTGTGAAAACAAATGTTGGCATGTATTCAGCATTTTCAACTCCTCTTCCAAATCACAATTATATCTTGACAGATGAACATCAACATTCAACAGCTATGACAAAGCACTTTTCTACCAAAAGAACTAAACCAAAGCAGAACTAAAAGAGATGAAGAGAGCAACCTGTTGCTAATGAAGTTAGAGATCGAATATACTATCATTACAACAAATTCATACTGATTTCTATAATTTTTTTCTATGTTAATAGAGCACGCCATGAAGAGATAATAGGAACACTTTCAATCTGTGCTACCTGATAAGGTTTGGCACACAGGAAATACTAGGAGTTTTGGAGGTAAAGGGAGATGCCACCGAAGCCTCGAGCTCTGATAACGAAATGCCTCCATGTGCCCTCTTCAAAGCCTAATGGTTTGAAGAAGAAAAGAGATTAAGTTTTGTAAATGTGACTTAGGCAAAGAAAGAACTATAAATCACAAAAACCATACTTACACCACAATCATTTGCACCATCACCGCACATGCCAACGAAGTAACTGAGAAACAAAAATTACATTAAGATTTTGATTACTTTTTAAAAACAAACATTTAACTTAAGATTTCTCCAATATGTTATTATGAAGAGCTAACAGACTGAGACCTGCCCACTGGAACTAATGAATCTTTTTATCACAAGGACCACAGGCGTGTTGCTCTGCAAACAGCACCAGCTTGCAAGTCAAATGACCTAGGTTATTGTCCCATTTCTGTCACAAGCTGGGCATGTCAGTTTTTCATCTGGTATTTCAATTTCCTAATCTTTAGAGCAAAGGTCCTGGGCCTGTACAGTCTTTAATACAAAAACTATGAAGTCACCTCTACAAGCTGAGTAAATGAACTCTATCTTACAGATATTATGGAAGAGGAATTGTGGATATTGTACTTTAGCTAAATAAATGAGCACATGAGCCTCTTTTAAACAGGCACTTTAGAGTTCTCACCTATCTGATAGGTGGCAATTCTATATACATGAAATATTAGTACCTTTCTGGTTTTGAAAATGAAATTAAAATCCATAAAAATAAAAAAAACAATACTTACTCCACATTTTGCAATGCTTCTATTAATTGTGTCTTCTGATCAGGTGCCATACGAGCAAACACAGTGCCATGCAACATCAACTGGAAAAAATATGAATTTAAAATATTGTTCGCAATATATTCATGTGAACATACACATACATAAGCCCAAGTCACTAACCTTAGGAGCAAGGTCTTGAAAATGTTCTAATATCACTGAAAATGATTTTCCATTCATTGCAAAATGGTAACGAGTCACCTGAAGATCCTCTAAGCTATCATGAACCAGTTTAATTGGAATAGCCTGTGTATGAGACATTCAAAACAATATTTAGGAAGCCAGAACAAGTGATACAATCCTATTTTAAATATATTTGATCTGGGGCGCCTGGGTGGCCTAGTTGGCTAAGCATCTGCCTTCGGCTCAGGTCATAATCCCAGGGTCCTAGGATCAAGCCCCATATCCAGCTCCCTGCTCAGCAGGAGAACCTGCTTCTCTCTCTCCCTCTGCCTGCTATTCCCCCTGCTTGTACTCTCTCTGTCAAATAAATAAATAAAATATTTAAATATATATATATATATGTATTTGATCTAAAACTAAATGCTTTCATTTGATATTTTACATGAAACAATGAAAGTTTAACATTTATTAAAAGTAAAAGGAATTCAGTTTTAAGGTAATCTACCTATAGTCGTTATTTAAAAAAAAAAAAGGCTAAATATCAGCTTCGGTTTGAAATAATGCATGGACTAAATACTATGGACCATCTGCATCCTTTATCATTACTTTCAAAATAGGATAGAGGCACCTGGGTGGCTCAGTCTGTTAAGCGGCCACTCTTAGTTTCGGCTCAGGTCGTGATCTCATGGGTTGTGGGATCAAACCCTGCATCAGGTTCCTAGCTCAGCAGGGAGTCTGCTTGGGGATTCTCTCCCTCTGCCCCTCCCCCCATTCTCGCACACTCTCTCTCCTCTCTCAAATAAATAAATCTTTTTAAACAATTAAAATAGAATAAATATCTGGGATTCTCATACTTTAAAATGGTTCTTTTCAGCTTTGACTAAATATCACAATTTGAGGTACCTGGGTCTTACCTAGTCCTAATGAATCAATCTCTGAGGCGATGACCCAGGCATCTGTTTTCATTTATTTTCTGTTGTGTTGTGCTATTTAATGCATCCACCACCTTTTATTTTTTCAGACTAAATTCAAATAAGCAAGCTTCAAAAGGGAAAATTGTTCTTGACATTACCTCTGAGTCAATTGCTGATGAATTACTGCACTGTGTTAGGGTGTCTGCATAATGCCAATTTATCTTGGCAACTTTCCCATCCTTCGGAGGTAATGCTTCAGCAATAATAACTTTATCCTGAGGTAGTATCATTCCACAGTCTCTGGCCACAGAAACAGCAGTCAACATATTGTCACCTAATTTTCAAAATATTGAAAATACATTACAATTAAAATGGAAACATAAATGTATTCAACAATTAATACTTATCAAGAATATCTATTACCCCATGACTGGGCTTGGCAAAATGAAGATAATGCACAGTATTGCTCTTGTATCTTAAAAGTAACAAAAATCAAAACATACTTTTCAAAGGAAGCCTCAAATAATTCAAGCACACATATGCTGAACAGTCAGACCCTTCTCAACTGTAATTTTTAAAGCCAGATACATTGTGAATCTCTTTCAGTTATGCACTAGTAATACCCATCGACACCTGGCACAGTGCTACATACACACAAAATAGGTGCTCAAAAAATATTTGTTGAAATAACTTAGAAGTGACTGGTGATCTGTACAAGAATACCTAATATCACAGGAAAAAAGGACCGGATTACAAAAGCAAAACGATAAGCAAGGTAACAATAATACAATCTTTACAAGATATGAAGAGAAAACAGACATCCTCTCAGTCACGAGGAGGAGAGAAATGAAAAGAAGCCCTGTAAGGACAGGATCAAGAAAATATAAACATATGTGAGAGGCAGGCAAAGGTCTGGGAAGTCCACCACTGCCAGAACTGAAGGGCAATAGGATTTCTTCCCCCAATTCCCACACACTATTTCCAGCAGTGTCATCCTGTGACCAGACAGACCCCCATGGGACACAGGCCACAGTCTGTCATGGCAGGGAAAGAGAGGGAAGAGACAGAGATGGAAAGTGCTTCGAAAGAGGAATCATTAGAACCAAGGAATTGCTGGGATGCTAATACATTTCTTTACTTGAGCTACATAGTGGTTAAGTATGCTATTAGATGGATCTCAGAGTCTGAAACAAAAAAAATGTCAATTGCCTTTTCCATGTAAGTCTTAGTGAACACAGAAGAGCCATAAAATGATTATCTTAATTCTGATTATTTACTAAGAAAAAAATACTTAGAGCTGCCATAATTTCACACTAAGGAATGGGAATTATCTAATATCAACAATAACACCAGGAGAATCATTTGGGTATAGTCGTCAGAAATCAAAAACCAATCAAACAATGGCTATTTTCACTAGTATGCATTCAGGCAATGATAATAAACATACTCTTACACATAAAAGTGTAATTCTAACAAATATCTATTAATCATTTTCCATGCATCTGGCACAGTTCTAAAAATTGCAGAAGACCCCAAAATGAACAAAACATTCTCTTAACCCTCTAGAATCTTATGCTTTAGTAGAGAAAACAAATCTACAAATAGCTTACACAAAATAACTGCTATAAAAAATGTATGATTAAAGAGGGGCAACAAAAAGGAGCAAAATCTAAATTTTTAGAATATGCTCTTCACCATTTTACTGTTTCTATAAACAGAATTTGCTAGACCTTAAGAGAGTATTGCAAAGTTATCTTATACCTTTAAAAAACTTTTTGAGTTGAAATGGGGCAAGGTAGGAAGGAGCCACTATATGCTTTTACAACTAACTGATCATTCCACAATATCCTATAACCTGAACTCTTTTAAGAGTCACATTCAATTTTTCCTGTGTCCTTTTATAAAGTCTAACCTGTGACCATGACAGTGCGAATGTTGGCTTTATGCAAATCTTCAAGTACCGCAGGGGTTTCTTGCTTTAATTTGTTCTGCATTACAATTAATCCCATAAAATCCATGTTGTTTTCAATGACATCTCTGCAGAAAAAGATATTTTAACACATAATGGTTTAGTCCAGAGAACAGATACGATTCTCTTTATATTAATAAAGCCATTACAAATTGAAACATTTTATATGCTGAATAAGCCATAAATGTGTGTGTTCAATAACTCAAAAAATTTATATCTGGAAAAATAATTCCCAAGAGGTATATTTTGAAATAAAATTTTACCCTCTGAAATGTGAGAAATAAGGATAATTTGGAAATGTTATTTTTGTAAAACACTAAACACCTGTAGTACTAAAGAATGTTCATCTTGTATTCTACCCACAAAATGAATAAGCATAAATGAATCTATGCTTTAATATCCCCCCATACAATATACCCTAATATAAATGTTAAGAGAAAAGGGAAAAACTTGACAATAAGCACATTCAATACAGTTATACTGGATTATCAAGCCTTCGATGAATTTTAGAAGACTCGATCAAATTTTTTTTAAAGATGTTATTTATTTATTTGAGAGAGACAGAGAGTGAGATAGCACAGGAAGGGGGAGGGTCAGAGGGAGAAGCAGACTCTCTGCTGAGTGGGGAGCCCAATATGGGGCTCAATCCTGGGACTCCAGCATCATGACCTGAGCCAAAGGCAGATGCTTAACTGATGAGCCACCCAGGCGTCCCTAGACTCTTGATCAAATTCTTGATCCTGGAAGTGTGATACAAAAACTATTTAGCAGTCTGACAATGAGATCTACATGGGTCCCAGAGATGGGGCTCTTACAGTATTTACTAATATTGGGGTACCTGGGTGGCTCAGTCATTAAGCATCTGCCTTCAGCTCAGGTCATGATCCCAGAGTCCTGGGATGGGTCCCCGCCCAGCAAGGAGCCTGCTTCTCCCTCACCCTCTGCCTGCCGATCCTCCTATTTATGTTCACTCTCTGTCAAATAAATAAATAAAATCTTTAAAAAACAAATTTCCGGACACCTGGGTGGCTCAGTTGGTTAAGCGACTGCCTTCGGCTCAGGTCATGATCCTGGAGTCCCAGGATTGAGTCCCGCATCGGGCTCCCTGCTCAGCAGGGAGTCTGCTTCTCCCTCTGACCCTCCCCCCTCTCATGTGCTCTCTCTCTCTCACTGTCTCTCAAATAAATAAATAAAATCTTTAAAAAATAAATAAACAAACTGTAGTGGTTTCAACCCAGTATACTGATTTGAAATCCAATTAGTGTGGGGTAACCACCAGTTTCAAAACCAATGTCCTAAGCGATCACTTACTCCCCAATTCAAAACATCTCATTCAACTATTGCTGCCTTCAATACAGCCTGCCACTGCTCTAAATAATACACAATATAACTCACCTGCCTAAAAATATTAAGTGGCTTCCCAATATATCCTAGATAATAAA
Source organism: Zalophus californianus (assembly GCF_009762305.2). Classification (NCBI taxonomy): domain Eukaryota; kingdom Metazoa; phylum Chordata; class Mammalia; order Carnivora; family Otariidae; genus Zalophus; species Zalophus californianus. The sequence goes on from NC_045595.1 coordinate 143,827,505, forward strand.
GTACCACCTCCTGCACAAAAAAATTTTTTTCCTTTAAAAAAAATGCTTATTAATAATCAACAGTTATCAAGATGCTATTCCTTCAAAAGCTGAGTATCTACTCTGCACCAAGTAGTACTACTAGTCACTGGGAGGTCAAAGCTGAAAAGGTATGATCTCTACCCTTAAGGAGTTTTTGTGGGAAAACAGACATGCCAACAAAGAGATACACGCAGAGGCGTGTGCGTGGCTCAGTTGGTTGAGCATCCGACTCTTTACTTTGGCTCTAGTCATATCTTAGGGTTGTGAGATCGAGTCCCACACTTGTTCGGAATCTGCTTGAGATTCTCTCCCTCTGCCCCTCCTCCCTCTCACTCTCTCTCAAATAAATAAATAAATAATCTTTTAAAAGAGAGAGATGACCATGCAAAAATAACATGTGCTTCAGCATCATCATGGAGATGGTTGCATTCTCTCTCTTTTTTTTTTAAGATTTTATTTATTTATTTGACAGAGACACAGCGAGAGAGGGAACACAAGCGGGGGTGGGTAGGAGAGGGAGAAGCAGCCTCCCGCTGAGCAGGGAGCCCGATGCAGGGCTCGATCCCAGGACCCTGGGACCATGACCCGAGCAGAAGGCAGACGCTTAATGACTTAGCCACCCAGGCACCCTGGAGATGGTTGCATTCTTAAGAAATCTCAAGCTACCAAAATTATATCACAGATTTTTTTTCTTTTTTTTTTTAAAGTAGGCTCCACACTCAGCAAAGAGCCCAATGTGAGGCTTGAACTCATGACCCAGAGATCAAGACCTCAACTGAGATCAAGAGTTGGACATTTAACCAACTTGAGCCACCCAGGCACCCCAGAAATGTTTTTTTTTCAATGGAGAAAGAAGACTTGAGGGTAGGGACCAAAATCCCAAACTTGAAATAACAAGTGGTTTGTTGACATAAAATTCAATAAAGGCACTTTAAGTACATAGCACTAAAACCCAAACAATCTTTGAAATATAATTTATAACTATGGGTGGTAATGTATTAAAGAACAGTTAGGAAACAATACAAATGATACTGCTCGTGGTGATAGGAGAAATAAGCCTTTAAGTCTGAAAATGCATTTCAAGGAACAAAGCGTTACCAATGTGAAACGCTGGGGTCCAAGCACTGTTGCCATTTTTCCATGACCTGCTAGTTTCTGGCTGCGAATGGTTTCTTAACTTTCCAATGAATGACAAAGGTCATGGAAATTTTGTCCCCTAATGAATGAACAATAGTCAACTCAAGATATAAAGGTTCAAGCTGTAAGAGAAATGCCAAAACCTGCCCCTATGAGATAGAATGAAAAGACGGTGAAGGTCTTGGTTTAAGGATGCCATGGAAAGGCAGTAGAGAAAGAGAGAAAAGTTGACAGGGATAGATATTATGGGTAGAAGGAATAGCCTATTCAAGGGCACAGAAGGATGTCTGAATAGGACAGGCTCAAGAACTACAGACAAATCAATAGTTAGTCTTTAAGGGAAAAATGGCAAAAGGTGAAGCTCTAGAGAAAGAAGCTGATATGCCCTTCACAAAAATTAGAACACAGTATTTTACATGCATACCTCCCAACCATGCATATCCATCACAACATCTGGCTACTGCTTTTCTTTTTTTTTTGAAACGTTCATACTTAAACCACATCTCCCAAACATTCTGTGTGAATAGGCAGAATTCCTAACATAGCTCTTCCTTTTAGTTATTTGGCTGGCTATCCACTCCACTCCTTTAGTTCTCATTCAGAAAAACAGGATTGTACTATAAACACTGCCCTAGCTCTTTACACTTAGGTATCTCCCACTTTTCAAAAGCTTGCATTAGGCCACTTTACTTTTATGAAAGACCTACATTAGTACTTCTTTTCACTAACCCAAGGAAATCCGAAGACTTTTCACTCATTAAGAAAAAAAGGCAAAAGGCAAAAATAGCATTCAGCATTTGTTTTGCAGTGAGCCATTTCAGAAGCAGTGCACTCCCAAGCACTGAGAGCGGCACTCCCAAGCTCCTTCCCTGGGGATTACAATCAGCATCTCAGCGTCAAGCCACATAGGTCTGAACTGTGTCTGTGAGCATCTTGCTCCATCTTGATTTATTTTGTGCCTGCATTAGCAAGATGTGTCCTAAGGTATCATAGCTTAAGGGAGATTATTTCTGGGGTCTGGAAACACTCAGAATTTTTTCTAAATAAATTAAATGGTAATTGTTTCTTCACTTTAAGCCCTTCTGGCTTACGAACAGCTTCACAGGAACGCTCTAATTTTGCATAGTGGGAAAAGCTGTAATTCTAAAAGAAGTGTTAATAATCCATAATTTAGCCACTGCCCTATTGGTTATGCTATTGACACTATTTAAATCTGACCTTATGCACATGTAGAAATAGCTCTTCAAGCTGGATTCCTAGAACTGCACTTGCTGGGTCAAACCGTTTAAGCAATTTAAATTTTGATAGGTATTACACATGTTTATTATGAATCTACAATAGTATAGTAACAGTATGTTGTTAAAATTTTCTCAAGCCTTCACTAACACTTGATATTATCAATCTTTTTAGTTTCACCAACCTCAGGAGAGAAGTGATGTCTCACTGTGGTTTTATTTTGTAGTTCCCCAAAAAACTAAAGTGTATTACCATTTTCATGTGTTCATTGGCCATTTGTATGCCTTTTTTTTTTTAATTTAATTTATTTATTTGAGAGAGAGAGTACAAGCAGGGGGGAGGAGCAGAGGGAGAGGGAGAAGCAGACTCCCCACTGAGCAGGGATCCTGACTCGGGGCTCGATCCCAGGGTACTGGGATCGTGACCTGAGCCAAAGGCAGACACTTGACTGAGCCATCCAGGCACCCCTGTATGCCTTTTTCTGATTCTTATCTGCTTCTATCACTTTCCCTTTTTCAAATTAAGTGTTACATGTTTTGTTTCTTTCCTGATGCATATTCCTGATGGTGAACTCTTCCAGTAGATGATGGGAAGCCATTTATTAGAATTCCAGGTAGGAGACTGGTATTATTAGATCTGAATGTTAAAAAGCTCTCTGGAGGCACTGTGGAACACAAATTGGAGAGAGGAAGACTGGAGAAAAGTGAATGTGATGATGGCAATGTCATTCGACCTTTGAGAGTTGGGAAGGGGAGACTGGTATAATTAGTTATTGTGCCTCATGAAACTCTGACCAAAATAATACTTCGTTCCAACCACTGGGCAAAACCAAGTAGGTTATTTGGGAAAAACAAAATACAAGAGAATTATGTTTACATTTTAAAACATAATTGTATTCTTAAAACATGCCTGACACACAGTGGGCACTAAATAAATATTTAACAAACTGATAGGAGTTCTGAAGAGCTGTACTTGTATCTCAATCACCCAAAACAAAACACTGCATTAGGTATAGTTGCATACATTGGATAAATATTTAATAAATACAACATATAAATTGCTGTATATGACTTATATAAACAAACATTATTGGATAAGTTGTAGCAAAACAGATCAACCTTACCTGCTAATATTCTGTACTTTATGCCATGTCAGTTTTGACTCTAATTTTCTGTGTGCAAGAGCAATCACACGGAAGCCCTGTTTAGTGTAATCTTCCAAAACTTTTTCAAAATCAACAGGAACTTTTAAAAAGGAAAAAATAAATGTCATTGTTAAAATTGCAAATACAAGCTCACACAAATACCAGAATTTCACTCAAAGCCTAGTTGCTTCCTTACCTGTTTCAGGTTTACAAAGACTGGCAATGACCTCAGGTGCTCCTTTCATGTAGGCATCCATCTTCTTATCCCCTAGCACCCTTGCAACCACACTCATACGTTGCAAAGCAGAAGAAAATGGGAACTGGCGGACAATCCCTATCTCATAAATAGCCTATGTGATTTCAAAAGATGCACAAAGCATTTACTATTTTTTTAGAATTAAAGCAAGTACACTTAAGTAACAAGTAAACTTTCTTTACTTACTGGAAGTTCAAACAGCTCCTAAAAGTAAAACAAAGGGAGAAGAATAAAGAAGCAGTAGTACAGATTAGGTCCATTAACATACTCAAGTTTAAAAAAAAAAAACTTGATACATCTGCAAAACATTACTTAAAAAATTGCAAGGAGCTTTGATTATTTCAAAGTCAGGTTTCAAGACTGCTTCTCTACTACCTCTCATTTAATAAAAATATATCCTTGAATATTTTCAAATATTTTGCTATCCTAAAATGTTAACATATTAAGTACTAAAATAAACTAAGGGGGAACATGATTTGATATTCACCTAAAAATAAAGCCTTTCACATATTCTTTTTACTGAATCCTAAGAATACAGTTTCAATTTAAAAGGATTAACCACCATGTACCTAAATCACAAGGCACTAAGCTGCTCAATAAATAGGAAGGAAAAGTAATGTAATGAGAATTAAATCTTAATTAATGTTTTATACAACTAGGGCCTGCAATACACCAGGTGTGTAGTTTTGGATAAATGCATTTAAAATATGCATATCTGCGTAAGAGTTAAATAAAGGACATGTGATTTCATCTTCTAGCAACATTTCAAAATGAGGATTAAGCATGAGCATCAACAGTATTATCCAACTTCACGTGATTTCGTACCATTTCTTGGTTTCCTGCAGGTGTGGATTCAGGAAGCAGCTGTTTCGCAGGACGAACCACAGTGGGCATAATTCGATTATGAAGTGCTGTTTCCTCTTCAGTTGCTTCTTCCAGAATCTGAAAGGAAAATACCCAACACATTACTTCATAAAATTCAATTCACTCGTTCTACTTTAAAAACAAAACAAAACAAAAAACATTATGGCTATCTTCAGTAATAAAAAAAAAAAAAAGTCAGTGCCCAAGGAATAAATGAGCACTACTAGATCATTAATATAAGTAGAGTAAAATTTAAGCAAACTTAAAAGTCCTGGCAACCCACGGAAAAATGAGAAGCAGAGGTTAGAAGTGGAATACAGAACCAGAAAGGGGCGCCTGGGTGGCTCAGATGGTTAGGCATCTGCCTTCGGCTCAGGTCCTGATCCCAGGGTCCTGGGATTGAGCCCCGCATCAGGCTCCCTGCTCTGTGGGGTGTCTGCTTCTCCCCCTCCATCCTGCTCGAGCTCTCTCTTACTATCTCTGTCTCTCTCAAATAAATAAATACTAAAAAAAAAAAAGAACCAGAGAAACAGAGAAAAACTTCTCATTTTGCTTACAACCTGCTGATCTAGACAATCTTGGCAAAAAACAGAAGATTCTTGCAATACCAAAAACGTTCAGTCTATCACCCAAGGATTATTTTCTGCTACCAGGAAAGGATTCAGATGGCAGAGTAGTAGGGGGATGCTGAGCTGGCCTCGTCCCTCGAACACAGCCAGATCAACATCCAACTATTCTGAACAAGTAGGAATACGATCTAGGATTAAGAAAACAATCTGCACAGGGGCGCCTGGGTGGCTCAGTTGGTTAAGCGACTGCCTTTGGCTCAAGTCATGATCCCAGGGTCCTGGGATTGAGCCCCACATCGGGCTCCCTGCTTGGTGGGAAGCCTGCTTCTCCCTCTCCCACTCCCCCTGCTTGTGTTCCCTCTCTCGCTGTCTCTCTGTCAAATAAATAAATAAAATCTTTGTGGGGGGGGGGAGAAAACAATCTGCACAGGGTGCCTGGGTGGCTCAGTTGGTTAAGCGACTGCCTTCGGCTCAGGTCATGATCCTGGAGTACCGGGATCGAGTCCCGCATCGGGCTCCCTGCTCAGCAGGGAGTCTGCTTCTCCCTGACCCTCCCCCCCTTAACGTGCTCTCTCTAATAAATAAAATCTTATTAAAAAAAAAAAACAATCTGCACAGTTGGAGGGAGAGGACGTGGCAGATGTGAGGTTTGGAGCCATGAACTGGGGGAGAGGAAAGCCAAGGGGACCCAAAGGGAAGGGAACCCTTTTCATGGGTCAAAGTCAGGAAGAGAGAGAGAGTGGGAAAGGACGCAGCAGGTGGGAAGCACACAATAAGCCGAGGTGAGGAGATCCCCCGGGTCACATGTGGGAGAGATCACTCCCCCTTCCCATCGTACATTTGGAAGAACATATTTTGCCTCTCCAAGGACAAAAGGCCAGCTGGTAGCCACTGAGCAGAGCTCAACAGCAGGGACAGAGGTGTGCACAGAGGGCAGATAACCTTGTAGCAGCTTTTCACTGTGAGCCACAATAGACCTAAACCACCAAGTGCAGGTAACCTGGCCGCTGCTTTTCGCTGTCTGCCACAATAGATTCAGCCTCTGTGCGACTGCTCTTCTGGGACACAACAGAGTAGGGGACTGAGTTGCGGCTTTTCGCTGTACGTCACAATAAACTCTAGCAGGCATGTATTAACTGGGTGACTACTTTTCTGGGAGAGGATGGTGCTGGGCACGCCACGAGTTTCTCCTCTGGCGTAGGGGAGTGGGCCTGTATCTTGCCAGGCCCTTTAAAACTTGGGAGTTTTGAATCCCAGCCACCGGGCAGAGATAAAATACAGAAGATCTGTGGCACCAGGCATACCAACAGCCAGGGGACAGGTCAAGAACAGGGAAATGACAAAGGCCCGGGACACAAGAGATTTTTTTTTTTAAGATTTTATTTATTCATTTGTCAGAGAGAGAGAGAGAGAGCGCACACACACAAGCAGGGGGAGAAGCAGGCTCCCCGCGGAGCAGGGAGCCCGACAGGGAACTCGATCCCAGAACCCTGGGATCAAGACCCAAGCCGAAGGCAGACGCCCAACCGAGCCACCCAGGCATCCCGAGATTATCTGCTTTTTTGAGAGGGCCTCCTGAACAGCGGTGGCCAGGAGTTCCCCTCCCCAGGGACAAGAGGGTAGGATGATGCCATATTCTTCCTCCTCCACCATCCATCCCTCCGCGCCCCCCACCCCAAGCTCAGTCAGACTTCAGAGAGAAGCACGGCACCTCCCTGGAGGCTGGAGTCCCCTACACTAAAGGTGCCCCTGGCCTGGCAGGGGCATCTTTATAAGGGCAAGTCAGCTTGTAAACCAGCACAGCAGGCCTCTCCCTCAGAAGACCAACACTGGCCTCCGCATGTACCAAGTCTACTGATAAAAGAGTACTCCAAAATGTCAGCTTCTGGTGGAAACAGGACCAGGCTTGCTTCTTTTTTTTCTCCTTAATTTTTTAAATGTTTTGTTTTTCCATTTCTACTTTTTTATCTTTTACTTTATATGTATATTTTTTTTCTTTTTCTTTTCTCTTTATCTTTTTTTGGGGGGTATCAGGCTTATAAATTTTTTGTTCATTTGTTGGTTTGTCTCCTTCTAGCTTATTTTTCAGAACAGGCCTCTTATTTTTTTTTCTCTTTTCTTCTTTCCTTACTTTTTTCCTTCTTTCTTTCTCATTCTTTGGAATCAGGCTTATAGTTTGTTGTCTGTTTGCATTTCTGTTCCTTTTCTCTTGTCCTGGATCAGGCTTTTCTTTCTTTTCAAATTAACAAACAAATCAAAGCACAGCAAATTAAAGATCCAAACACTCCCCGCTACAAGCAAAGAACTCCGTAGAGGACAGACCAGTGGGAAAGAGCAGCCAAAACACAACAGTAGAGTGCACACAGCATACACCAGAAACACTTCCTGACATTTTTGTTATTTTTTTTTAAGATTTTATTTATTTGAGAGAGAGAGCACAAGCAGGGGGAGGGGCAGAGAGAGAGGGAGAAGCAGACTCCCTGCTGAGCAGGGAGCCAGATGCTGGCTCAATCCCAGGACCCTGAGATCTGAACCAAAGCAGCCGCTTAATTGACTGAGCCACCCAGGCGCCCCTTCTTGTTGTTATTGTTGTTGTTGTTTTTCTTCTTTTCTTTTCTGGACAAAATGAGAAGATGGAGAAATTTACCCCAAAAGAAAGAAAAAGAGATAGTACTCATAACCACCCAGGGATTTAATCAATATGGACGTAACTAAGATGTCTAACATAACTAGAAATTAAAACAATTATAAAGATACTAGCTGGGCTTGAAAAAAGCACAGAAGACACTAGAGAATCCCTTACTATACAGATAAAAGAACTAAAATCCAGTCAGGCCAAGATTAAAAATGCTATAACCAAGATGCAGTCCCAAGCGGAGGCCACAAAAATGAGGATGAACAAAGCTGTGATATATAAGATAAAATTATGGAAAATAATGAAGCTGAAGAGAAGAGGGAAATAGAACTATTAGATCACAAAGGAAGACTTAGGGAATTCATTGATTCCATAAAGCAAAATAATAGCCATATTATAGGGGTCCCAGAAGAAGAAGAGCAGGAGAAAGGGGCAGAAGGTTTACTTAAATTATAGTTGAGAACTTCCCTAATCTGGGGAAGGAAACAGGCATTCAAGTCCAAGAGGCACAGAGACCTCCCCTCAGAATCAACAAAAACAGATTACTAAAGTGAAACTTGCAAATTACAAAGCCATAAAGAGAAAATCCTGAAAGCAGCTCAAGACAAGAGGACACATAAGGCTGGCAGTAGACCTGTCCACAGAGACCTGGCAGACCAGAAAGGACTGGCATGATATAGTCAACATGCTGAATGGGAAAAATATGCAGCCAGGAATACTTTATATCCAGGAAGTCTTCATTCAGAATAGAAGGAAAGATAAAAGAGTTTCCAAGACGAACAAAAACTAAAGGAATTCGTGCACACTAAACCAGTCTTGCAAGAAATATTAAAGGGGACCCTTTAAGCAGAGAGACCAAAAGTAACAAAGACTAGAAAGGAACAGACACAATCTACAGGAACAGAGATTTTACAGGTAATACAAAAGTACTAAATTCATCTTTCTTTTTTTTTCTTTTAGAAAAAGGAAGTTTTATCCAACCAAAAGTTAGCATTAACTGCTTTCCCCAATGACAAATCTCTCCAATTATATATTTATAAAATTTAGCATTGTTAAAATTTATTCAAATCCTTCAATTACTGTTCTCTATTAGAGAATGTTCTGTTTCTTAGAGTTCCAAATGATGAAAGAGGTGGTAATCTGTTGAAAAAAGGTCAGATGAGTGTGATGGATATGGCAAAAGTTCTTGGCCCAATGCAGTCATTCCCTAGGGTGGTCTGGGATTTCAGTGGTCAAATGCTGTCATGGAAAAGTATAGGTCCATCCATATCTGATAACCAATGCAGAGTGCTTTTAGATCCATTTTTGATACATATAAATTCATATCTTTCAATAATTACTCTGAATGTAAATGGACTAAATGCTCCAATCAAAAGACATAGGATATCAGAATGGATTTAAAAAACAAGACCCATCGATATGCTGCTTACAAGAGACTCATTTTAGACCCAACGACACCTCCAGATTGAAAGTGAGCATTTATCATGCTAATGGACATCCAAAAGTAGCCATCCTTAAATTAGACAAACTAAATTTTAAACCAAAGACTGTAATAAGAGATGAAGGACATTATATCATAATAAAGGGGTCTATCCAGTAAGATCTAACAATTGCAAACATGTATGCCCCTAACTTGGAAAAGCAACCAAATATATAAATCAATTAATAACAAAATTAAAGAAATTCATTGATAATAATACAATAATAGTAGGGGACTTTAACACCCCACTCACAACAATGGACAGATCATCTAAGCAGAAGATCAACAAGGAAACAAGGGCTTTGAATGATACACTGGACCTGATGGACTTAACAGATATATACAGAGCATTTCATCCTAAAGCAGAATACATAATTTTTTTCAAGTGCACATGGAACATTCTCCAGAACAGATCACATACTGGGTCACAAATTAGGACTCAACTGGTACAAAAAGAGTGAGATCATACTATGTATATTTTCAGACCACAATGTTATGAAACTTGAAGTCAACCACAAGAAAAAATTTGGAAGGACCACAAATACATGGAGGTTAAAGAATAGCCTACTAAAAATGAATGGGTCAACCAGGAAATTAAAGAATTAAAAAATACATGGAAGCAAGTGAAAATGAAAACACAACAGTTCAAAACCTTTGGGATGCAGCAAAGGCAGGCCTACAAGGGTAGTATATAACAATACAGGCCTTCCTCAAGAAATAAGAAAGGTCTCAAAGACACAAACTAACCTCACACCTAAAAGAGCTGGAAAAAGAACAGCAAATAAATCCAGCTAAATCCAGCAGGAGAAGAGAAATAATAAAGATTAGACCAGAAATCAATAAAACTAGGAGCTGGCTCTTTAAAAGGATTAACAACATTGATAAACCCCTAGCCAGACTTATCAAAAAGAGAAAGGACCCAAATAAATAAAATCATGAATGAAAGAGGAGAGAGCACAACCACCACCAAAGAAATACAAACAATTATAAAAGAATATTATGAGCAATTATATGCCAACAAATTAGGCAATCTGGAAGAAATGAATAAATTCCTACAAATATATAAACTACCAAAACTGAAACAGGAAGAAACAAAACCTGAACAGAACCATAACCAGCAAGGAAACTGGATCAGTAATCAAAAATCTCCCAAAAAACAAGAGTCCAGGGTTGGATGGCTTCCCAGGGGAATTCTACCAAATATTTAAAGAAGAATTAATACCTATTCTTTTGAAACTGTTCCAAAAAATAGAAATGGAAGGAAAACCCAAACTCATTCTATGAAGCCAGCATTACCTTGATCCCAAAACCAAAGACCCCCACCAAAAAGGAGAATTATGGACTGATATCCCTGATGAACACGGAGGCAAAAATTCTCACCAAGATCCTAGCCAATAGGATTCAACAGTACATTAAAAGGATTATTCACCACAGTCAAGTGGGATTTATTCCTGGGCAAGGATGGTTCAACATCTGCAAATCAATCAACGGGATACATGACATTAATAAAAGATCAGAACCATATGGATCCTCTCAATAGCTGAAGAAAAAGCATCTGACAAAGTACAGCATCCTTTCTTGATAAAACCCTCCACAATGTAGGGATAGATAGAACATACCTCAACATCGTATAAGCCATATATATGTATGAAAGACCCACAGTTAATATCATCTTCAACAGGAAAAAACAGAGCTTTTTCCCCTAAGGTCAGGAACACGACAGGGATGTCCACTCTTACCACTGTTATTCAACAGAGTCCTAGCTTCAGCAATCAGACAACAAAAAGAAATAAAAGGCATCCAAATCAGCAAAGAAGAAGTCAAACTTTCATTCTTCACAGATGACTTGATACTCTATGTAGAAAACTCCAAAGATTCCAGGAAAACATTGCTAGAACTGATACATGAATTCAGCAAAGTGGCAGAATATAAAATCAATGCATAGAAGTCTGGTGCATTTCTATATAGTAACAATGAAGCAGCAGAAAGAGAAATCAAGGAATTGATCCCATTCACAATCGCACCAAAAACCGTAAGATACCTAGGAATAAATCTAACCAAAGAGTTAAAAAGATCTGTTCTCTGAAAACTATAGAACACTTATAAAAGAAACTGAGGAAGACGCAAAAAAATGGAAAAACATTCCATGCTCATGGATTGGAAGAACAAATATTGTTAAAATGTCTATAGTACCCAAAGCAATCTACACATTCACTGCAATTTCTATCAAAATACCACCAGCATTTTTCATAGAGCTGGAACAAACAATCCTACAATTTGTATGGAACCAGAAAAGACCCCGAGTAGCCAAAGGAATGTTGAAAAAGAAAACCAAAGCTGGAGGCATCACAATTCCAGACTTCAAGCTCTATTACAAAGATGTAATCATCAAGACAGAATAGGACTGGCACAAAAACAGACACATAAATCAATGGAACAGAATAGAGAGCTCAAAAATGGACCCTCAATTTTGTAGTCAACTAATCTTCACCAAGCAGGAAAGAATATCCAATGGAAAAAAGACAGTCTCTTCGACAAATGGTGTTGGGAAAATTGGACAGCCACATGCAGAAAAATGAAACTGGATCATTTTCTTACACCATACACAAAAATAAATTCAAAATGGATGAAAGACCTAAATGTGAGAGGAATCCATCAAAATCCTAGAGGAGAACAAGGCAGCAACCTCTCTGACCTCGGCCACAGCAACTTCTTGCTAGACACGTCTCCAGAGGCAAGTAAAAATGAACTATTGGGACTTCATCAAGATAAAAAGGTTTTGCACAGCAAAAGAAACAGTCAACAAAACCAAAAGGCAACCTACGGAATGGGAGAAGATACTCACAAACGTCTTATCAGATAAAGGGCTAGTATCCAAAATCTGTAAAGAACTCACCAAACTCAACACCCAAATCCAATCAAGATATGGGCAGAAGACAATGAACAGACATTTCTCCAAAGACACAAACGGCTAACAGACACATAAAAAAATGCTCAACATCACTGGACATCAGGGAAATACATACAAATCAAAACCACAATGAGATAATCCCACCTTCACACCAGTCAGAATGCCTAAAATTAACAACTCTGGAAATAACAGATGTTAGCGAGGATGTGGAGAAAGGGGAACCCTCTTACACTACTGGTGGAAATGCAAACTGGTGCAGCCGCTCTGGAAAACAGTATGGAGGTTCATCAAAAAATTAAAAATACAGCTATCCATCAAAAAATTAAAAATACAACTATCCAACTAGGTTGGATAGTTGCTAGCTATCCAACCTAGCAACTGCACTACTAGGTATTTATCCAAAGGATAAAAAAACAGTGGATCGGGGGAACATGTACCCCAATGTTCATAGCAGCAATGTCCACAATAACCAAAATATGGAAAGAGCCCAGATGTCCATCGACAGATGAACAGATCAAGAAAATGTGGTACACACACACACACACACACACACACACACACACACACACCCCAGAATATTACTCAGCCATCAGAAAGAATGAAATCTTGCCATTTGCAATGACATGGATGGAACTAGAGGGTACTATGCTAAGTGAAATAAGTCAGCACTGAGTGTTATGTGCAACTGATGAATCACTAAATTCTACCCCTGAAACTAATAATGCACTATATGTTAACTAAATTGGATTTAAATTAAAAAATAAAAGTACATGGAACTCAGATATGGTTAGTAGAACCGCTGGATTAAACACACACTGAGATACAAAGATTTGAGTTTAGTGTTTCAGACTGAACATTTCTGGTTAAGATACTACTACCCTAACTGCTTGAAATTTAATTTAAAAACACTTATTTTTGGCCAAAGAATTCCAGCAAAAACTTGTATTAAATACACATATGCAAGAAACAATAAACTAATTTAAATGATTGGGTAGGGAAGTGTGTCCAATTAGCCAACTGGATACAATTCTTTTTTTTTTTTAAAGATTTTATTTATTTATTTGAGAGAGAGAGAATGAGAGATAGAGAGCACGAGAGGGAAGATGGTCAGAGGGAGAAGCAGACTCCCCGCCGAGCAGGGAGCCCGATGCGGGACTCGATCCCGGGACTCCAGGATCATGACCTGAGCCTGGTTAGGCAGTAGCCTAACCAACTGAGCCACCCAGGCGCCCTGGATACAATTCTAAGACATGTTTTAACATCTCTGAAATTGAGATATATCTTATATGGCATCGATCACAGCACATAACAGCAGTGTGTGGTTATGTGGAAACATTCCATTGATACTTTGTGGTAAGATCAAGCATCAAGGCATCTCATAGTAAAAAAACATGCTATTATACAAACTTAATTATAAAGCCAGTTGTTTTTTTTTAAGACCCACAAACACTAAATCTACTGAAAATCTGTTCAGCTAGAGAAAATTTAGAGAACATCAAAATTGATCAGTCTTATTTTGCCTTACTCTTAAATTTTTCTCTGCAGGCCTTTTGGGAATTAAATTTGAAAGTATTTATTTTGGGCTATCAGAAGATGGCCAAACACTAATCCAGTCATTCATCTCCCTCCCTGTCAAAACATTAACCAAATACAAAATAAATAAATAAACCTACAGAAGTAAACAGAAAGTAAAAAGAGGAAAAGGATTTCAAATATAAAAGGCAAACTGAAACATATTGATGGATATAGCAACAGCTCAGAGTAAACACAGGCAGACATATAGGAGGTATATTTCTTAACAGCCAGAATAGTGGAGCTAAGCAAAAAAAAAAAAAAAAACAAAAAAGAAAACCAGGGGTCACTGTCTATAGAGATATGAACTACCTACCTGAGAGGAAGGCTGCTAATGTGAAGGTCAGCACTCCAGAACACAGCTCTGCCCAGGCAAGCACTGTGGGAGCAGATGAGGAGAGCAACCTAAAATGCTAACTCTGCAACTCTGGACTGAGCCATGCCCGCTGAAGAGACTTCACCCTCTGCACACAGTGAGCTCCCCTTGGTCAGCCTTTCCTCTCAGGGGAGGCACATCTCAAGAAAAAAGACTAACACACTATAGGCAAGGATAAAAACCTGACTGGGGGTGCCTGAGTGGCTCAGTCATTAAGTGTCTGCCTTTGGCTCAGGTCATGATCCCAGGGACCTGGGATCGAGGCCCGCATCGGGCTCCCTGCTCCGCGGGAAGCCTGCTTCTCCCTCTCCCACTCCCACTGCTTGTGTTCCCTCTCTAGCTGTGTCTCTCTCTGTCAAATAAATAAATAAAATCTTAAAAAAAAAAAAAAAAAACCTGACTGTAGCTACCCAGAATTATCAAATCAAACCAAACCTTCATTCTTAAATATGGAAGTACCATCCAGATGTATAACGAAAACCAAAAGCATGAAGGAAAAAAACCAAGTATAGGGAGGGAAAAAGAAAACTGACCCAGAGAAAATAATTAATTCAGAAACCAGGAGAGAACTTTAAAAACAAAGTTATTATTGCATCTGTGAAAGAACTCAATGCTGTGAAATGGTAACCAGAAAACACAGCAAGCACTAAATTAAAATGATCAATGACAACAAATACAAAGCTATAAACAAATAAGTGTGTGTGTGTGTGTGTGTGTGTGTAAACACAGAAAGTAGAAAATGGGGACAAAAGAACACTGAAGACACACGGCTGGCTATACTTTTCACCTATGGTCAACAATTGTTGCTGCTAAAGATCATCTTACTGACTCAAGCCCACTACCCCATGCTGGTGATAGCCAGTTTCTGTTATAAACATAAAGCAGGCGCGTGAGCAGGTCATCCTCTATTAAAGGTATTTAAGTGAGTTAATTTAACTAAAACAGACACTTTTTTACAGAACTATATAACTTTTTCCAGTGATGTATCTTTAGAAATTCCACAGTTCCTTTAATGGTACGAGATAGACTTGTCATCAAAACAACTAGCAGAAACAATCTCCTTCTGCAAGGTAATTTTTACTATTATTTTCCTTAAAGTTACTTGTGCTTTAAAATATTGAACTTACCCATCCAATGGCTTCAAACATTTTCAAATCAAGGGGATCACCAGAAAGCACTCCTTCAATCTTTGTGAGTGAATGACAAGTAGCCATACAAGCAACAAACTGAGACTTTACCAGTATCTCATTGCAAACATTTTCTTCTGGCAAAAGGAAACTAAATAGAAAATGCACTGAATTAGATTCATAAATCCCAAGACAATAAATATTCTATACATACTCAGGTTTTATAAAATTAAAAAATGGAAATAAAATGTTTCCATTTTCTCTATAGTTTTTGGCATTCAAAAACGTTTTCTTCCATGTAAATTATACATAACTAAAATACCACATTACCTAAGATTCTGAATAACTACACTAGACAAACCAACACAGAACATACTAGATACCAAATAATAATTAAAACTCCTGCCTATGGGCATATGATAGGTAAGAATACATAAAAATCTCTTTTGTAAAAACACAAAATGAATGTGTTAACACATAATCTTTTCAAGGGGAAACCAAGCTCATAATCAAGAAAAGGAAATGTTCAAGTGCCAGAAATGGAAGGAAAGGAAAACCAGAGGAGTGTGAACCTGAGTGATGCTGACTGCCTGAGGGAGAAGGAAGAAGGGAAGGGAGCCAAGTCAGTGCCCTAAGGCCCCGGGGCTTTAATACCCACACAGAAACAGAAGACAAAGTCCTGGCCAGGTATAAAGTGGGGAGTTCACACTGAGAGGATCTCTTTCACTAAAAATAGCAGTGCTCTTGAAGAGCATCCTTGGAAAAAAGGATATACTACATAAAAGAATGGAGCATCTTGGAAAAAGAATATATGAAAAATAATTTACCTACAGACCCAAAGGCATAACTAAGAATAAGCTTATCTCTTTTTTCCCCCCACCCAAGGTTCAAGAAAATAGTTAGTATCTGTACAATACTTATTAAGCGCTAGGCACTGTTCTACTAACTTTAAACATATCTGATTCATGTCCTCCTCACACCACAGGAAGATGTTTTACTGTCCCCATCTTATGGATGAGGAAACTGAAACAGAAGGCGAAGTAAGTTTCCAAGGTTACACAACACCGTTAAGTGGCAGAGCAAGGATTCAAACACAGAAGGTCTGGCTTTAGGGCCTCGACTCCGAACCATGACACTACTCAGGATAGGATCCGGGTTTGAATACACACTGCTGCAGGTCCAGAAATCCTCAGGTTATGAAAGTAACATGAGAGCTCATCTGGCACTACTGATACCACTCTTGGCCAAGCACAGTCAAAACTCTCCATAGAGGAGCTCCCACAACACAACCACAAAGAAATCTCACAGAAAAATCCTGCTAAGCCTAAGTCCATAATTTAAAAATGCACTGGGAAACATTCCCATGGCTCAAAAGACACAACAAAGACAGAATTAGAATCCCATAAATTTGAGATAATAGAATGGCAGTCTGAAAGAGTGCAAAAAAAGGCACCTTTAAATTAAAGACTTAGAAAAAGAACAAGATACCATGGGGGGAAAGGAGGAGAGGCAGCCTTGGAAAGAACCAAATGCAGTTTCCTTTTTGACCTATGGTCAGGATTCCCAGATGGAGAAAACAAAGAATGGAGGAAAGGTCATAATTAATAAATAAATAAAGAAATAATAAATAAATAAATAAATAAGGAAAAAAGCTGCAATTCTTCCAGAATTTAAGAAAAGCATGAATCTTTGGAGTCAAGAAGCAAATGAGTCCTACACAAATAAAAAGAGACTGCAAAAATCAAGGATAAGGAAGTACTCTTAAAACAACAATAAGAAAAGGAGTAGGGAGAAACGGAATCACACCATCAAAGCGCTGAGAGAACAGCTGACACCCTGGAAAGCTATGCAGCTATGCCGTCCTTCAAAAGTGAAAATGGAAAAATAAAACTAACAAATGTAGCTGCAGAAGAGGGCAGTGCAGTCTAGGGGAGTGGGACAGAAGCAGCAGTGGTTGGCAAAGATAGTCCTGAACCTAGGGAATCTCAGCATGCAGACAGTATAAAACCTAAGTCTTAATCATAAAATGCTGTGCAACAAATACATATAAATAAGGGAGGGGAATAATAAAAAAAGTACTCTACAATCCATGGGTTTCCTGGGGGGTTTAGAAACCCAGTGAAGACACCCATGAACTTTACACTCTAAATACAACCATTAAATAGTTTAAGGACAAGCAGTAAAAGATTAAAATGTATAAATTCTGAGAAAATGTACGAAAATATGAGAAATTTGAGAAAATGTGTGTGTGAACTGGGGCAAGAATTGCAGAAATAAGTTCCAATATATCTGAAATTACAAATGTGAATACAATGGCACAGAAAGATTAAAAAGTAAAGCAATGGAAAAGAAAACACACTCAGCAAACATTAGACCAAAGAAAGCTAGTATGTGTAACCACAGAAATATAAGATGAAATGGAATTGAAGGCAGAATGCATTAGGGAGAAATAAGGTCACAATGTCACAACACTATTTATCAAGAAGATGTAACAACTCTGAAATTACATCAACCAAACAATATTCTCTCCAACTATAAACCTAAAACCCACAGACTTCTGAGGGGGGGGAAATTACATAAACACAACTACTAAGCCATCAAAAGACAACAAAACAAAAGTAAAAAGACAGACTGCTGGAATATTTTTGCAGTGCATAGTACTGAAAAAGATTACCACCCAAAAATACAAAGGACTTTGGTAATAAATTAGTAAGATAAAGACTAGGAACACAAAAGAAAAACCGTGTCAAGGTATAAACTGACAATACACAGAAGAACGCTAAATGACCATCCTTCCAAAAAGGTGAAAATAAGATCAGCTTATTAAGTACTGAGGAAACTGCAAAGAGCCACAATGAAAGACCATTTTGTATCTATCCACGTGGCAATAATGAGAACTCTGACAATACTAAGTTTGGCAAGCCTGGAGCAACAGGATCTCATTCGTACTGAAGGAGAAAGTATGAGCAGCAGCACTTAGAGAGTAACTAGGCAGTCCCTACTAAACCTGTAGCCATGCAGGTGCTATATAACCCAGCACTGACATCTTTAAGAAGCTAGTTTACTGAAACTCAACCACATGCTCACCAGGAGTTGTGTAGAAGAACTGCAACTGCAGCCCTAGTTGTGAAAGGGGAAAGGGAGAAAACAATGAAATTGCCCCTTCATAGAAGAGATACTATGGTTTAATCCTATCATGGAATATTAAACAATAGTTATGATTAATAAATTAGATCTATACATACCAACCTGGATAAATCTTGAAAACAATGTTAAAGAGGCAAAGAAACAGCAAAAACATGTACGGTATATCAGTTACAAATGTTTATTTACAGATAGGTCTTGTTTAGAGACAGATGTATATGTAGAGAAAATATAAAAACATGCAAAGATAATAATAGAACACTTCAGAATGATCGTAGGGATACATTAAGACTTGAGCAGTATCTGCGATATTTTAAATCTTTTAAAAGAGATCTGAGCCAATATGCAAAATGTCAACTGTTTAATCTTGGTGTTGGGTACACAGCTGTCCTATTACTTTACGGTTGAATGTTTCATATATTAAGATACTTATTAAGTAATAACTAATAAATGATCAAATCTAGCTAATATTTACCGTGTATTTTCCACTCGTTGAATCCCCCAAAGATCTAAACCATCTTCAGTAAGAGTTCCAGTCTTTAAAAAAAAAAAGCACACATGTACAAAGTATGAATAATGCCTCCAAAAACAGAAATCACAAAAAGTTACGCTACATATACATAATAAAATAGAATACAGCTGTCAACAAAGGAAACTAGTAAGATCTCTGTATATTGATAAAGAAGAACTTCCAGGAAATAACTAAAGTTAGGGAAGGGTGCAGAACATTCCTTACAGTATGGTTCCTCTGGACGGGTAGAGGGAGCATATGTGTAGAATCATATGTTTATGTTCTTGTATTATGAAAAAAAGCAGAACAATGCACCAATCAATCTATCAATCAATAAAGGCCTACACAGGAAGGAAACATTAGAACAGAGGGAGCCAAAAAGGGAAGAGGAACAAGTTAAATGACACCAAGAGGAAGGAATCGGCTAAATCCAGGATGTAAATGACCTGGTTTCTTCAATAAGATAGTTCAGGACAAGGGGCAAGAAAAGCAATTGTATAGATTAATTATAACCAATGCAATCATTATTTGGATTCTGACAGAAAAAAACAAATTGTAAAATTTGGGACTTTTTGTGAAAGACGAGGAAATCTGAATGAGAACTGGGTATTAGATAACACCAAGAATTATTAATTTTGTTAAGTGGGGTAAGATAATGGTACTGCAGTAATTTTTTTTTTTTTTTGACATCTTCTAGAGATAAAACTGAGGTATACTGGGTGAAAGAATGTCTGACGCTGCCACCTTCAAAATGAGGGGACAGATGAAGTAAGACTGACAAAATGCTGATTAACTGTTAAAGCTGGGCAATGGGTAAATGAAGGCATTTTATACTTGTATCTTCTCCACTTTTTTGACTGTTTAAAATTTTTAACAGTAATGTTTCCCAAAAAGGCGTAAGTGAAATTTTCCAAACAAATAAATATGAAATGTAGTCATGGGATATGATTTTTTTTTTTAAGTAATCTGTATGCCCAACGTGGGGCTCGAACTCAAACCTGGAGGTCAAGAGTCGCATGCTCCACCGACTGAGCCAACCAGGTGCCCCAGAATATGACTTTTTAAAAAAACCAAATGTCTCACATTTTTTCCTTCAATAATGAACATGCACAAAAATCATATACCTATCATATCAGTTACCAAGAAGAGCCTGACGGGAGGTTTCTTGGTCAATGTTTAATTCTCAAAATAAAAGTTTTAAGAAAACTATTTTCAGCAGAGGAAAGGAAAGGAAAGGAAAACCCTCTCTGTAAGAGGCAAGTAATATTTCACACAGGTACATAATTTGTCACTTTCACATCAAACCGTAAAATCAGTGACCTTCATAATTTTGAAACATATTCAATAAAATCACAGAGCAAACTTTAAATATATATACATAATAGCAATACAATTCCAGTAAATGTATCTGTACGGAGCTTACTCTGTTAAAAACATAAAAAATCATATAGTTTTTAAGACTACTACAAGGCATAATTCTGGATATGAATGATTAGGCAATTGCAGATGTGGGCAAATAACCAATATCCGAAGTATTAAAAATTGAAAAAGAAAAAAAGAAAAAACAGTGAAAAAAAGATACAAAAATGATGCATGTGCCAAGAAAGCTGAAAAAGAGGAATATCAGAACCCTAAACAGTGAGTGTAAATTGGTTGGTAGAGAATACATACGGAAAACCTTAATCAAAGTATTTAAAAGCTCTGACAGTAACTTCTGAGAATGATTACAAAACTGAACCAACCTTGTCAAAGCAAACGAGATTCAGCTGTCCACAGATATTTATCCTTTGGGGACTGATACAGAAAATCCCAACGTTTTTCAGTCTTCGTTGGGCATACACAATACCGGCTGTCATCGCAGCAGGCAGTGCAGGTGGCACCGTAATGGTAATGATATCCAGAGACTCAATGATTATTACCCCAATTTCTACCTACAATTAACACAAAATAAATGTCAGGACCACCCCCATATCAAATATTTACTCATCTAACGTGGGTATTTCTTTAGTGAAGAATCCATAAACCATTTTCAATTTTATATATCAAGGTGTATATAGTTATATTCATCAACCATTTACAATTCTTTTCCCTTTAGAGGCTGCAAAATAGGCGGCTCAGTGAATTGTCAATGCACTGTGGAATGAAAGCTATTTTTAAAGGAAATTTCCATTTTAAGAGCTCTACATGCATCACACGCTACACACTTCAAAGTTCAATACACATTTATCAGATATTGATTCTCACTATCAGCACCGTACTATGCCCATCTCTAAAGGGGATGGAAAAGAAAATTTGACGAGGTCTCTTAGAAGTACCTTCAATTAAGTAATCACAAATAACTTTAATGCTGTATATCCCAGAAGTTAAAAAAAAAAAAAGAGAGAGAGAGAAAACAAAGCTTTTGGGGAGTATGGGGTCACCCCTCCCTTTTTTAAGTCGTTAAGAGAACAAGAAAAAGACCACCTAAACCAGAGCTGTCCGAAGAACTTTCTGCTATGATGAAAATGTTCTATATCTGTACTTGATTCTAAAATAACATCTACTAGTTTCATATAGTTAATTAATTAATTTTTTTTTTTAAAGATTTATTTATTTGAGAGAGCGAGAATGAGAGAGACAGAGTACATGAGATGGGGGAGGGTCAGAGTCTGGAGAAGCAGGCTCCTTGCTGAGCAGGGAGCCCGATGCGGGACTCGATCCCAGGACTCTGGGATCATGACCTGAGCCAAAGGCAGTCGCTTAACCAACTGAGCCACCCAGGCACCCTCATATAGTTAATTTAAATTAAATCAAAAGTTTAGTTCTTCATTCTCATTAGCCACATTTCAAACCCTCAGCAGTCACATGCCATCATTAAGAATCAAACCCTGTTAAAAGTTTACCATTTACATACCTTATTTAAAATGCTATTGATAATAGTGTAGATAAACCCAATACCAGCCACTGCCACAAGACACAGTAGAAACAAGTAGGCATCTCTGTAGAGTTTAAAATCAGTTGGTTTGGGATATAATATAGAACGAACAAGCTGTCCTTTGGAAGTACTAAATCCTTAAAAAAAAGTTGAAAGAAGAAAATGAGAATTATCTCCCAAAACAGAATCTCTTTTTAAACATTCAGTAGGCATCAAATACGCTAACCCATGCAAGAAGAGATGAAATGTTTTCTACCTGTTCTTTTTTTTTTTTTTAAAGATTTTATTTATTTATTTGAGAGAGAGAGAATGAGAGATAGAGAGCACGAGAGGGAAGAGGGTCAGAGGGAGAAGCAGACTCCCCGCTGAGCAGGGAGCCCGATGTGGGACTCGATCCCGGGACTCCAGGATCATGACCCGAGCCGAAGGCAGTCGCCCAACCAACCGAGCCACCCAGGCGCCCTACCTGTTCTAACTACTACAGCTTTGACAAGTTCTCCAGTGTAGAAACGAGTTTGAATTACAGTAGTCCCACAAAACAAAGTGTGTCGTTTATGTATTTCTGGACTATAGAATTCATCTCCCATTCCTTTTATGTCCACTGAAGGATTTGGCAAATTAGTCTTTGTCACTGGAACGCTCTCTCCTTAAAAAAAAAAAAAAAAAAAACCTAAGTTAAAGCACAGAAATCAGTATCAAACACATAAACCTTGAATTGTTAAATAACCTAAATGTTATTATACTATTTTAATAGTTACTAAGAGTTCTCATATGTGGATAACAAAGCTTACTCAATTAGCTTTCTGTCTACCGATTTCCTTGCCCCAAAATATCAAGTCTTGTCTCTCACAATAAGTCCTGAAAGTGAGTTATGAGTCAAGGTAATAATCTGGAAATGATTTTGTCAAATTTCAGATAAAAAGACCAGGTAGCTGCCACAGCCCCAGCATCTGTTCACTTATCCCCAAAAACTGAACTGGAAAGTACTCTGCAACCTCAAGCACAGAGATGTGAAGAAATACTCCTAACCCCCACTATCCACACACACGCGCGCGCACACACACACACACACAGAAGAAAGACAAAAGGCATCTAGGAAAGGGAGTGGAGAAAATAAGTAGTATGATAGTTCTCTCAACAACAAACTGCCAAACTCTCTTCAACATTAAATTTTAATTCTCTGTAGCATTCACATTTCTTGTTTCAAAGGTGGCAAGTATGTGGGGATATTTGTGTGACTGTGTTTTAAGAGAAGACTCTTAACAGTTTAAAAACATAGCAACCACTTCTTTCCAGATTGACTCTGACAAAAAATAAAGAAAACGTGATAAAAAGGTATCAAACTCTACCTTCAGATTATGAATTTCCAAAGGGAAGTCATTTCAAAGTCTACTTCCCCCCAGTTTAAGGAAAATATAAAATCTTTATTCCCACTTTTTACACATCAAATAGGGAAGTAAATATGCTGCCATTCTCTGCAGGCAAAGGACTTATTTCCTCTTCTCTTACTATAAAATATTTCCTCATGTCAAAAGAAGTATGCCACAAAATGTAGTGAACACCAGCATAATGATTTAGTATCACAACTGGGTATAATGCAGAATTTGGTCCCCTCAAAATAAAAAAAAAAAAATCTTCATTATCCATCACATTCATGACATTCATGAGTAAATACAAGCAATACAGTTTTATAGTTATAGATACTAGATAGTTTTTAAATAGTTTAATCAGTAACTACTTAGATCTTAGTATCATTAAAAACAACTGATCTGATTTTTACTCATTTAGTTTACCTGTTAACATGCTTTCATTTACAATGCAAGTACCATTAATAAGAACGGCATCACAAGGCATGACTGTCCCATTCAATGGAATGACCATAACATCTCCTGGCACAAGGTCTGTAGAAAAGATCTCTTCTATTTCTGGATTTAAAGAAAGAAAAAGAGAAGTCTGAATATTCTTTAACTTGAAATAAAAAGAGTAAATAAAAGATTTGCCTGAAGGTCACCTGACCTCAATACTAAGTCAGAAATATAATGTAGTTAAATAGGACAATCTCAATACATGAAAATAAAACAAATAAGATTATTATGCCTTAGGGTAACAAAGCATGGTGTTTAAGTATGTCAGGCAGTTTGTCCCTGATAGGATGCCAACTGCACACAGGTGATGCCAAGGCCCTTCTGACCAAACAGGTGGCTGGACTTCAATACTCAGTACAACAGCCCTCTTACAAAACAGTAAGTCCACACATGAGATCCCCTGCAATAGGTAAATAAGCTCAGATTTCTAGAACTCCTTGGAAACAGAGAAAGCATTGAAAATTTTAGTGTATTTTTTTTATTATTATTTTATTTACTTGAGAAAGAAAGCATGAATGGTGGGGGGAGGAACAGAGGGAAAGGGAGAAGCAGGCTCGCACCGGGCTCGATCCCAGGATCCCGAGATCATGATCTGAGCTGAAGGCAGACACTTAACCAATGGAGCCACCCAGGCACCCCAGTGTATTTTCTTTTTTAACAGCAATTTTTTTACACCACCCTTTTTCTCCCTGGCACTATTTATAACTCATAACATTTCAATCCTTCTCAGTATTCCTAAGACAGTCCTAATACTTTAGATCTATTTTAAATAAATTTACAAAATAAACATTGCAATATTTTACCTGGTTCATTATTTCCTTAGAAATTTGTACATTATATTCAATTTAGCTAAACACTTTTTAAAAAGGTTTTCCCAAAAGGAGGTTTTTCTTTAAGACTACCTTCCATTTAGACTCTCATTCTTTCCCTCCCTTAGGTTTAATACTATGCTCAGAAGAGAGTTCTGGTAGTTGGTAAGTAAAGAGAAAACTATTATTTGTGATGTTAGTCTGTAGGACAAAAACTCTTTCCCTTTCTTTTCCTTTAACCTATGAAGAAACAACTTCTAAAGAATTCTAATGATATTAAGCACAAACTAGGTATAATACTTTTCATTTTAAATAAACTTTGACTCTTTCAAAACTTTAATGCCACTTGAAAGTCTACTCCTCTCAGGTATACCAAGAAACAAAATACCAATGACTTGTTAGGACTTTACAAAGGGGTAAGGAAGACACGAATTGAATGCAATGTCCTGGCATCCCCAGTGCCTTCAGCAGCAGCAGACCAGTAAGAGGATGAGCACCAACAGAGAAGAGAGATACTCCCAACTAAAGCAGCAAGTGACCAGGAAGCACTGAGAAGGAAGCACCTGCCAGGCCAAACTGTGTTTATGCTTGGATGTAGTGTACTGAGCCAAGAGAATGGAGACCAATTTAGTATTCTCAATCAATCAAAATGGCTATTGCCTCCAAGGCCCATGCTGTTGTGTTGTCTCTCCTTTATGTCCTTTACCACCTCTTCAATACCACACCAGACTAACGTGTCCAAAACATTACCCTTTCCTACAATACTGCTTCTCCTCCAGTGTTCCTCATTTAATTAAATGGCACCGATGCCCATCCCTCAAGCCTGACACTGCTCTATCACCTCACATCCAATCAATTATTAAATCCTGTTCAATGCCCACATTTAAGTATCTTTCAGCCCCATCTCATTTCTCTCCATCTCCACAACCTTCACCTTGATCCATTTCATGCCTTCAACATTAATCTCCTCTAAACCCATCTGAACACAACAGCCAGAATGATTTTTGCAAAAAGGCAAACACCACCCTTCAATGGCTTTCCATTGCCTTTTGGAATGAGGTCAAATTCCTTAATATGCCTTAGATGGCTGTCCATCATCTAGCTGCTGCATCTGGCACACTGAATTCCTTTCAGTTATTACAATGACTGAGCTCCCTCTCATTTCCAGAAGACCGGGCAGTTAAAACTCTTTTCTCTCCCTCTCTCACTGCCCCCCCCCCCACCTACCTCTTATCTGACTAATTCAACCACTTAAAAATACTTTCTCCAAGAAGCCATCTCTGACACCTATAGTAAATGAGCTCTAATATCTAAATTCTCTGACCTCTCCTAATCATAGCATTTGTCACACTTTGTTACTATGCCTTTCCACCTAGACTGAAGTCCAATGATGACAAGCACTGTGTCCATCTCGTAACCACTCCATCTCAAGAGCCAACCATAGTACCTGTCACATAGTAAGAAATAAAAATACCATTTTACAGGAATGAATCAGTTACAATCACAGAAAGCAGTACAATCCAAACACCTATTTTTACTTCTTAAAAAATGAATGTATAGGGGTGCAAGGGGGCCTGGGTGACTCAAGTCAGTTAAGCGTCTGACTTTGGCTCAAGTCGTTATCTTGGGATCCTGGGATCCAGCCCCACATGGGGCTGCCCGCTCAGCGAGTCTCTTTCCCTCTTCCTCTGCCCCTCCCCCCACTCATGCACACACACACACACACACACGCTCTCTCTCAAATAAATAAAATCTTTAAAAAAAAATGAATGTATATGTATATTAGTCTTGCTTTAGTTATTAGTGCTTAATGGGTATCTTATTTGGTTTATTTTTCCAAGAGTTACCTTAAGTACTTACCTTCATTCACTCTGCAAACCGAAACTCTCACTGTACTGTGAGCTGCCACCATGTCATGCAACATAATATATTGCTGAAATTAAAAAAAAAAAAATTTAAAAACTAGCTAATATAAACCCACTCTTCAAGACATTAAAAAGCAAGGGTGCCATAAAATAAGGTAAGTTAATATGGTAAATGCATATTACTCTGCCATTAAAAATGTCAAGACTAAAAGATTCAAAGATTATTCAATGATTAGCTCAAGACAATATAAGAAGCACTTTAATGACACAGTCCTGAAAACAGTAAAATAAACCCTCCAGTATTCTAGTCTGTGGTAAGCACCCTATGGCCTCTAAGCAATCAAGTGGTAGTTTAACTCTAAAAAGCATCCACCTTCCCCCACCTTGAAAAGAGAGGGAAAGGAATACATATTCATATAACCCAAAAGAATAACTATATTGAGTATTACTTTGTACCAAGTACTATTCTACACACTTTACACTGTTACTACAAAATACAGTTGTGAAAGCCATAATAAATTGGACTTACCTTTCTAATGGAATACAGAGAGCTTACAATTGACACTATAGACATAATCACAATGGCTAGAGCATAATAATAGTATTCATCAGTGCTCCATAGTACAACACTGAACAGCTGGAAAATGTAAAATGGGTTGAGAACCTAAAAAACAAGATTTTTAAGTCAAATTTATAACCATACAGATGTTCCATCTTTTAAGAAATAAAACAAGATATTTAGAGGATAAGCTCTGTAAGTACCCTAGGGCAACATGTACTACCGAAAAAGTAGGGCAAGATGTTAGCATAGTACTTTTTTACCACTAACCTACCAGGATTTGGCTAAATAAGCTTAATTTAAATTATTTGCATCCATTTAGGTACATACTAAACCCAATATAGACTCAGCTAGAAATAGCTAAAATATGTGTATTTAGCTGTTCTTCACTCTGCTTTAGCAATAAAGTACATTTACTTCCAATAATTACTGGGCTACTAAAGGATATAAAACTCTTAATTAAATGGAACAAATGTTTACTTATTATGAACTCCAAATACCAATTATCCTATAAGTCAAAGGTTCACTGGAGTCTACAGGGAAGACAAATATGAGATAATAAGTTACACTGTTTTGCATTCTCTATGGAAATAATTAAGGATTAAAACCTAAACAAGAAAAAGAGATAAGGGAATCCTGGCAATGGACTTTGTTTAGCCAAATTTCATAATATTCTACCAATTTCAATAACTTCCCCCAAATGTCTTAAAATTGATGCTTGTATGCTTTTCAAAGCACTTTCACATATACAGTCCCATTTTACTTTAAAATTAAACAAGATAATTTGAAAGAACTTACTCCAATTTTAAAGATAAAAGAACAGCAGAAAGGTTTTCTAATGATCAAAGATAGTTACTGATGGAATTATATTACAAACTAGACTTTCTAAGAATAAATATGATAAATTGTTTAAAAAAATTGAAGAAAAGAGAAAAGACAGGTGTATACATCTGTAAGATAGGGCAAGATTTACATGTGCAACATACTGAGAGTAAAAAAAACTCTACAGACAAGAAAAGCAAAACAAATTAATAAGGTAATTAATAAAAAGGTAATTTAGGGGGCGCCTGGGTGGCTCAGTTATTAAGCGTCTGCCTTCGGCTCAGGTCATGATCCCAGGGTCCTGGGATCGAGCCCTCCATAGGGCTCCCTGCTCAGCGGAGGGTCTGCTTCTCCCTCTCCCTCTGCTACTTCCCCTGCTTGTGTTCCCTCTCTCGCTGTGTCTCTATCAAATAAATAAAATCTTAAAAAAAAAAAAGGTAATTTAGGCCCCCAAATTATTTCTCTACCAGAGTTACTACCTTTACATTTCAATTAAAAAAAAAAGAGTGAGGCAGAAACTAAGAAAAAGAAAACCAAGAATATATTACTTAAATCATGGCTCTTTTCAAATTGACAACTCCATTGATCAAAAATGTTGTCTTACCTCCTTAATTAGAAGCTTAAAAACAGAAGGCACTTTCACAGTAATTTCATTTACTCCATAAAGCAATTTTCTATAACAGGAAAACATAATAATGGTGTTACATTATATTATATAATAATAGTATAATTTAGGGATGGCATTTCATTAGATAAGGTTCAAACCACAGATTGCTCTTAAATCTGGAACTTAAACATTCATGTTTCTACATACTTGTCTTCTACAGTTCAATTCTCTACCTACAGTACTTAAATCAAAGTAGTCAATACTGGATAGCCTCATATCTTTTTGTGTGACAAGTATCTTTCCCACTAGTCTGTAATAACCATGTCTGCAAACGCCTTCTTTTTCATCCTTGAACACGGCAGGAATCAAAAATTTTGAACTGCAACTAATTTTTGCAAGAGACTAAAATATATTTGAGGGGTCCTGTACTATTTTTCTAATGAGAATACTACACTAAGAATATTTATTTCAAAAACAACTGTACATTTGACTTTTTAAAAAAAAATGCTTTCAAAAACTTGTTTAAATCCTTCCAACTTAAACTCCTGGTAGTACTTTCAATATGAAAGAGTAATGAGCAATTCTTGCCTTTTATGACATTTAAGTCTGAATGAATTAATTTTTTAATATCCTAACCCGTTGAAAAAACATGCTACAGGAGTATAAAAAAACTGCCAATTTAATCTGAAAATGACATTTATTCTCAAAATATGTAATACACTGGTATATTTTTATACTGTAGCAAAGAATAACATGATAAAGATTATGCATTCCAATTTACAAATACTCATTGTGGTAAATTTTTAGCTCATGCTTACAATTCCCAATACATTTCAGAAAATCTAAGATGCTATCAATTGTAAGACATACTCATTATTTTATATGCCATCAAGATAAAAATGCTCTCAAGTAAAGGATAACACTCCACCCAATATGACACATCCCTCCTTTAAATATGTTAAAATGTGGGAAAATGTGCACCTCAGAATTGATAAAATATGGTATATTTTCAGGGATATCAACTTCAAAATTTCAGCTTTAACATTTTTGTAATTCTTAAACCAAGAGACAGTCTTACCCAAATAAAACATGAGTAAGTTGTCAACTACTATGTCTATAATAAATACCTGTTAATATGTACAACTATATGGTAAAAGGGTGGACTATATATACTACTTTATTTAGGAATTTTGATAACAGATCTAACTTTAGTTGGATAAAAATTACCTGTAGGCATGCATCCCTTTTGTCAGTCCTGCACTATGCTTTTCATAAATTGACGTACAAGAAACACCTTCATCCAGTCCCCTAAATAAATCCAAAGTTTTTACTTTAAACAAAGTTTAAAATATCCAAATGTCTTAATGCCTCATTTTTCTATATTCCTGATTTTAAAGCGTGACTTCCTTACAAATAGAAACCCTTAACAAAAACTGAGATAATGAATGAGAATTTTTAAATCTCAAATTCCTAAGATAAACAATAATGAAAGTTCTAAGTCTCAAATATGCAAAATTCTAAATTATCCAATGTATCTATCACATGATAAGATGGCTCTAAATACTCAAGTTTATATAATAATATTATTATCCTTTAAGTCTGTACCAAAGCTGTAAGAACTAATAATTAAACTAATAAAACTAAAGTATGACTAACTTGAGAATTCCAAACTAAAAATAATTTTTTATCTATATAGTTTTCCCTCTTCAATTTTTTAAGCTTCATGCTAAGAAATCCTATTCATTGATTTTTCTTTCTACAAAAGCATCTAAATCTGTCCCTGTTCTAATATAAACCTAGGAGAGAAGTACAGAATTTATGAGTCACGGGCATTGCCTAAAATCTGTAACAATTCTAACTGGATTCAACCAACAGATCTACTTTTCCCCCAAAATGTCTTAATTATGCTTATTTTAACTGAGATACTGGCCATAGAACTCTAAAGAGAGTCTTGTACATCACTGAACTCCAATCCTTTTCTACTTTTTTCAGTTAGAAAAACTAAGCTCCATAATTAACAGCTATCATTGGGATAAGTTTAAATTCTGTAAGTTTCTACAGTTGGCAAACACCACATGGCAAACAGGTTTGACATTTTTTCCCCACTTTAGTTGGTAACTTCTCCAAAAGCAGCAAGGATCAGCTCCAAGTCTTTTTTTAAAAAACAAAATGGCAGGTCACTGGCAGTGTTCTATAAGGCAACAGTTCTTAATTAGGAATGGTCTTCAGAACTAGGCATGTAGAAATGCCCAGGGCTATTCCAGAATATTCCAATTCTTTAGTGTCTGAGGAAAAAAATCCAGGCATGAATATTTTAAATGTTCATAAGGTGATTCTCTTTGTATTGCTAATATTAAGAATTCCTTCAGCATTCAAGTAATGATACTTAATGAGTGTTTATAATAATCACTTTAACAATAGCAATAAAAATAGAATCCTAATTAATCTATACTCACATAACTTGAAGCCTCCACAAAAAATAAAGCTTAAGGGATTCCTCCAATTTGTCATACTCAAGGCTTAACACATTTGACAATGTCTGAATCTTAATCCACACAGTAAAGTTAAATTTCTATTTGTCTATTACTCCATCCCTCAAGGACAAATAGACGGAACAGTCAGCAAGTTGGGAAATGAGAATTCAGATATTCTGACAGGCTATAAAGGGTACTCGAAATTCACTTTGAGATGAACCCACAAAAAGAAAAGAACTCAGACTCAGAGTGGATTTGGAGAATCATACTGTTTCAAACTTTAATGTAAATTTTGCCAAGGTACAAGTTACAAGTAGGATTTATCCTATAATGGTTAATAAGTATTCAAGTAACACTAGAGAGTTGTTAATAAGTGAATAAAAGTTATGCAATAAATACCTCTTTGATTTTATGTAACACTACAATTAATTCTTTTTTATCTAGAACATTTTCAAGACATTCATTATATAATCCAAACAAAAGAAAAATACTTACTTTAAAAAATCAAAATTGTGAAGGGTATCATTCCAGAAGTATTTTACACTGTGGTGGGTGAAAAAACGGACCTGTAGAACACACATAAACGTTACATCAAAAAGCATTATCATCACTTGTTTATGATTAAGTTTACTAACACAAATATATTATCTATTAAAATTAAAGTGATCACATACAAATGCAATCTGCTTCTTCTAGTGTACCTAAACTGTGTTATATATAATAATAGATATTTTATATGTGTATGAATTTATCCCAAACAAAAATAACTGCATGCACAAAATTATAGGCTATGATGGTATAAAATGTAAGAATTCTGGTTTTCAAAGAAACTTTGACATTAAGATCACAATACCTGCTGTGGCTGAGTCTGTGAATATTTACTCATTTCATGCCTATTCTCTTCAGCCAAATTTTCAGTTAGATGAACAGCATGGCCATTTGAAACTTTATGAGTCACAGATTTGGGGCTCAAAAATGGGTGAGTTTCCAGAGAAAGAAAGCGAATTTTTGCACAAAACCACATTCTGAATTCATCCTTACAAGACAGAAAGGGATAAAAAGTCTATTATGTACATTGCATAACGGCCTATATACACTTTTAATTCCCATTCTTTACATATTATTGATTTGTCTCTGAGAAAGCATCACTTCCTACTCACTAAATGTTAAACCATTTCATGAAGATGTATAAATGCTTTCCATTGACCATTTTATGACATACTTCACTAATACAATATCCCATGCAAGATCATGAGTAATTTCTTAATTTAACCATCAACATACTGAGACTAGAAATTAAAGCCTCTGAGGAAACCATCAGCAAAATGAAAAGGCAACCTACTGAATGGGAGAAGATACATGTAAAAGATATATCTGATAAGGGGCTAATATCTAGAATATATAAAGAATTCATATAATTCAGTAACAACAACAAAAACACAATTAAAAAATGGGCAGAGGATGGAATAGACCTGTTTCCAAAGACATAAAGATGGCCAAGTAACAAAAGATGCTCAATACCATGAATCATCAGGCAAATGCAAATCAAAACCACTGTGAGATATCACCTTGCAGCAGTCAGAATGGCTAGTATCAAAAAAGAAAAGAAGTCACTCGTGCTGGTAAAGGTGTGGAGAAAAGAGAACCCTGCTGCACTGTTGGTAGGAATGCAAACTGGTGCAGCCACTAAGGAAAACAATATGGAGGTTCCTCAAAAAATTAAAAATAGAAATACTAAGAGACCCAGTAATCCACTTGCAGGTATTCACCCAAAGAAAGCAAAAACACAAATTCAGAAAGATATATGCACCCCTATGTTTACTGCAGCATTACTCACAAGAGCCAAGAAGATAGGGAAGCAAGCTAAGTGCCCACTGATCCACAGATAAAGATGTAGTATATATTTACAATGGAATACCACTCATTCATAAAAAAGAATAAAATCTTGGGGCACCTGGGTGGCTCAGTTGGTTAAGCGACTGCCTTTGGCTCGGGTCATGATCCTGGAGTCCCAGGATTGAGTCCCGCATCGGGCTCCCTGCTCAGCAGGGAGTCTGCTTCTCCCTCTGACCCTCCTCCCTCTCATGTGCTCTCTCTCTCCCCCATTCTCTCTCTAAATAAATAAAAACTCTTAAAAAAAAAAAAAAAGAATAAAATCTTGCCATTTGCAACAACTGGATGGACCTAGATGGTATTATGCTAAGTGAAATAAGTCAAAAGGAAAAAGACAAATACTACAACAAAAGCCAAAACAAATACCAAAAACAAAACAAACAAAAACAGAAATAGACTCATAAAGACAGAAAACAAACTGGTGGTTGTCAAAAGGGAGGGGGAAGGAGGAATGGGTGAAATAGGTGAAAGGGAAAAAAACGTACAAACTTCCGGCATAACAGAATTAGGTCATGGGGATGAAAAGTACAGCACAGGGAATATAGTAATATAATAACTTTGAATGGTGACAGATGGTCACTACACTCACTGTGGTGAGCATTTTATAATGTATATAAATGTCAAGTCATTATGTAGTCTACCTGAAACTAATATAATATTTTACGGCAACTCTACTTCAATTAAAATATATATGCAACAAAAAAACCCCAAAACGAACTCATAAAGACAACAGATTAAATGGTTGCCAGAGGTAAGGGTTGAGGGAGGGTGAGATGGGTAAAGGTCAAAAGGGGATCTAACGTACAGCACGGTGACTATAGTTAACAATACTGTAGAGTATATCTGAAGTTGCTAAGAGAATAGATCTTAGAAGTTCTCATCACATGAAAAAAAAATTTCTGTTAACTGTGTACGGTAACAGATGTTAACTGCAGTTACTGTGATTATTCTGCAATCTACACAAATATTGAATCATTATGTTGTATACCTGAAATTAATAAACGTCATATGTCAACCATACCTCAATAAAAACGATTTCTTTAACTAAAAAAAAAAGGAAAAAAATTTAAAGCCTCTGATAAAATGCTTCCAATTAAGATAAAAAAAAAAAAGAGAAGCAGCAATATGACATAGTAGAAAGGCAGTTGGTCTAGTGAGTAACAGATCTGATACAGTCCTCAAACTGGCTTGGTGACCTTGAAAGACAAGCACCTAATCTCTCAGTGCATCAAGAATTATAAAAGGAAGGGGTTGATACAATCATCCTTATGATTCTTTTATATTCTAATCACTATCACTTAGAACACAAGTGCTTTTAGGATTAGTATTCCTGATTATATCCATCAGTGATATTCTCCTCATATATTATTTTGAACCAAGTACACACAAAAGCATTATATTACTTTTTGAATAATCAGCTCCCAGTAAATACAAGGACTTACAGTAGTCCTCAGCAGCACCACTTCACAGTCTCTAATTGCAGCTCTAATACAGGTCGCCTTCACCCGCCATTCGGGCATCCAGTAGAGGAGGAGGAGGAGAAAGCCACCAGTGCAAACCACTCCTAGAGAAACTATGGCAAGCTTCCAGCGACACAAATTATAGCCATAAATCTCCTGCATGGACACGGTGATCATACAATTGAATATCAAATGATAGGAGAGGTAACTGCCAAAATTTTTTGTTTTCCTGGTAAGTATTAACAGTCTTATCATATAAAAGGTAGGCTTTTTTTTTTAAATAAACTTTTAATTTTGGAATGATTTTAGATTTGCAGAAAGTTCCTGTATACCCTTCCTCTGGTTTGCCCTGTTAACTTGGTACATTTGTCAAAATCAAGAGATTGACACTGGTACATTACTATTAACTAAACCTAGTCTCTATTAGAATTTCACTAGTTTTTCCACTGTCTTATTTCTGTTCCAGGACATAAGCCATAATATCACACTGCATTTAGATGAAGTAAGTTTTAACTTTTTCTCCCAAATGATTAGCTAATTGTCTCAATACGACTGTGACTGATCAATTTGACTTCTTGAGGCCAATTATTTCAACTGTTTCAGTTACTGCCTCCCCCACCATAACACAAGGGTCACCAAATTTAGCAAATGAAAATGCAGAGGGCCTAGTTAAATTTAAATTTCCATAAAAAATTAATTCTGCTTGCCCTATGCTATATTTGGGGACATGCTTATATAAAAAAATTATTCCTTGATTATCTGAAATTCACATTTAATGGGGTATCTTATATTATACCTGACAACCTTATCTCCCCCCTTCTACACACAAAGAGCTGAAAAGTTGGGGGTTTTTTTACATTTTTTATAAATCAGAATTAGAAATCTTACATTTGGGATTATATTTAAAACATTAACTAACATAACTTCTTAAATTGTCAAATAAAAATGAAGCATACTACTCTCCTCTAAGTATTACAGTTCAAACAGGAATTATACTAAAACCAACAAATAGAGATGTTACATAATCCCAATTCAAAAATGCAGTTGGGATGAGGAAAGCACATTGATTTAGTGTTTTGTTGTTGTTCTGTGTACTTTTCTACTTCCCTGGAGTAATAAATTACAAAGATAAATTCTTCACACTTGACAAATAAGTTATAAAAACCGGTTACCATTTCATCTTCTTGACCCTGGTTGATAGTCTTCCTTTCTTCTTTGTCCATATCTACAGTGGTTTGATAGGTCTTGTGCTTCAGAACAGTTGAAGACAACTGACGGGAAAGAAGAACAAATATTAGGGAATTCTGTTGTATCTTAGTAGACTATATAACTTCATACTGTAAGACTTTGTTGTGATATATGTATCAAAGTTTAACTGATATTTAAGTACTCACTAAAGTGCTGACTGGTTTTAATTACATTTTCAATAGTGTGCTAGTTCTGATATATACCATCACAAAACCTGGCATACTTCATCAATTAACTTATACTAGCAATAGCCTTGGTACAAAACAATTTAAGTTCTGCGAGAAACTACTACATAATCTTCCCTTTTCATTCCCCAGACTCAGATAACAAATCTAGTTTAACCATCTTGAGGTAAAAGTTCTTCACACAACTCAATTTATTGCTTGAAGTATAGTGAAAAGGTAAAGCACCAGCAGTGAAACCAACCCCAAAACCTCTCCATGATTATTAAATTAATCATCCAACAAATATTTACTGAGCACCTTTTACATGAATGGTAATCCCTGGCCAAGAGTCAATTCCTAAAGCAGGTGTACCCTTATTAGAGATCACTCCCCCATTCTATTCCAAGTCCACTAAGCAATCTTCTAATTGTTTGACTACCCATGATGCTTGTCTAGGAGAAAATTCATTGAGCTCATTGACAAATTTTTTTCCTGTATTAAAAAAAGGAGACGGGAGGGGCGCCTCGGTGGCTCAGTTCATTAAGCGTCTGCCTTCGGCTCAGGTCATGATCCTAGGGTCCTGGGATGGAGCCCCACATCAG
The DNA here is from genome assembly GCF_009762305.2 of Zalophus californianus. NCBI lineage: Eukaryota > Metazoa > Chordata > Mammalia > Carnivora > Otariidae > Zalophus > Zalophus californianus. The sequence continues at coordinate 143,863,770 of NC_045595.1, forward strand.
GCTCCCTGAGTCTGTTTTTCCCTCTGCCTCTCCCCACCCTGGCTTGTGCGCTCTCTCACTCACACTTTCTCTCTCTCTCAAATAAATAAATAAAATCCTTTTAAAAAGATGCTAGCTTCAAATATTAGACATTCAGCCACACATTAAAGAGATTTGCAAAATGTAAAACAATGCCAGTTTCCTTGTGATCTTTGTTGTTTTTGGAAAATAGGTATTTTTCAGAAAAGTATTATTTAATCTGTAATAAGCTTATTACTGTTATGCTTTATTAATATTGAGTTAATATGCTTAAAGATATATCAGTTTTAATTAATATGGTATCAACAGATATAACTCACATAAACAAAAGCTCTTCAGAGGTCACAATAATTTTCAAGGTTATAAAAATGTCTGAGACCAGGGGCACCTGGGTGGCTCAGTTGGTTAAGCAACTGCCTTCGGCTCAGTCATGATCCTGGAGTCCCGGGATCGAGTCCCGCATCGGGCTCCCTGCTCGGCGGGGAGTCGGCTTCTCCCTCTGACCCTCTTCCCTCTCGTGCTCTCTATCTCTCATTCTCTCTCTCTCAAATAAATAAATAAAATCTTTAAAAAAAAAAAAAGGAACAAAGCTGAAATATAAAAAAAAAAAACCCACATTATCTGATTTAAAAAAAAATAAAAGTCTGAGACCAAATAGCCACTGCTGTAGGCTAGGCTGATCTCTGCAGAACACAGTGGGAATATTACACTGCTCTCATTCCAGATGCCATCTTTCTACTTGTCTATCCAGTATGTAGCACAGGTCTGACACATGACAGACACTCAGAAAGTAGTTGTTGAATAAATGAAGTAAGGAAGATTTTGTGCTAAGATAGCCATAGTTATTTAAGGTTTACATGAAATGAGTTAAATAGCCAAGTAAAACCAATTGCAGAATTTTAAACAAATCTAGGGACGCCTGGGTGGCTCAGTCGGTTAAGCGTCTGCCTTTGGCTCAGGTCGTGATCTTGGGGTCCTGGGATTGAGTCTCACATCGGGTTCCCTGCTCAGCGAGGAGCCTGCTTCTCCCTCTGCCTGCCGCTCCCCCTACTGTGCTTTCTCTCTCTCACTAATAAATAAATAGAATCTTGGGCACCTGGGTGGCTCAGTTGGTTAAGCAACTGCCTTCGGCTCAGGTCATGATCCTGGAGTCCCGGGATCGAGTCCCACATTGGGCTCCCTGCTCGGCAGGGAGTCTGCTTCTCCCTCTGACCCTCTTCCCTCTTGTGCTCTCTCTCTCTCATTCTCTCTCTCTCTCAAATAAATAAATCTTTAAAAAAATAAATAGAATCTTTAATAAAAAGAATGTTTTTAAACAAATCCATATATAAGAGTACTGAAATCTCTTGATTTATATCATCAACAAAATGACCAGTAAAAAATACTGATGCTTCCTGCACAAGCACTCGAAGCTTCTGTACCTTCTGGTAGCCCTGGAGATAGGGGTTAGGGCTGAGTGGCATTTCTACAGAAATAAAACACAAAACTTTGATTACATATACGTGTGTGTGTGTGTGTGTGTGTGTAATATGTAAGTTATGTTACATATATTATGTATATTAATAATACGTTATATGTAACATATCTCACACACACACACACACACACACACACACACACACACACACGCCATCTTGGAAATGAAGTCTTAGAGGTATCTGGTCCAACATCCCCAAAATAAGCCACATCATCGTACAAAACCCTGTGAGGAATTTAGTAAAAATTGCTTCTCAGTCTAGGGGAGTATTACAGCTATGAAGCATATTACTGGAGTCAATCCACCATGGTAAGCCTGATTCATCAAATCAATATGACTTGAGGTGGCAGTTATTCTCAAGAGCCATTACCTACTGCTATAGACTACTGGGAGAATGAGCAAGCCCAACCTCTTTCCCTGCAGAAAAGATCAGCTATTGTTGACTGAGTCTGGGGAGACACCAAAGTAGACAGGTCTGCAAGGCAGATTATCAGTAAAGACATTGGTACAGAGAAAGAACACCGAAAATATCCAGATGGTCCCCCTCAAGTCTCCAGCTGAGTACCTCAGCGCACGTGTGTGAGGAAACTATTGAAGGCCAGAGAAAGCACCAACCAAAAGGATTAAGAGGAAAAACTCATCAGGGCTTACACAGAGCTGAGAAGAATGCCTGTTCCTTCCTACCAACCCACAGTGGAAAACCTCATTAATCACAAGGATTCAGGAAGAGCGCTCAGAGGGGTGTTGCTTCAGTAGTGGGATCAAATTAGCCCTAAGCTAAAAGCTACTCTGGTCCTACATAACAAAACTCTTAAGACATGAAATAATAGGGGTGCCTGGGTGGCTCAGTCAGTTAAGCAGCTGCCTTTGGCTCAGGTCATGATCCCAGGGTTCTGGGATCCAGCCCTGTGTTGGGCTCCCTGCTCCATGGGGGATCTGCTTCTCGCTCTCCTTTTGCCTCTCCCTGAGAATGTGTGCTCTCTCTCTTTCTCTCAAATAAATAAAATCTTTTTTTTTTTTAAGATTTTATTTATTGAGGCACCTGGGTGGCTCAGTTGGTTAAGCGACTGCCTTCAGCTCAGGTCATGATCCTGGAGTCCCAGGATCGAGTCCCACATCGGGCTCCCTGCCCGGCAGGGAGTCTGCTTCTCCCTCTGACCTTCCCCCCTCTCATGTACTCTCTCTCTCAAATAAATAAATAAAATCTTAAAAAAAAAGATTTTATTTATTTGTCAGAGGGTGGGGAAGCACAACCAGGGGGAGTGGGAGGGCAGAGGGAGAAGCAGGCTCCCTGCTGAGCAAGGAGACCAATGCGGGACTCAAGCCTAGGACCCTGGGATCATGACCTGAGGCAAAGGCAGATGCTTAACCAACTGAGCCACCCAGCTGTGCCAATAAATAAAATCTTAAAAAAAAAATGAAATAAATTGTTCCCAAATAACAGCTTCACAAAATAAAGCTCAAGGAATTTATAAGAACACAAAATATCTAGTCCCAATTAAGTAACAATATCTGACATCCAATTAAAACTTAAAAGGTATGAAGAGAAAACCCATAATGAGAAAAATTAATCAGTAGGAAAAGACCAAAAACTGACACAAATAATAAAACTGGTCAACAAGGACATTAAAACAGCTGTTGTAACTGTAGTCCATATGTTCAAAAAGCAAGAGGAGAGACTGAACACATTCAGTACAGACATGAAAGATATAAAAAAAACCAACTTGACTATAAAAGTACAGTATCTGAGACAAAAAATTTACTAGATGAGATTAACAGCAGATTAAATATGGCAGAAGAAAAATTAATGAACCTGAAGACAAAATAACAGAAATATTCAAAATGAAAAATGAACAGAGGGCACCTGGGTGGCTCAGTTGGTTAAGCAACTGCCTTCGGCTCAGGTCATGATCCTGGAGTCCCGGGATCGAGTCCCGCGTCAGGCTCCCTGCTCAGCAGTGAGTCGGCTTCTCCCTCTGACCCTCCCCTCTCTCATGCTCTCTCTATCTCATTCTCTCTCTCAAATAAATAAATAAAATCTTTAAAAAAAAAAAAGAAAAATGAACAGAAAAAAAGACTAAAAGGGAGAAAAGCACATAACAACATCAGTACACCATGAGACAACTTCAAGTACCCTAATATACATGTAAGTTAGGAAGGACCAAAAATATGTGATGATATAATGGCCAAAATTTTTCCAAATAAGATGAAAAACCCTATAAGCCTACAGATCCAAAACGTCCAATACTAAGCAAATGAACAATGAAAAATTACACCAAGGCATGTCATTATCAAACAGCTCAAAAGCAGTGATGAAGGGCGCCTAGGTGGCTCAGTCGGTTAAGTGTCTGCCTTTGGCTCAGGTCATGATCCCAGGGTCCTGAGATGGAGTTCCACACTGGGCTCTCTGCTCAGCGGGGAGCCTGCTTCTCCCTCTCCCTTTGCCTGCAGCTCCCCGTTTGTGCTCTCTCTGTCAAGTAAATAAAATCTTTCAAAAACAAAAGGCAGTGATGAAAAATATCTTAAAAGGAGCCAGAGGAAATGATGTGTTACATATACAAAGGAAGATAGGTAAGAATGACATCAGATTTCTTGCTAAAAATAATGCAGGTGAGAACAGCTGAGCAACATCTTTGAAGCACTGAGAAAAAAATATTCAGAGAATTCTATACCCAGCAAAAATATCTTCCAAAATCAAAGGTGAAATAAAGACTTTTTTAGACACAAAACCTGAAAAAAAAATCATCATGAGCAAACCTACACCATAAAAAGAAAATGTTAAAGGAAGTCCTCAGGTAGAAAAATGGAAATGGAAATATGGATCTCCACGAAGGAATGAAAGGCATCAGACATGGTATATATGTGGGTAAATATACATAACAGTAGTAAAAACAGCACGAAGAAATGGAAGTATAGTCTTTTAAGGATCTTATACTATATGTGAATGAGTTTAGTATTACTTGCAGGTAAACTTTAGTAAGTTAGAAATGTACACTATTAACTCTAACGTAACCATTCAAATAAAACAGAGTCACAACTAAAAAAATCAACAAGGATGATTAAATGGAACCATAAAAAATACTAAACTGTTGTAACAGGCAAAAAAAAAAAAGGAGGAAAATGGAAACTAGAGATGAGACAAAGAGAAAACAAATAGCAAGATGGCTGATTTAAACCAAACAATATCAATAATCACATTAAATATGAACGGTCTCAACAGTAATTAAAAGGCAGAGATTGTAGTTTTATTTTTCGAAAGCAAGGCTGCAGGGGCACCTGGGTGGCTCAGTTGGTTAAGTGTCTGACTCTTGATTTCAGCTCAGGTCATGATCTCAAGGTCATAAGATTCAGCCCTGCCTTGGGCTCCATGCTCATTAGAGAATCTGCTTGAGAGTCTCTCCCTTTCCCTTTGCCCCTCCCTCTGCTCTCTCTCTCTCTCTCTAAAATAATAAATAAAATCTTAAAAAAAAAAGCAAGACTACAGACAATTATATGTTGCCTATAAGAAATGCAACTTAAAATAAAGGCACAGTAGGCTAAAAGTTAAAACAAAATATACCATGCAAGTACTATTCAAATTAAAGCTGGAATAACTGTACTAATATCAGGCAAAGTAGATTTCAAAGCAAAGAATATTACCAAGGATTTAAAAAAAAAAAAGAATATTATCAGGGATAAAGTCATTTCATAAAGACAAAGGGGTCAACGTGATAGACATAAAACAATAATCCTATACATGTATATATTTAACAGATCTTCAAAATACACAAAGGACATAGAAGATCTGAACAACATTATCAATCAATTTGGTCCCAACTGATATTTACAGAACACTCTACTCATCTGCAGCAAAATATACATTCTTTCTTTTTTATTTTATTTATTTTTTGAGAGAAAGAGAATGAGAGGGGTGAGGGTCAGAGGGAGAAGCAGACTCCCCGCTAAGCAGGGAGCCCAATGCGGGACTCGATCCCGGGACTCCAGGATCATGACCTGAGCCAAAAGCAGTTGCCTAACCAACTGAGCTACCCAGGCGCCCAAAATATACATTCTTTTAACATGTGCACAGAACATTTACCAAGAAAGATGACATTCCAGGACATAAAACAGATTCAAGTCATACTAAGTTAAGTTCTAAAAACAATGGAATTAAATCAGAAACCAATAACAAAAAGATAAGTAGAAAAGCCTTAATATCTGGAAACAAAATACACTTCTAAAAAAAATCCATGAGTCAGAAATCAACAGGGAAATTATGAAATATTCTGAACTGAATAAAAAATGAAGATATATCAAAATTTGTGGGATGCAGCTAAAACAGTATTTAGAAATTATTTATAGCACTAAATTCCAAAATCTGAAGAGAAGAAATGCCTAAAATCGTGACTTCAGCATCAACCTTAAAAAAGTGGAAAAAGAACAGCAAATTACACCCATAGTAAGCCCTGAAGAGAAATTCACAGTAGAAATCAATGAAATAAAAAACAGTAAAATGTAGTAAAAATCAATGAAACCAAAGGCTTTTTTTTTTTTGAGATCAACAAAAGTGATTATTTCTAGTCAGACTCAAAGTCGGGGGCGGGGGAGAAGGCACAGATTACCAATATCAGAAATAAGAGAGGTGACATTACTACAGATTCTGCAGACATCAGAAATATCATCAAGGAACTTAATGAACACTTTACACCAATACATCAACTTTTCTACAGGTTTGAACTTACTTCCAAATAAAAAAATTTAAAAATTAAAAAACCTCCATTTTTATCAGTCATGGGATGGCCACAAGTTAGTAACTGCCACACCTGAGTTAAAAGCTGAGTGTAGTAGGTACATGAGAGTTCATTATTATACTAATCGTCCTACTGTTTTTTAACATGTAAAAATTGTAATAGAAAATGTTTTTTTTTTAAAAGATTTTATTTATCTATTTGAGAGAGCGAGAATGAGAGAGAGAGAGAGCACAAGAGGGGCAAGGGTCAGAGGGAGAAGCAGACTCTCCACTGAGCAGGGAGCCCGATGCGGGACTCGATCCCGGGACTCCAGGATCATGACGTGAGCCAAAGGCAGTCGCTTAACCAACTGAGCCACCCAGGCGCCCGAAAATGTTCTGAAATAAATAAAAGTCACCCATCTGAAGATTTTAGATAGAAAAACATTTTCAGAAGATACTCATTACTGGCACCAAAGACCATAAATCTGCCTCTATAAATCCCAAATCCACTGACCCAACATCATATACCAGGCATTATCCATAGTCTCTTACTGCTGAGTTTTGACTCTCATTCTTCTTCACTTTTGTCTTTTATCCATTGCCTAGAAATAGAGATGTACTTCCCCACTTTTGTAAATCCTAATTTTTCAATGAAGAATGTATTAGATGAATAAGCATGTTTTTAAAATTTTAGAAAAATTATCGTTAATATTCAATGTGTTCATTAACTTCATGTACTTACAATTATTTAAAACCTTTTCCCCAAAGAGATCTTGACAGAGCTCACCTCAGTCTAACACAGCTACATTATCAACTCATCTTCTAGAGTTAAAAAGTGACCACAGCAAAAAAATACTGCAGTAATTTTTAAAGGAGCTATTATACATCGCCTATAACAATCTATTTTTCATACTTATAAATTCAATTCTTGACCATTTTATCTCATTACTCTTTTTGTAAGTGTTATTGCTCTAAAATTTAGCTTACTTTTTAAGGCAAATTATTGTCTTACCAAATTTTACCAAAGTTGAGGCATTAAAAATAATTTAAATAATTTAAATAAAAAGTTGTTCTAAAAACCATCAGTTATTATTCTCTTTAAGCATACTATACCACAGAGGAAATTATCAAGACTTCACCAAGACTTTCACATAAACTTTTAATAAAATCCAATGAGACAATAATTCCAACAGCTTACATTTAAAATATATATTATAAATGTATAAATTTTAAAAACTTGTACATAATAGAAAGCCTCTAATATTTCTATGACTCTATAAGGATAAAAATCTATAAATATATTTTAAATTATATTGCCTATTAAAGATAAAAACACATATTAAGCTATTCTACCATATATCTAATTAGAACATTTGAAGCATTAATATCAAACTTCTAAAATCCATTTAACTTTCATAATATAACTATCGTAGCTTGCAGGAGTGTATGTTTTTTAATCAAATCAATTTCTAGATCACAGGAAACAAATTAAAGAAATTTTTCTTACCAAAAGCACTATATCATCATTCTTCCCAACTGCTGTATCAGCAGCACTTTCAAAAGCTGGCTATTGATAAAAATAAAACTAAGCATAAAAATCCATTCAGATGAGAATTTTCAGCCAAATATTGTTTTGACTCTTTTTGAACTGTTTTCAAAATGATTAAGATATTAAAATTTAGGATTTTTAAATTCACTGACTTTAAATGGGTTCTCAGAAGATATACCCTTGTGCCACTGGTAGAGCTACTATTGAATAAGTCACATCTAGAGAGCACACTGAAGTCCCAATTCCACAGTGCATGCCTCAGCCTTGATGTTATCTAAATAGCAAGGAGCTCATAGGCTATTGTGCTTAACCAAACCCTTCCTTGCATTTACAATGAACATGATTTTTTATGTGAGTAAAAACAGCAGCACAAGACAAAGTGAAGCTATCAGGAATAAATCTCACTAATCAAATGCGAATTCTTGGAAGTTTACTTATTTTTTTCACATTATATAATTACTAAGAATCACCTGTAGTGCTCTAGGATAAGAGTTAGTCATATCTCATTTCCTAAAACAAGAGGAGTTGGCCTAACAGGCACAGAAATCCCCAAACCTCTAAGCCATCTTTGCTTCAAACCTGAATTTCTTATTAGTTGGAACAACAGTTTTATAATAGTATGTGTGTGGGAGGTTTTCTTTAAGGATATTCCACGTATGTACCCAGAATTACAAAGTTGGTAATTTCGTAAAACTCGAGTAAAACTTCAAGGAAAGCTATTTTGAATAACACATTTTTAGTTTTTTACTTCAGTATTTGCCAAGTTCAAAGAGATGGAAGTAAAAAACTAAAATTAAAAATGTATTACTCAAAATTCACAAAACTAAGTTATTCTAAAAGAAATTCTTAATGTTTTTTATAAGTTTGTAACATATACTCTGCAGTTTTAGAAATTAAAACTGCATTAGGTTTTGGGGCCACTTTGTGGTGCGCGGGGCGCAGTCAAGTGTCTAACTCTTGGTTTCAGCTCAGGTCCTGATCTCAAGGTCATGGGATGGAGCCCAACATCCAGCTCGCTCAGCGCAGAGTCGGCTTAAGACCTTGTACCCCCGCCCCTCCCCGCTGCTAGCTAGCGCATGCGCGCACTTTTTTTTCTCTCTCTGAAATAAAAAAATAAATAAATCTTAAAAAAAAAAAACTTTTTGGGCCACCCTGCACAGTTGAAAGACAGAATGAATCATCCTACTTGGCTCTGTAGTTCTAGATGTTTTTCCTGAGACTTAAACATGCCTACTCGTGTTAAATAAAAATATGACGAACCCATCTTTAAGGACCACTCAGCAAAAGGTTTTTTAAAGATCCTGAAGTATAAACAGTTCAGCCAGCACTCAGAATATTATTTCACTGTCAAATCTGTAGCATCCACAGCAACTAAGATAACCTTCTGCAATTCAAAAGCAGTTCTCCCGGGGCGCCTGGGTGGCTACGTCGTTAAGCGTCTGCCTTCAGCTCAGGTCATGATCCCAGGGTCCTGGGATCCAGCCCCACATCGGGCTCCCTGCTCTGCCGGAAGCCTGCTTCTCCCTCTCCCACTCCCCCTGCTTGTGTTCCCTCTCTCGTTGTGTCTCTCTCTGTCAAATAAATTTTAAAAAAATCTTAAAAAAAAAAAGCAAGTTCTCCCTTTGAAATATAAAATACCCTAATACATCTAAAATCCTTAATCTACTCACTGAACAACTTCAATTTTAATAGCTATACAGGTATTTGTGTAAAAGAAGCTTTTAAAAAACTCGATCTCCTAACTACAGAAACCAAACTGTCACAACTATTTATGAGGGCAAAACTTAACACTTCAAGTCAGCTCCTAACAATAAGAATGACATAATATAATTTAATGAATACATGGAAATTTTACAAGGATACCAGCTAAATTTTAACAAAGCTCTAGTGAATACCCATTTTATCACTTCCCATCTTGAACTTTCTCTTATAATACATGCTTTTGTTTCTGTGTTTAGGCTTAAGGAAGACCATTGTATCCAATATACACCAAACCAAGACTATTTACATTTGTAAAGTGCAGTCTTTGTATGACACTTTTTTGTATGTTACAAAACAATGCGATAGCTAAAACAAAATAAGTTATAATTAGGAAAAATAATGTAATTATCTGTCTTAGGATCAATATTAGAAACATTAAGAGCTCAACTCAGCCCACACTACAGCGTACTTATTTACATACATTTTTATCACTTTTACTAAATACTCTATTTAACAAATCAACCCTCTTTTATTCAGAGAAAACTCCATGTGGTAAGAGTGTCATCATTAGGCAAAACAGTGGCTTTGAGTTATTAATCAATTGCAAAGTATTTAATTAGTAAAAATGGGAAAAAGTAGCTCTGAAGTGACAACTGGTATCTATGTTTTAACTTTTGCTCTGTAAATATGGAAATTGTAAAAATTGTTTTAAATACAACATAATACAGTGTTTGCATTTTTAAAATGTCTACTTACATGAATGAGAGATTTTCATTTAATTGAAGCTACTTTGATCTTTTTTTTTTTTAAAGATTTTATTTATTTGAGAGAAAGAGAATGAGAGACAGAGAGCACAAGAGGGAAGAGGGTCAGAGGGAGCAGCAGACTCCCCGCCGAGCAGGGAGACCGATGTGGGACTCCAGGATCATGACCTGAGCTGAAGGCAGTCGCTTAACCAACTGAGCCACCCAGGCGCCCCGAAGCTACTTTGATCTTAAAACTTTTAAATTTCCTCTTAAATCTTCCTCATGTATATAACTTTTCAAAACTTCATATTCAAGGACTGAGAGTTACAAAAGTGTTATAACTGATAAACTGATTTCAAAATTTTAGCATCTATTATGAAAAGTGCTGCAGCAGGCAATAGGAAATAGTAGATAGGATCACTGCAATAAGACCAGTCCTACAGACTAAATATTCAAAACAGGCAGAATCAAAAAAGGCCTAGAAAGAAAACTGGCATCTACCCCTAAGATAATCAAAAACCAAAACAAATGGAGACAGTGGCTACTAGTGGTGGCAGTGTATTGCAGAGTGAGAGTGAGAGACTTTAGTGCTTTTTCAATGTTTTTTACCATCTACATGTAATAATATTTTAAAATAGTTAAAGAAAGAAGGCTGAGCATATGTATAAACTTCTAATTTTACAATGCATGGCCAACCTTGGGTGTGAACTTGTAGGAACCTGCAAAACACTTCATGGTGCTCTATCAAACCATTCTCCTGATTCTCTGGATCTCTCTTAATTAGGTTTTTTTACCCCAGGCAAGATAAAGTGGTCATTTTGAAGGCCCCCTTAACAAATACATTTCTAGAAAGCGAGAATGTGATTATATTTACTTTTACATCCCCTCCACATTTTGGCTCCACTGAGGAAAAGCAGTAGCCATTGACACAGCATAAAATAGCAGCAAATCCTAAGTTATTTAATCAAATTAATCCATCTAAAAAAAATTAATCCATCTACAAGCGTTAAGTAAGCATATATACCACGTTCATTACTATATTAGCAACTGTAGGAGGTAAACTACTTTACCCCCAAACACACACACACACACACACACACACGAACGAGCACACAACTCAAGAGTGAGCTTTAACTTGTTTTTTAAAAGGCAATTCAACATGAACTATTTTGCAAGTTCCTTCACCTGTCATGGTTTCAATTTCTTCTCCACTGAAATGAGACAGTTGTAATAGTCTGTATGATTCATTCCAACCATGAAAGTTTTTACCTACATTAAGTATTGCCTCTGTACGCATCTTGCTGTTGCACTCTTTCACCACTAGGTGATGTTCCAACATTGGTAAGGAAAAGGGCTGACAGTTTTCAGTAGCCTTAATAGAAAAGCTGATCAAAAGTGGTTATGGGAAGTTTTAAGACTTTTTTGTTTAGTATGACTGGAGGTACTAATCTGGGAAAGCAGGAGTTGGCTAAATAATACAGCCTCTGTTTCAGGTGTCTCAATGGAAAAATAACACACAAACACAAAACAAATGATAATGGTGATGGAGGGGAGAGAAGGCAGGTATGTTATTGCCTTTACAAAGATCACTCCCAAGTTCACAATTGTCTGAAATTAGAATTTAGGGATCTTATAATGTTGTGAAGCAAGGGAGGGGAGAAGAGTAACATTTAAAGAGCACATGAACCTATTAGAGAACAAGATGAGGTAAAGTATAAAATTATGTGGTAAAACACTACTTGCCCATTAAACTGGAAAAAAAAAGGAGCACCCTTATACACTGCTGTTAAGAATGAATCTGGGGGCACATGTGTGGTTCAGCTGGTTAAGCGTCCGACTCCTGATTTAGGCTCAGGTTATGATCTCAGGGTCAGTCATGAGATTGAACCCCACATCAAACTGTATGCTGGATTTGTGGAGCCTGCTTAAGATTGTCTCTCTTTCCCCCACTGCCCCCTCCAAAAGAAAAGGGGGAAAAAAAAAAAAGAGTGAATCTGTACTACCTTTTTGGAAAACCAACAGTATATTAGAATTTAATACTCCAACACTTTGATCCAACAATCCCAATTAGAAAGGCATGTCACATGTACATACACATACATGTTACCACTAACTGTTTCTTCAAATTCATGAAATAGAGAATATGAGTTTTGTGCTTTGGGGGTAGAGAGGAGTACTTACAAGCAGAAAAACCTAACTGAAACAAGTTTTAAAGCAAGCACTAAAGAAAGTGTTCTCTGGCATTTAATACAGTAAGGAACTGACAAATCTAGAGTTCTAATAACAGCTTGTATAAACAACCCAAATTGGTAAGTGAGCTTAACTGCCCAAATAAAAGCTACACTTTTAAAAAGGATTTTTGTTAAGTAATATATGAATGAATGTTTCTTCCATTTTAATGCAAATTAGTGATTATTTCTTCTAAAATGTAATACTGTTAATCCAAATCCCTAGTAACTTGACATTTCAATCAGCAATTTAAAATTAAAATTTAGGGGAGGGATGGGGTAACTGGGTGATGGGCATTAAGGAGGGCACATGACGTGATGAGCAATGGCTATTATACACAACTAATAAATCACTGAACACTACACCAAAAACTAGATGTACCGTACGTTGGCTAACTGAATTTTAAATTTAAAAAAGATAAATAAATAAAATTTAAATTTAAACATTCAGGGGCACCTGGCTGGCTCAGTTGGTAGAGCATGCCTGGAGCATATGGCTCTTGAACTTGGGGTCTTAAGTTCAAGCCCCACACTGGGTGTAGGGCTTACTTTAAAAACTAATGATAATAATAAATAAAATTTCAAGTCACCAATTCTAAGACTCATACTATCCACATGTTTGCACAGAAACCAGGATATAGTTTAGATAAAATCTTATAGTTGCTATTGGCAGGTGACCATTATTATGCAGTGGTCATTGCATGCACTGCTTGAAGTTGGTCTCACTTTTCATAGTACTGTGTCATTTCAGCTGAGCAAAGTACTTTGTTGGTATTACAGTGCTGAGTTGAAATTGTTGATTAAAGGTATTCAAAAAGATTACACTGTAGCTGCATTTTGAAACAAAAAGTAATAGTGTGCACAGACAGGTACCCAAACAGAGCAGCAAGGTGCAGAGGAAGGGCTTGGAGGAGAAGGGGTGGGGGTGGGTAGGGAATAGTCAAGAAGTGGGGGGAGGAGCGGGAAGAAAACATTACGGAAAATTATATTCTAAGTCTTAAGTAGTATGTTAAGAAGTTACACACAGAATCCAGGGATGTTCATTTTACTTATTAACAGCAAAACCCAAAATAATTTTTCTTTATTAACTCAGCATGGTTCACTTCAGGATTACTGTATTGTGCTGGCAAGAAAGCAAAATCAGTTTTACTCATCATCTGTACTACACTATGGTTCACATTTTATTCTTCCAGACATTATGAAGACCTGAACCTGACCACAAAGGAAGCACAAAATCACTAGGAAGCAATTCTGTACAAAAAGTGCAATCCTGCTAATTTACAATTATAATTGATAGGCACTTCGATCACCTTTTTAAAATTACGTAAATTTGTCTTTCCACTTTTACTCCTTTTCCGTAATTTGAAACCTACCCATGTTGACTCAGCATAGAAAGGAAGTGCAAAGCCCTTAACATCTGCATTCAACAAATACTTCAAAAACACACTTTAAAATTGCTGCTGAGGAGGATAATGGCCTTACTCATGGTACAATCATCATAGAAATCTGAACTTTCTCATTTCCTATGGTCATTCTGTAATCCACTATCCAGGATTTAAAAAAAAAAAAAAAAATCAATGCATTTGGGTACTATGCCAAACATAACAAAAGTAACTGACATTAATACAGGGATTTTTAGTTTACAAAACACTTTTACAGGCCTTTCCTACTCTACTTACCAGTTTTCAATCAATATCATCTTTTAAAAACAGGAAAAAAAATAATCTTCACTTGACCAAAATTAGCATTTTTTTACTTTCCCACAAAGTCAAGCATGGGGTGACTTTATATCAAAAAGCCTTACAAACAAATTAAGGAATTAGCATGCAGACAGCACCATCTTTCAAGGGTCTATTTCTCAAAAATTCATTTGAAAGTCAAATGTAGTTGACGTACTGACTAGGTTCCCAAGATGGCCCACAATGACCTTTTTACCTCCCACAATTCTGCTAAATTATACTTCATATTACAGTAGCCTGGGTCATGGGGCAGGCAGCCAGGTAACGAAGTTTTTAACTTCCTCTGCCTACTTCTTAATTATTAATATTCCCCAAGCCACCACATCCTCTGCCCACTACTTAATTATTAATATTCTCTGGCCTTCTCTCTTTATAACAACACAAAGGGCCAGGAGGGGCTCCACTGACCCATCTATGGTAAAAGCTACCAATAGCTGCGAATCAGTATTTTTGGCACTAATCTCTCTCCAGCTCCAGACCCACAGATTTAAACATCAACCATACATGTTTACATACAACTAAAATTCAATAGATTCATTTTATCTTTCTTCCAATCCCACCCCCTAACACGAACTATTCCCTCTACTCCTTAAATGAGTATGATTTGCTAAAATTACACACCAGGACTTTGGAAGTCATCCTAGACTCCTTCCTATCCACAAGGAGGCACTTAGTCATCATTTCTACCTTTCTCACACCCACTTCACCAAGCCCTATCTCCATTGGCACTGCCCTCAACTCAGGTCCTGATGCCCCCTCTAGTCTCCCTCATTCATATCATTATATAATCCAGACATGATCATTTCCCTGCTTTAAATTTGAATAGCTTCCCATTGTCTGCAGCAGCATTTCCCAAACTGGTAAGAGCCCCTCCAAAATAAAAATTTTAAAAACGCATCCCCTGCTCATGTAAATTGAAGAAATACACTGGATTAAGCAAATTGAACAATCCTCTTACTAGCAAGACACTGAAAAGTCTAGGGGCACCTGCATGGCTCAGTCAGTTGAGCATCTGACTTCGGCTCAGGTTGTGATTTCGGCGTCCTGGGATCGAGTCCCGGTTCAGGCTCCCTGCTCAGCGGGGAGTCTGCTTCTCCCTCTCCCTCTCCCCTCTGCTCATGTTCTTTCTCCCCGTCTCTCTCAAATAAATAAATAAAATCTTTAAAAAAAAAAACTGAAAAGTCTTAAAATGCACAATTCTATGTGTTTCCCTACCATGGGGAAGTAAAGTAGAAGAAAGGCCCAGTTGGGCTCCAAGGACAAAGTTACAACTAAGTGGAAGACATGTAATACTCCTCAGAATGTGGCCCTTCCTAGTTGTCAAGACCACCTGCCTTTCACCAATGGTTATCATTCACCTCTTACAAACCTTACATCCCATCTATATAGAACACAATTGTAGTTCCTCTAAGGGCTACTGTTTCTTGACTCCATTCCTTTACATACATTGTTCCTTCTGCCAAGAATGCCCTTCCCTAACAGTCTGGTTGAAAAATTCTTACAAGTCCTTCCAGACCCTGGGCAAGTATGTTCTCCACCATGCTTTGACTGTCCTTTCTACCGTCCAGCAGAGGATAGCTCCCATCTTTGTCTCTCCTTGTAAGAATCAGAACATTTGTCCCACAATGTTGGACTTACAGACTAAAAACCTTAAAGGCTGAAAACCAGGCGAGCACCCAGCAATGGAGGAGAATGAACGAGACAGAGCAAAACAAGGGGTGTGAGGGAAGGGTAAAATCTTCCAGTTTTTCTGGGTTAAATTTCACAACCAAGTACATTTTGTCTTTGGCAGGCTCCCACACTCATCCCAGTGCTTTTCCAACTCTCTCAGTACCAGCTCTCTCCCAGGTCCCATGGTGACTTCATGTAACCTTGCACACCCCCCATCTACAACACCACGTTCTTCAGTATCAACCACTACTTCTTCATGAAGAGTCATTCTGTTCAGAAATACATACATAAG
Source organism: Zalophus californianus (assembly GCF_009762305.2). NCBI lineage: Eukaryota > Metazoa > Chordata > Mammalia > Carnivora > Otariidae > Zalophus > Zalophus californianus. The sequence goes on from NC_045595.1 coordinate 143,879,902, forward strand.
TAAGTTAGGGGCGCCTGGGTGGCTCAGTTGGTTAAGCGTCTGCCTTCGGCTCAGGTTGTGATCCCCGGGTCCTGGGATCAAGCCCCAAATCAGGCTCCCTGCTCGGCGGGGAGCCTGCTTCTCCCTCTCCCACTCCCCCTGCTTGTGTTCCCTCTCTTGCTGTCTCTGTCAATTAAATAAATAAATAAAATCTTTAAAAAAATACATAAATAAATTATAACTTCTCAAAGCTGAGAAATAGAAGATAAATCTCCAAATAACAAAACAAAACAAAAAAAGTACAGAGGAGATGTGGCGAGTGGGCATCGTAGTTTTACCATGGAAAAGTCTCGGAGTATTCCTGCCTGGGCTTCCCTCAAGGGTTCTCACCTCTCCACTACATCCACTCCTGCACAGCAGCAGCACTGGGCACTACCGGCAGAAAGAGAACTGGAACTAGTGCTACTGCCATCCTTTAGGTCACCCATTCTTGGATTGAAAAGCTTTGTTCAGCTGAAAGACCATTTATGACCAATTTTTCATCATTCTGGAAAGTCTCACTAACATGTTCTCCAATGAACTTAAAACAGTGCCCTTATCCTAGCCAGGTAGGATCTTCAAATATACCCTATACCATTGCTGGATTTAGGAAAAGGCAAATTAGTTGAAAAAAACCAATGTTGTCCAAGTGTCCTAATAATTCAGGATAAATCTGTAAATATTAAATTAGCATTTAGCAAAAATCATTATGGCTTATCACCATTTCTGATTTCATAAAAAGTCATGTTTTAGAAAGTCAACGTCTGGGGCATGTGGGTGACTCAGTCAGTTAAGTGTCTGCCTTCAGCTCAGGTCATGATTTCAGGGTCCTGGGATCGAGTCCCGCATTGGGCTCCATGCTCTGGTGGAAGCCTGCTTCTCCCTCTCCCTCTGCCCCCCTCCCCCCCCCCACGTGTGCTCTCTCTCTCTCTCTCTCAAATAAATAAATAAAATCTTAAAAAAAAAAAGTCACTGTCTACATGTGACAAGTACTGTGCTAAATGCTGGAGATTATATCCCTTGATCTAAGACCTGAAAGGTGTGAAGTTCATCAGGCAAACAGGCAGCAAAAAGAGGGAAAATAACAGAGGGATGGAATCCAAGCAGAGGAATTACCACACGCCGAAGTACTGAGATGAGAGGAGGGCGGCTGGGGGGATGGGTTAAAGAGCTGATGGGCATGAAGGAGTGTACTTGCCATGAGGAACACCAAATGATGTATGGAACTGTTGAATCACTATACTGTACACCTGAAACTAATATAACACTGTATGTTAACTAACCAGAATTAAAATAAAAATTTAAAAAAAAAGTACTAGGGTGAGAAATCCTAGAAAATGTCATGAATACAAGTTAAACCAGCTAGAGCACAGGGTAGCCTCTAGGGAACAGCTAGAAATGGGAGCTAAAAACCTGGGACAGGATCAGATTATGATGAAGGGCCTTGCCTGATAGGATAAAGATACGAATTAACGTGCATGGGATAGAGATTCTGAACTTCTTCAACTGAAAGAGACTAAAGCCCACACCACAGGGCCACATTCCAAAGAATACAGTGTGAATGGTGTCTTCAGGACTTGTACAGTGCAGGAGCACTGTGTTCACCTGCTAGACTGTTTACCTTCAAGATGGCAAAACTCATTCATCAACATATATCCAACATCTAGCCCTGTGCTTGGCACATACAGGAACTAAAAAAGTACTGAATCATTAAATCTGCCACCACAATCCTGAGGCCTAACCAAGAGGCCCTAACCAAGCTTCCTTCCTTCCTGCCTGCCTATAAAAATCACAACTCTTATGTACCAAAATAATTGGTAACTGCCACAACTTTTAAGGGAACATGAAAAAAGGTCATTCACCATGGGCTGTATCAGAGGTAAGAAAGGATTCGGGGAAAAAAAACACATTAAGATGCTTCTGAACCTAACTAAATTAAGCACTTTATTCTGTTCTTCTCACCAAAAACTGAACAGAAAACAACCATGGGTTAGCTAAAATTCATTCATCAATGAACTCTAAGGCAGTGGTAACAACTATAAAAAGCTTATTTTCATATCAAAAGGATCCATGAAATAAAAATCTATTTTAACTGAGAATTTGTTAGGTTAGTCTAGTCTTTCAAATTTTTTTAAAGATTTTATTTATTTTTGTGTGCGCACCCAGTGGGGTGGGGAGGTAGGGGTAGAGGGAGCAGCAGACTCCCCGCTAAGCAGGGAGCCCGATATGGGGCTCGATCCCAGGATCATGACCTGATCCAAAGGCAGACGCTTAACTGACTGAGCCACCCAGGTGCCCCTAGTCTATTCTTTCAAATAATTTAAGTGCTCCAGACCAAATTAGGCAACTTGACTGCAGTACCTTATATTTAACTTAGCAAACTGAATCACATTATTATAATTGACATGTAAATAAGGATTCCATCTCTTATGCTTGGTGAAACAGTAAGGCAAAAAAAAATTTTTTTAAGGGAAACTTTAGGAAATCACAGCTGAAACTAAATTATAAATGAGCTTAGAAAACTGATGGCTTAAGAAGTTAAGGCACTGGGGCACCTGGGTGGCTCAGTTGTTAAGCGTCTGCCTTCGGCTCAGGTCATGATCCCAGGGTCCTGGGATCCAGCCCCGCATTGGGCTCCCTGCTCAGCGGGAAGCCTGCTTCTCCCTCTCCCACTCCCCCCGCTTGTGTTCCTGCTCTCGCTCTCTGTGAAATAAATAAAGAAAATCTTTAAAAAAAAAAAAAGTTAAGGCACTGGGGCACCTGGGTGCCCAGAGTTCTAGGATGGAGCCCCATGTCAGTCCAGTCAGGCTCTCTGCTCAGCAAGGAGTCCGCTTCTCCCTCTCTGTGCGCACACTCGCTCACATGTGCGCACATGCACGTTCTCTGTCTCAAATAAATAAAATCTTACAAAAAAAAAGGAAGTTAAGGCATAATCTAGAGATGGATGAAAACTCTTTGGTCTTTGAAGAACTGGTGACCCACATTTAAAGAAATCAATCCAGGGGCACCTGGGTGGCTCAGTCGTTAAGCATCTGCCTTGGGCTCAGGTCATGATCCCAGGGTCCTGGGATTGGGTCCTGGGATTGAGTCCTGCATCCGGCTCCCTTCTCAGCGGGAAGCCTGCTTCTCCCTTTCCCACTCCCCCTGCTTGTGTTCCCTCTCTTACTCTCTTTGTCAAATAAATAAATCAAATCTTAAAAAAAAAAATACCCTATGTTTAAAGTCTATTTGTGTACGTGTATGAACTGAGTTGTAATCAATCTCTTAATTGAAATTTCTGTTTTGCTCTCTCACTCCCTGTGGATCTTGCTTTTAAATGATCTGTTGATACGCAGATACTAGTTAGGTAAGAAACTGAATTGCTGAGAAAAGTGAGTTAACTATGTAAAGTAGAATTTACCGATTACACGATGTGGAACTTGATGATGTATGTAGACCTTCTCAAAAGTTTTAAATAAAAATATTTGAGGATGCCTGTCTGGCTCAGTTGGTGGAGTATGCGACTCTTGATCTTGGGGTTGTAAGTTTGAGTTCCGGGTTGGGTGTAGAGATTACTTAAAAATAAAATCTTGGGGCGCCTGGGTGGCTCAGTTGGTTAAGCGACTGCCTTCGGCTCAGGTCATGATCCTGGAGTCCCGGGATCGAGTCCCACATCAGGCTCCCCCTCAGTGGGGTGTCTGCTTCTCCCCCCGGCCCCCTCCCTTTCATGTTCTCTCTCTCTCTCTCACTCAAATAGTTAAAAAAAATAAAATCTTGAAAAAAATAAAAATATTTGTAACTGTTTTTGGGTGGTGATATGAAAGACAGTTCTACCTCTGATAGCAAGCTATATTAATTGACTCCTATTTTAGTTTTTACCTATTTTCTTCACAAGGAATTTGAGAGTTGGACATTGAAATAATGAAGTGTGAGACTGGAAAACAATAATCGTGAATTGTCACAGGTGATAGATTAGTCCCTTCTTTTTACAGAAAAGGAAACGTGTGGAGAGTAAGCAATAGCATGCCAGTAAAGGATCTGGGGTTAGACAGTTTTTGTCAGTAACTACTGTTAGTAGATTTTGTCTTTCCACTCTTGCCTTTGTTTTGTACTGTGGTAATGGCTCATCTCAGAACTCACTGTTTTTTTCTTTTTTCTACTGAGAACCAATGTTAAGGATTGCTTTTGATTACGTGACAGACTTTTTTTTAAGATTTTATTTATTTATTAGACAGAGAGAAAGAGAGCTCGAAAAGGGGGGGGGCAAAGGGAGAGGGAGAAGCAGGCTCCCCACTGAGCAGGGTGCCTGATGTGGGGCTCCATCTCAGGACCCAGGGATCATGACCTGGGCCAAAGGCAGATGCTTAACCAACTGAGCCACCCAGGCGCCCCACATGACAGACTTTTATTACATTTTTAATAAGTCATGGAACAGTTCCCATATGTCTAGCATGCCTTCTTCTTTTTTAAAAAGATTTATTTGAGAGAGAGAGTGATTGAGAGAGAGCGCGCGACCATGGGGGCGGGGAGGAGCAGAGAGAGAGAGGGAGAAGCAGACTCCCCTCTAAGCAGGGAGCCTGATGCGGGGCTCGATTCCGGGATTCCAGAACCACAGCCTGAGCCAAAGGCAGACGCATAACTGACTGAAGCCACCCAGGCGCCCCAAGTGTGCCTTCTTCTAACAGCATCCCTGTTGCTCTGCTTTTTCCCATTTGTGAAATAGGATAAATAATGCATTACTAATTAACTTATTTTGATATACAAGACAAATGTTTGAGTTCCTAATTCTTTGTAATCTAAAGAGCTGGGTAAAGTGAAATCACCTTTTATGTGGGGGCTTTGGGCCTAAATTCTCATTTAAGGTAGAAATCCTGTATAGTCAAAATTACTGTTGAAAAGGTCCCTTACGAAGATACCAGTTTGAAAACTGGTTCTTAACTGACATACTGTTTTTCAATTCCAACAGCCAGTTTTTCCTCCAGCTTTTAGAATAGGTTACTTTTTTGGTGAGCTGGATCATAACTGGCTATGCAAGATACCTTTTGACAGGTGAATGGGACTATAGACTGGCTGAGGAACAGCAAATTTATAGTCTTCATTGCATTCTCTGGGACAAGGATGTAAAGGCAGGCATCCTGCCATCATTATTTAAAGTATTTTTTTCTTGTTTTTCTTTTTTCATGTAGCACAGATAGTTGAATGGGTATAGTTAAATGCATGTATGATGAGAGTCCACAATGTGAATAATGGAGAAAGAAATTAGGTATCTTTGAAAATCTGTTATTTCTCCAGGGTTACATTGGGTATTTTATACCACACAAAGAATCTAGCATAATTAAAAGGCTAGGTAATAAAGTTGGGAGTATTGGGGAACCATTTGTACTTTGTATAATTCTGGATTGATACTCAGCTGTATTCAATGTTAGTTAATGTCTTCCCTACTCCTAGTAAAATCTGCATTTTTTTTAAAGATTTATTTATTTGAGAGAGCGAGAATGAGAGAGAGAGTACACAAGAGGGGGGTGGGTCAGAAGGAGAAACAGGCTCCCCGCTGAGCAGGGAGCCCGATGCGGGACTCGATCCTGGGACTCCAGGATCACGACCCGAGCCGAAGGCAGTCGCCCAACCAACTGAGCCACCCAGGCGCCCAAAATCTGCATTATTTTGAAAGAGCTATAGGGGCACCTGGCTAGTTCAGTCACTAGAGCATGAGACTTGATCTTGCGGTTGTGAGTTTGAGCCCCACCTTGGGTGCAGAGTTTACTTAAAAATAAAATAACAGATAAATAAAACTAAGTAAGTTGTTGATGTTTTTCATGAAATTTAAAGTACCTGAACCTTAACATTACTCTTGGGATAGCACAGTAAAAAACACCAGTCTTTAAAAAAAAAAAAAAGTAATGGTGGCCAAAGATGCCTCGGGAGTGGGCATGGTATAGTGGTTAACATGTGGGCTTCAGAGCCATATACAAGTGACTTTGAGCTCCAGCCTCATCACTTACTAGCTCTGTAGTCGGGTTCAAGTCACTTAACCTTTTTTAGTTTCTTCATTTGACGAATGGAGGGAATAAAAGCTACCTTAGAGGACTGTGAGGATAAGAGGCTCAATAAATGGTAATATACTATGACTGGTTTAATAACATTTACCATATTCAAAACAAGTATCGTGAGTGTGTATGTGGGGGGAGGGGGGGAGAGAGAGAGAGGAGAATGTGTGGGGGCAGGACTGAGGACTGCCGCCTGTTTTATTTTAACTAGAGCAGCAGGCAGTAAGGACATAATGTTGTATTCAGGCTTTTCATAGAAAGATACCATGATTTTGCATCTTCGGGAACAACGTCCTAAAAGGCTCAAGCTGTTAACCTCATGTATCTCTAATGTACATTTTATTTGTATTTTTGTCTTTCCCTTTCTGTCTCTGGGTGTGTCATTCCCCCATCCTCTGTGTTACCGTTATCCATTCTCTTTCTCCCTGGTCACATTATAAAATGTAAAAATATGTGTAATTAGGTTGATTTAATGGAATTTTATGTGCCTTATTTTCATTTAAAAATACTGGTTAGTAAAAAATAATAAATGATAAAAAATTAAAAATAATAAAACAATAGAAAATACTGGTTAGTGAAATGTGTCTACATCTTTTCTTTAAAAGGAAAATTTGAGATTTTATTTTACTTCTCTGGCCTTTGAATTATTTTTATTTCTTTATTTTTTTAATTTATGTGACAGACAGAGACAGACACAGCGAGAGAGGGAACACAAGCAGGGGGAGTGGGAGAGGGAGAAGCAGGCTCCCCGCTGAGCAGGGAGGGGGCTCAATCCCAGGACCCTGGGATCATGACCTGAGCCAAAGGCAGACGTTTAACGACTGAGCCACCCAGGTGCCCCAAACACACGGTACTTTTTATTGCATTCTCAGTTCATACTAGTATTAGTGGTCTTGGGTGATAGGAATGCAAAAGATGTATCTTCACCTGCACCTTCAAAGAAACATGTCTCTGTGGAGCTCTGTTCTCAAAGGTCTATATGGCCTCTTTCCCTGGGGAGATGCCTTGTGGTACATAACTCCTTTTTTTAATTCGGCAGTCTTAAAGTTTGCTATTTGAGTTAATGTTTTACAACTCAGACCTAACAAAGGCCCCATTATGAGGCTTTGGGTCTAAGATGTTACCAGATCTGGTGTTGGGACAGTTCTCTCTGGAGAACTGTTCTATGGAAACTCTTCAGCAATCCACACCCTCAACTTTCTTTATTCTCAGACATTTGATTACCTGATCAACTCTCCCTTTCCTTCATTCCATTCTTCTCCCTACTTACTAATGCCGTTTTTTAACTCACGATTACAAAAGTGATAATTTTTTATTACCATTCATTCATGACATTTCACAGCACCTCTATTTTTAATCTTACTAATACAAATCTTGTGTTCTTTTATTATTTTTTTTTTTAATTAGAGAGAGAGCCCAACAAAGGGCTCAACCTGAGCCGAAATCAAGAGTTGGACGCCTAACCAACTGAGCCACCCAGGCACCCCACTAATACAAATGTTTCATAGCTTATATAATCACTAGTTACGATTAGGTCCAGGACATTCTACCATGCAGATATTACCTACTTTTCTCCAGATTAAATAAACCCAGAACCTTTAGCTTTTTTACATAAATCTTAAAAGATGTGTCCTTTTTTTTTTAAAGATTTTATCCATTTGACAGAGAGAGAGACAGGGAGAGAGGGAACACAAGCAGGGGGAGTGGGAGAGGGAGAAGCAGGCTTCCCGCGGAGCAGGGAGCCCGATACAGGGCTCCATCCCAGGACCCTGGGATCATGACCTGAGCCGAAGGCAGACTCTTAACGACTGAGCCACCCAGGCACCCCTCTTAAAAGATGTGTTCTAATTCCAATGCCCTCTTATTTCTCTATCTCAAAATATCAAGTCAACAAAATTCAAGTAAGACTCTAACAATTATTTCCTTGCTTCTTGCATGTTTCCCGGACTAGTTAGATGGGTTAATAATTAGAACATGGTTTTAGTGACTACAGATTTATTCTCTCCATAATTCACTTACCTTCATTTCACACAAACTATGTCACAAAACCAAAGATTAAATCCCATCAGCTATCTCTGGGTTGGAGATTTAACCAGATGGCTATACAGCACATTCAGAATGCATTTCATCACTGGAACAAACCTTCTGCTGATGTATCAGGTAGATGTCAAGCACCAGATGTATCCTCTTTTAGCATACCACTATAAATTGTTTTAAGAGTGTTATCTTTCATTAAGTGATAAGCTGCTAACTCCTATTCAACTTATGTTCCATTCACAAAGTCTTCCACTTACTAAGTATATAGTTAGTTTAGGTTACCAAGTATACCAGTGGACAGAATCCAGCATTAGATAAACCAAGTAATCAGGATCATTTTAAAATTCTACTTCTGTCTTCCCAGATTTTTACTAATTACAACCATCACACTGTCATTCAAGTATAAAGTTCTTATTTCCACCATCACCCAGACCACTGGGAAAAAATACAGAATAAAGACAAAGTCTCACAGGATGCCCCCATATCACTGATCATGGCCCATCTCCTAGGACTATTAATCTTGGGAATAAAATATACTCACATTTTAAAACCTCATATTCACAGTGGTTACAAGACCACCATGTTATACAAGCAGAGCTTGATTTAGTATATGGAATAGAAGGGGGAAAGGGAGGACATAAGTTCTCAGCTAATCCTCAAAACTCTCTGAGATAAGTATTAGTATTCATTTTCAATAAAAAAGAATTAGAAGATGATGACGCTGATGATCAGGGAAGTTAAGCAACTTACAACATAAGGGACTTTGAAGACAGCCCAAATCTTAGCTCTCTGTTACTGTACGTGACAAGCAGTTTCTATTTCTAGGTTTACCAAGTCAGCTGTGTATGACTCTGGGCAACTTAACATCTCTGAACCTCAAGTTTCCTCATCTGTAAAATATGGTTTAAATGAGATAATCCATGTTAAGTGTTTAATCCAAAGCCTACTATGTAATAAGCTTACTCAATAACTATTAGCACTGGTCAAAGTCAAACAGCTAGTTACGAAAAGTCAAAAATCAAACTCCAGTCTGATTTCCCAAGTCCACGCTTTTTCTAATACATTATGTTGTAGCTACCAACACACAATTATTATCCATATAAGAATCCATATTTGAAATATGACATAGGTGGGAAACTGATGTTACCTAAATAAGAGAACTATTAAGGGCTAACTAAACGAAGAAAAGTATTTTAGCTCCAAAATCTAATAAGCAAAACCACACAGAAACTTATCAGAAGACAATGTTTAGATATTCAGGCTTAACAAAGCTTTGTTCTAATTACCGTAAAACTATTTTCCTCTCTATGTAGGAATTTATTATATTTATCTCAAATCAGTTATAAATTAAATTTTTAATTACCAAGCATACCCCAAATAAAGCATTCTGGTTGACCCGGGCAAAGAAATCAGCCCTCCTACTACATAATTTGAACACTGCATCAAATTGAAGCCTGTCAACTGTATTTTCAAAATAAACGGCTACTTCATATTTTCATTTATAACTATACTACTTATAAACTGAGGCAACCAGCATCATCGCTTTTCCTACCCGATGTCCTGAGCAAATACAAGCTTTGCTGTGCTTCTAACAATGTTCAAAAATCTCACTTAGCTGTCTCAGGCTCACCTGATCTAGCAGTGGATAATGCAAAAGGACAGTAGCAAATGTAAACTTTCATAACAATTATTAATAATAGGTACTATTTGGAACTTCCAGGAACTGATCTGCATTTAAGAAAGGGTTGCTAAACCAGAATGGGATATCCACATACACTTATTCTGGCAACTGTAGCCTATTGGGCAAAGCAACAATCCTCTTGAGAAAAGAATTCCACGCATACTCCTGTGTAACAAAATGTATGTGCCCTGGTAGGAGGCTGAGATCTAACCTAAGGCAGAGCACTTTGAACTCTGAAATCACCCCTTAAAAGACAAGGAAATCAGAACACCTTCCCTTTAGCAACAAAGCCTTTAGAAAACAGTATTCATTTTGCAATCATCTTTAACGTTCCTGCATTTCTTGGATTTAAAAAAAAAATTCTAACTTCCTGACTCACAGAACTAAAATAGTCATTACACAAATGTTCTACTTATTTAGTTCAGAATCGTACATAGGGAACCTAGGTTTCTGTTTCTAGTTTTACGACTCCATACCCATTCATTTTGCACTAATGTAACCACTAAATATAGCTCTAAGACACTGACGATTAAAAGGAGTTAATTGCGTGAGTGATTCATACCTCCTATGTCCAGACACCAAGATCCAAGGATGTTTCTGTCAGATCTATGGGAAGAGGAAATGATAAACACCTGTCACAAAAGCTTTCCAAACTGGGAAGCCCCGAACTGAGTTACTGTCAATCCCCAATCCATTCCCCTGGCCACAACTCCGCTAAATATACATCCACTAAACCTGTGAAGGCAATGGGGAGAAGTAAAGGCCATAAAGAGAGTGGCACTCAAGTATTGGAGGAGAGGACCCCGGGGTTTTCCTAGTCCTCACTTAACAGAGTCAAGAGGCCTTAACCAATTAAAAGAAGTGACTTTTCCTCTCTGGGCCTCACTTAGTCATCCATAAAATGCGGTGATGTCAAGAAGCTCTTACTACTCCCGAGGTTAAGGACGAACTCAAGATGCCTTTAGGCAGCATCCGCAGAAACACATCAAGCGTCCTGCCCTTCGACCACACCATCTCCCGGACTTTCCAAAAGGGCTGGACCACTATCCCACTCCCAACGCAAGCAGTGTGTCCAAACCAGCTTCGCACCCACAACGTGGATCCCTTTTTCTCGCCTCACCTGTCCCAGGCAGACATTCCGCGGTCTTAAGCGCTCCCCTCCCCACTCCACGCACCTCCCCCGGGAAGTGATGCGGGATTCTGGCCCAAGGAGCCGACCAGAAGCTCAGCTGGTACCTGACAACACCCTTCACCTCCTTCAACCCCCCACCATCACCACCACGACCCACCTACTCCACGCCCCGCTCACCCGGTCCCCCCGGCGCCGCGGGAAAACCCGACCACTCACCCGCCGCCGCTGCGCCGTCTCCTTGGCGGCCTCCGGGCCGGAGCAGCCGAGGGACCGCGGGGGGCCGGGGCCCGGGCCCGCCGCTGTCGCCGCCGCCGCCTCGCCTCAGCCCAGCCCCATCGCCCTCGGCGGGCGCCGGCGGCCGCGGGTCGCTCGGATTCGAGGCGCCGCCGCCGCCGCCGCGCGCTGCGTTCGGGGTGAGGGGAGGGAGGCGCCGCGGCCAGGCCCCGGCCGAGCCGGGCACAGGGGCGTCCGCGCTCTCCTTCTCAGCGCCCGCGGCGGCGGCGGCGTACAGCCGGGACACAGCGAGAACAAGGGAGGGTGGCGGGGGTGGGCGGGCAGGGGAGGGGGGCGGTGTGCACTCCTAAACGGCCTCCCGCCGCCAGCGACGAAGCGAACCCCCCTCCCCTCCGCCGTGGCGCCCGGATCACGCTGCGGGGAGAGCCGGCGGGCGGGGGAGCGCGCGCTGCAAGCTCAGGACTCCCGCGCCCGGATGTGAGGTCACGTGGTTGCCTCATCCCAGCGCCGAGCGCGAAGGGGCGCAGAGGGGACGTCGGGGGGCGGGTCCAGCGGAGACGGGCGGGGCCATGGGGCAGGCCCTGCCCACCTCGCCTTTAGCCCCTTAGACCCGCGAAGGAAAGAAAGGGCAGGAGAGGACCTTTCAAAATAGCTGGGTGCTGGGGAGGGGAGGTTACCAACGGAGCACGGTGGTTTTTTTTGGCCTGGAGGAGGTTGAATTTGCCACCCTGGCCGTGCAAAAACAAGATCATGGTACAAATCCCCATTTAATGAACAGGGAAACTGAGGACCAGTGAGGGACCTAGAACAGACTTGCCCAGAGTCAAGATCAAGGAGGAAACTTGTGCTACAACGGAGAGGAAGCCAGATCCCAGCTTTAATCCAGGTGTCCTTCATTCCTTAACAGCAGCACCACCCCCATCCAAAAACAAACAAAAAACTGTAATTCGCCTTTGACAACGAGCTCAGCTCACCCGGCCTCGGGCGGAGGACTGGGAAGCATACGCGAGAGAAAGCTTCCAGGCGCCCACCCCACTGTCTCTGGCCTAAAGGAGTTTCTTCCGATGGCGCTGGAGGCAGATTAAATACTTCCCCCACCCGCAAGAATCTTTATCTCGGCGCAGGGCCCCGGCGGGATATACAAATCGCGCGTTTGGTTTTCGCGGTGTCCCTTCAGCGACGCGCACTGGAGGTGCCACCTGCTGCCTCGTGCTCTGCCAGAGCCTGCCGCGCCCGCGCCCTTGAAGCTCGGCCATCAGGGTTATTATTGTTACACCTTGCGGCTAACAGAACTCTTAACTGCTTAAACATGAGAAAGGGAAGGTAGCACCCCTGCCCCACCCCTGGTCCGCCTCACTTAAGAGACACCTCCCAGGAAGCGGGAAAGCATTTAGGCTCTGGTTCTAGCACATGGTGACACTTTCCTGGGGCTACTGCCCCGGGTCCGGGACATATGCTGAAACCTCATCTGGTCCATGGCGCAGATGTCACCTCACTGGGAGCCAGGAACACGCTGCTTCTGGCCCCCTAAGCTGTGTGGAGCTGAACAGTTTCCACGCATTTTTCCTCTCGTGGTGTAGACAGCACACTGCTCCTAGCGGATCCACATCTCTCTTCACAACCCCTGGGCACAGTCTCACTGTTTGTCAAATTCTAAGAAGCTAACTTGGTGAGATTGAGCCCTCAACGCCTCCTCCCCCCACCTCTCCTGGCTCTTTGGCTCCAGGCTGTGTCCCCTCAACCTTTAGTGTATGTGCTGCAGAAGCGAGCACTCCCCTTGGCCTTTAAACGAGTTCAGGTCTCCCAAGTCTGAAAACCAAACTCTGGTGCCAGCCCTCCTCTCCTGCCCTCTCTTGTTAGCTTCCAAGTGCTTCTCTGCCTCTCATGCAGGTTGCAGGCCTCTCCAACGGTGTGTGTGTGTCCTCCTGTCCCACAGCACCCCCTGCCACCTCCCCCGCATCCTCATTTCTCAACATTTGGCAGTCTGGCTTCTTCCCCCCCGCCCCCCCCCCCCCCCCCCCCCCCGCCGCGACACACACACCCTTCCCTAACCCTGCTCAGGCAAGAGTAACCTCTGACCTTCATTTTCCCAAAGTGGGCTGGTACTCTTCTGGCCTATCTCTCCGGATCTCTCTGCTACTTTTGACACCTCCAGATCACTCTCACCTTCTGGAATCTCAATACTATCTTGGATTCCAAAGGAGTGCACTCTCCCAATTCTTCATGTCTCCGTAAGTAAGGCCCGTGCCTCCTCTGGTGACATCCTTAAGTGACACCAACCGTGAGTCAGCACCTTACATGCAAGATTCCCTATAAGCCCCATAGCTCCTCTCACTCCACTCTCCTGGGATTGCCTCCATCCTCACGTTTTCAACTACCGGGTCAGCCATGTCCAGCCCAGACCTCTTTCACAAAAATTAGACCCAAATCCCCGCCTGCCTGCCTGCCTGGCAGCTCTATCTAGATACATCACACAAGTACCCCAGACTCAGCATGTTGGAGAGACTGAGCACATCCACTAGCTCCATAGTGGCCTCTCCCTAAGCTATCCCTACAACCACCTACTGTCATCAGAACGAGAAAGTTGGAAATCTTGATTCAGCCCTTTGCCTTATCCAGTAACCCAGTCGTATCTATTTCACCTCCTCAATAAGCCTCCAATCCCTACCTCCATTCCCACCAGCACGGTTCCAGCCATCCTTTGTAGCAGCCTCCTGACAGCGGACTTCACACAAACTCACCCTGCACTCAGCCTCCAGAGTGAACTACCTGAAACGTGCTCTCATTGAAAATGCTGCAGAAGGGGCGCCTGGGTGGCTCAGTCGGTTAAGCGTCTGCCTTAGGCTCAGGTCATGATCTCAGGGTCCTGGGATCGAGCCCCGCATTGGGCTCCCTGCTTGGCGGGGAGCCTGCTTCTCCCTCTCCCACTCCCCCTGCTTATGTTCCCTCTTTTGCTGTGTCTCTCTCTGTCAAATAAATAAATAAAATCTTTTAAAAAAGAAAATGCTGCAGAAGTTCCCCTGGCTTCTGGCTGCCTGTGTACCTCCAAGGCATCTGGCATGAACCTGTCAATGCACTGAGGCTTTTCAAAGACCCCATCATGGACCTCAAGAAGCAGCCAAAATTCCCAGGGCAAGGCAACACACAGCCGGGCACGGGAAAACTATAAGAAGACAAAAAGCAATTGAACGTTTCAAGAAATTCTCTGCTACAGATGTCCTGGGGATGAAAGAAGAGAATTTGGACACTGACTGGAGGAGATGCTGAGTCACTAGGAAAGGCTTGAGCATGTTTATGGGCTGAGAGAAAAGAGAGCCAGGAAAGGAGGAGAAGGCCAAGTAGAGTAGAAAAAGAGTGGAGCAAGTCCTGAGAAGTACTGGGAGGCTTGCTGATTCTCCACGTATGATGATTCTGGGCCCAGCAGCCGCTCACACGGGGCCCAGCCGCTCCCTCCTCTGATCCTGCTAAGACCCAGCCCACGATCACAGCGTCCCTGTAAGCTCTAACTTCACCTTCCACAAGGACTATGAGGCATCTCCTCCACCCTCCAAACCCGATCCTGCTTGCCTCCCCCAATTACCGTTACCTCACCATTCGGACCACCAAGAGGAAACACCCACACGTTAACCGCATCCAGTGGCTCTCCCTCACTCCAGTTTTGGCAGAGGGCCAGTGCCTGCTCCCAAGAGAGCTCACCCTTCACACGTATAGTCCTGTTGCCAACTCTAGCTGACGCTTTTCAGACCTTATCTTCAGGATTTATCTCCTATTCTTTTTTTTTTTTTTAAGATTTTATTTATTTGACAGAGAAAGACGTAGCGAGAGAGGGAACACGAGCAGGGGGAGTGGGAGAGGGAGAAGCAGGCTTCCCGCAGAGCAGGGAGCCCAATGAGGGGCTCGATCCCAGGACCCTGGGATCACGACCTGAGCCGAAGGCAGACGCTTAACGACTGAGCCACCCAGGCACCCCTAACTCCTATTCTTGAAACGTTTTTCTCTTAGTTTCCCTAACTCCCTTCTGGAATCACCCCTCCCTTTTGGTTACCCCCTGTCAACCTATAGTGAGTGGGTGCTTCCTCTAACCTACCTCTAAATGGTGCTGGTCCCCCGGGCTCAGTCTGGGTGCATGTCTCTACACAAGTTTTATCGTCTCTTTGTTTAATTTGTCATCTATCAACTTCACAAGAGTTGTTAATGGGCTTCAAGGAGTCTATAAATTCCTTAAATTTCAATGCAAAAACTTTTAAAGGAAGAAGTAAGTATAGCTTTCATCAGCTTCTTAAAGGTGTCTGGGACCCAAAAAAGGAAAAGAACACTGATCCACATGCAACTCCCTTTGTGGCCTCTCCCTCATGGCTGTAGCTAACATCTGCGTGCACCTTAATAATTCTCAACCATATACCTGTAACCCACGGCTCTCTTCAGAGTCCCTGGGCTATACGTCCTATCATCCTCACACGATGTCTCACTCCTACCTCATAAAGCCACTTATCCAAAACTCAACTCTTGCCCTTATTCCCCAAACCAGCCTTTTTCCCAGGTTTCTCAACCGTAGCAAAAGACAGTTACCCATCCAGTGCTCAAACCAGAAACCTGGGAGTCATTCTTTCCAATCCAATACCAAGTCCATTTCAAAGTCTTCCATATCTCTCCATTTCTACTGCTCTTAGAATAACCCAAGAGCCACCTCCATCTCTCACGTGGGATACTGCCTTAGCCGCCAGCCAGTTTCCCTACTTTCACCCTTCACTCCTTTCCAACCCCTTCTCACACAGCAGCCAGAGTTTATTACTGTGTGTGACTCGGAGCACAGCTCTTGATGAAGGCTTCCAATTGCTTCCCGTTTCACAGAGAATAAAATGCGAATTTCCTTGACCTACAAGGTCCAGTGTTGCATGTGGTCTGCCTATTGCTCGTCCTTCACTGGCACTCCTCTACCCTCCTCTTACCCCACATCTGCTTCCCCACCTTACCTCATTCCAACCACAGTATGCCTTCTTTCAGTTCCCCAAACAGTCCAAACCCTTTCCTGCCTCAGGGCCTTTGCAAAACCTGTTCTTTCTTTCTCTTCCCTTTTTCCCTCATCTCGCTAGCTCTTACAAATTCCGCTCTTGGCTTAGGTATACATCAGTTCTTGAAAAAGGTCTTCCCTGGCTACTCATTCTTTATGTTCTGATGACCTCCATTTATTTTCTTTATAACCATTATCACAATGTTAATTAATAGCGTTAATTACACAATGTAATTACATGTGAGTTTATGTATGTATTTAACACCGTCTCTCTTACCAGACTTCAAGTTCTGTGAAGATGAGGACCAGCTGTAGCTCCAGAATTTTGCTAGAAGGAGCTTAAAAGTGGCAATCTTTTTGGAAGAGGAAATGAGGGTTTGTCCCAAGACTATGTTTGTGTGGCACTTAATTAAGAGTGACAGAGTATTAGCTGTCCGTTTTTGTAAATGGGGGAGAGGACATTGGGAATTATGGGGAAGGGGTACATAAAATATCCCTCCCAAGCCATCTCTTGGTGCCGCTACCGGCGGAGACTGAGTTGATTTCATTTATCACTACATACCCCGCAGTAGCTGAAGCCTGGCATATGGTAATCAAATTTTATAGTCAGATGAATGAATGAATGAATGAATGAATGAGTGGATGAATTCACAATCTCAAAAATCATCTCTCCAGGGGCGCCTGGGTGGCTCAGTCGGTTAAGCGGCTGCCTTCGGTTCAGGTCATGATCCCAGGGTCCTGGGGTTGAGCCCCGCATCAGGCTCCCTGCTCGGTGGAGAACCTGCTTCTCCCTCTCCCTCTGTCTGCTGCTCTGCCTACTTGAGCTCTCTCTCTCTCTCTCTCTCTCTCTGTTAAATAAATAAATAAAAATCTTTAAAAATAAAAAAAAAATCATCTCTCTAGGGGCGCCTGGGTGGCTCAGTTGGTTGGGCGACTGCCTTCAGCTCAGGCCATGATCCTGGAGTGCCGGGATCGAGTCTCGCATCGGGCTCCCTGCTCAGCGGGGAGTCTGCTTCTCCCTCTGACCCTCCCCCCCTCATGTACTCTCTCCCTCTCTCATTCTCGTTCTCTCAAATAAATAAATAAATAAATCTTTAAAAAAAAAATCATCTCTCTCAAATGCCTTTCCTGAATCCCAGGCTAAGAATCCCTCTTCTGTGCATCTTTTTCTTTTTCTTTTTTTTTTTTTAATCACATTTACAACCTTGAATAAGTATCTGTTCAGTGTTTCTATCTTCTGTTTGTTTATGTTGTATTCATATTTTTGTTTCTATGCTTCTAAACATTTTCATGTGTGATTTGATCATAACAACATTGCCAATACTAAACGTCGTAGTTACTATTATCTGTATTTTTTATAGGTGAAGGAACTGGGGAAATTTTACATGGATTATCTCATTTAATCTTTAGAGCAATCCCAGGAAGTAGGTACTAGTATCATCTCTATGGTTACAAATGAAATTGAGGAAAGCATAAAATCACATTTTACAGAATAGGAAAAGGTGTGAAATAACTCACTCAGGTTCACAGAGCTAGGAAACAACAGGACAGCCAGGATTCCACCCAGGCAACTTGGCTCCCGATATGGGCCAAACTTTTTGCCAATAAGACCAAATGAAACCATAGTGATTCATCCTCTAAGATCCAGACACTTTGGATTTTCTGATTAAGCACCCAGACTCTGACTTCCTTGTAAGCAAGGACCTAACTAACCCATCTCTGGATCCTCAGCCCTTAGCCGAGGCCCCAGCACATGACGGTATTCAGTGACAAAAATTCCAGGTAATAGATAGCAAATGATTCTTGCTTTTCACAACCACTGTCAGACTAGCAGTGGAATGGTTATGATTCCCATTTTATAGAGATGAAAAATTAGCTTCACAACTTCACAAGAGGAAGTGACTTGTCTAATTGTCCTTCTGACTGACTCCAGCTCTCTTTTGTATCTCCTCTGATGCTTCCCCAAAAGGTTAGAGGACACATGTTTAGATTAGGAAGATTTCACCTTAAGAAAGACTGAAACAAAATACCACAGCACTCACTGACTTTCCTAGAAAAAGTGTCCATTAAAAGTTCTTCAATGCGGCGCCTGAGTGGTTCAGTCAACTGAGCGTCTGACACTTGATCTTAGCTCAGGTCTTAATCTTAGGGTTCTGAGTTCAGGCCCTGGCATTGGGCTCCATGGTGGACGTGGAGCCTACTTCAAAAAAAAAAAGTTATTTGATTATGATGTTTGCCTAACAAGCTCCACCTAAGCTATTCTGTCCCCATTTAGCTGGAACCATGCAGGCATGTGTGTGTGTGTGTGTGTGTGTGTGTGTGTGTGTGTGTGTGTGTGTGTGTTGGAACAGGAACAGGGAACAGAGCTGTGAGTCAAGTGTCTAGAAATCAGAGTCCAGGGGCTACCACTGACTTGTTTCTTTTTTTTTTTTTTTAAGATTTTATTTATTCGTCAGAGAGAGAGAGAGCACAAGCAGGGGGAACAGCAGGTAGAGGGAGAAGCAGGCTCCCTGCTGAGCAGGGAGCCCGATGTGGGACTTAATCCCAGGACCCTGGGATCATGACCTGAGCCAAAGACAGACGCTTAACCAACTGAGCCACCCAGGCATCCCTACTGACTTGTTACTATTGCTAAGCAGAGTATATAATCTTTTTTGCCTCTGCCATGAAGCAAAAGCCAGGGGCCCCACATTTTTCTCAGGCCATGTTGCCCTAGGATCTAGTAGGTCACCATGACACTGAATATTATTTACTAACTCACTGTTTGGAACATAGGGCCCTTGCTGGAGAGTGCTCACTGATGGCATATAGTCAGTCATGTGCTAGCAAACCAGTCCTCCAAGAGGAAAAAAGCCCGGATTTGTAGCACCTCCCAATTTCCTGGTGTAAATACTCCCACTATGGCCAGTTTCAGGCTATCAACAGTTTAAGCTGCTCACAAAATTCCTGAAAACTTAGCAATCTGCTCTAATGAGCCAACACAAACCAGCTCTAGCACATTGCTGCTTACAGGAACTTCTCATGTGGATGGGGAGAGAGGAAAAATACAAACAGCCCTTTAGGGACAAGACCTGCCTCATCTGCTATTACAGGGAATTTCCCTGTGTTTAGATGTAACCATCTCATCTCTGATGACAAAAGAGCAATTGTATCGGAGATGGGAAAACTGTGTTCAAGGCTTAGCCTTCTCAGCAGTAATGTATTTATTTCTTGGAATTTCAATTTTAATGGGAATAACATTACCCACCTCACAGGATGGTTGATTATCTAACAAACATTTAAACAGCATTTACTATCTGCTAGACACTGTTTAGTACTTTAAATATACTCATTTAATCTTTGTGGGGTAAATACTATGATGAATTTAGAGATGAAAAGACCAAAGTACAGAGAAGTTAACTAAGTTCTCTAAGGTCACAGAACTAGCAAGTAATAGAGGTGGGATCTGAATCTGCTCCAGAGTCCGTGCTTTTACCCTCTAGAATGCCAAGTCAAAGCCAGCCTGTTTTTATAAATAGTTTTATTGGAACATAGCCATGCTCATTCATTTACATATTATCTGTGGCTGCTTTTGTGATACAATAGGAGAGTTGACTAGTCATGACAAAGCCCATATGACCTGCAAAGCCCAAAATATTTACTATCTGGCCCTTTACAAAAAAAGTTGTCTGACCTCGATGGACTCTGACAAGCAAACTGAGGGTTCTAGAGGGGAGGGGGGTGGGAGGATGGGTTAGCCTGGTGATGGGTATTAAAGAGGGCACATTCTGCATGGAGCACTGGGTGCTATATGCCAATAACGAATCATGGAACACCACATCAAAAACTAATGATGTAATGTATGGTGATTAGCATAACATAATAATTAAAGAAAAAAAAAGTAGTCTGACCCCTGCTCTATAGCATCCTGCCTGTTTGAATGGGGTGAGACTGTGGTCCCCAGGGTCAAGCTGGTTCTGAAATTGTGTTCTGGGCCAATAAGACAAGTAGAAAAATCATGTCAAGACTGTAACTGCACCTGAACATTTGTACTATAACAATTGTATCAGTGAAGTCCCATTAAAATATAAGCTTCAGTAACAAATGATCCATGAAAATGTGTATTATAAAAACATGTACCTGACTTCATGAGAACCCAGCATCTCAGGGTTGGAATTACTTCACAGATTGTTCAACCCAACCCCAACTCTTCACTTGGGGATATTGTTTCAGGTTTCCAAAGTTAATGCTGGAAATCCCTCATGATCATCCCTTGAGTCTTGCAAGATGATTCCCCTCTATAGACATGGGCTTGGGGGGGGGGTGTTGTTTTTTAAAGATTTTATTTATTTATTTGACAGAAAGAGAGAGAGAGCACAAGCAGGGGGAGCGGCAGGCAGAGGGAGAGGAGGGAGAAGCAGGTTCCCTGCCAAGCAGGCAGCCCGATGTGGGGCTCGATCCCAGGACCCTAGGATCATGACCCAAGCCAAAGGCAGACGCATAACCAACTGAGCCACCCAGGTGCCCTGACCTGGGCTTTTTGTACAGAAGAGCAAAGGCACCTCTTTTACAGGATCCAGCCTCAGGCTCACAACTCCACACCTGTTTTTCTGTCTCCAAGGATCTCCACCACATGGTCCTTTCCAAATGCCAAGCAGAGAAGTTTCTCAAAGCCTATCACACCGGCCTCCTGGACAGTCATTAAAAACTTCCCCTGACCTTTGCAGCTACTTCCTATGAGTCTCTCAGGGACTGCTAGTGACTTGTGACCTGTTTTGGGCTAATAGTTCTGGCTACCAGAGTAAATGAGGAACAAGCCCAGCTACATTTGGTCGACTGTTTCCTTTGGGCTCCTGGCACCAAAAAAGAATTGTTCAGTGAAAGGACTGTAGGTCAGACGGGCGCCTGATTGCCCCACTCGGGTCGGTAAATTTTCATTTCACTATAAACCTTGGGTCAATACCTCAAGATCACCAGAAGGCTGTCTGTTACCTTCTGTCTGCTGAAAAAACAGTTGCTTCCTTATAGTCAGAGAGAAAAAGAACCCATGTGCTCATCTGGTTGAGGTTTTTTTTTTTCCTCAAAGCAGAGATGCGTCACTGGAATGGGTAAATTAAGGAGACACTGGTTGAGCTCCTGTGTGAAAGTCCCATTGCCAAAGAATTTCTTTCATAAACATTTCCAAAAGTGAGTTGATCCAAAACACGCCTCCCCTATGAGGTCACCTGTAATCTAATACAGCCTAGGAAGCACAGTCCAAACAGCTCGAAGTTCTGCAAACTCCACACAGCTGCACAAAATGAGAGAGAGGAAGACTTCAAGGTGGAGAACACCAGAAACGTGTCGCTATTTCCACACTGTTCTTTGTCACTACACTCCTTAAATACATTTAAGTCACTCATTATTACCAGTAAAGACAACCAAAGCAAAACCTCTTGGGGCTTTACTAAACATTCCCTTTATAATTTTGTAAGCTGTGTGATTTCTTTAAGGTATATTTAAATAAATTTATAAACTTAATTTCATTTTTTTGTATATACATACATTTAAAGAAGACTCAGGGGGCACCTGGGTGGCTCAGTCAGTTGAGAGTCCGAGTCTTGATTTCAGCTCAGGTCTTGAGATCAACTCAGGGTCCTGAGATCGAGCCCCACGTTGGGCTCCACGCTCAGCTCAATGTTTGCTTGAGACTCTCTCTCTCCCTCTCCGTCTGCCCGTCCCCCACCGAAATAAATTAATTAATTTAAAAAAAGAAAGTATGTGTTCCTACAAATAAAAATCATGCCCAGCTCCACCTTCCTCCATACCAATCTAAATATTCACAGACTAATTTACAAGCCCCAAGAGAGAAGGCAAAGTCATATACACCTTTTTATTACCCACAACATGTGGCCAGAGTAGTAGGTGGTCAGTAATTGCTATTGTTGGTATGTAACCTTCTTGAAGATAGGAAATTTCTTGATCCTATTCCTTCCTATAGCCCCAGAAACTAGAACAATAACCAAGAGGTAGTACCACTCAATAAATATCAAATAAATTATCCTATACCCTTAAAAGCAGGAGAAGGAGGTTTAAAATTCTGAACATATTTTTCAATAAATTCAGACCTCCTTGTAAGAGTCAGGAATCAATCAGAGAATTAGAGTCAGTAGAAGAAGAATATATTGACATACATTGAAAGATTTATTGCAAGCATTTTGCTGACATGATTGTGGGGGCTGGCTGGCAAGGCTGAAATCTGCAGGGCTAGTCCCCAGCACCGACAGACGGGCACTTTTAGATGGACTTTCTTCTATAGGGAAGCCTCAGCTCTACTCTTAAGGCCTTTCAAATGGCTGAATTAGGCCCACCCATATTCTTTATGATAAATCTCCTTTACTTAAAGTCAATGGATTCTGGAATTAATAACATCTACAAAATACCTTCATAGCAACACCTAGATTAGTGTTTTATTGAATAACTGGAGATATAGCTTAACCAAGTTGTCACTCAAAAAAAAAAAATAGGGGGCGCCGGGGTGGCTCAGTCGTTAAGCATCTGCCTTCGGCTCAGGTCATGATCCCAGGGTCCTGGGATCGAGTCCCACATCGGGCTCCCTGCTCAGCAGGAAGGCTGCTTCTCCCTCTCCCACTCCCTCTGCTTGTGTTCCTGCTCTCACTGTCTCTCTATGTGTCAAATAAATAAATAAAATCTTAAAAAAATAGGAAAATCAGTAAATGTAATATACCATGTTAGTAGGATAAAGGACAAAAACCACATGATCACCACAATAGACGCAGAGAAGATATTTGACAAAATTCAATACCTTTTCATGATAAAAACATTCGTGCCAAAGTTCATAGCAGCATTATTTATAATAACCAAAAAGTGAAAACAATCCAAATGTTCATCAACTGATAAATAAAATATATTATATCCATACAATGGAGTATTATTTGGCAATTAAAAAAATGAAATATGGATACATGTTGCAACATGGATGAACCTTGAAAACATCATGCTAAGTAAAAGAAGTCAGTCACAAAAGGCCACATATCATATGATTCCTTTTCTTTTTTCTTTTTTTTTTAAACATTGTATTTATTTAAGAGAAAGAGTGCTTTGGGGTGCCAGGGAGGGGAGCAACGGTGGGGGAGGGAGGGAAAGATAATCTCCAGCAGACTCTGCCCTGAGCACAGAGCCCAGAGCCCTACCCAGGGCTCATCCCACAACCCTGAGATCACTACCTGAGCCAAAACCAAGAGTCAGTCACTTAACAGACTGAGCCATCTAGATGCCCCCAATTCCTTGTCTATGATATATCCAGTGCAGGCAAGTCCATAGAGATAAAAAGTAGACCAACGGTGGGTTGCCAGGACCAAGGGAAAGGGTAAATAGGGAGTGACTGCTGATGCCTACAGGGTTTCCTTTGGGGATCATAAAAATATTCCGCGGTCATATAGTGGTGATGGTTTTACCACTCTGAATATGCTATAAACCACTGGCCTGTATACTTTAAAAGGGTGATTTTTATGGCATGTGAGTAATATCTTAATAAAGATGTTATGTCAAAAGAAATAGTATATTTACGGAGTTTTAAATAACATAATAAGGGCTACAGGCCATGGTTCAGCAGCACTTTACGTAAAGCTTATATTCCCCCAGGTAGCATAATTCAATTCTTTCGTTGAATTAGACCATCAGAAGGCTCCAAGTGGAATCATATTAATTTACTGCCCACAATCACCCTCACAAAGTTTCATCTGAATATTTTGCCTGTAGTTTATAATAGCCACATAGAACTTACTTCTGCACTTTTTTGCACAAATAATGAGAACATTGCCCATCCCACCATCACACCACTATTTTTCCTTGAAAATTTGATGTTATAGCTTATTTTAGGAAAAGGAATGTCCCTTAGGAATTATCTTTTCTAATAATCAAAACTACACAACTGATTTTAATTTCTTTTTAGCTTCGAAGGAAACTCAGTTGAACCATAGCAATTATGTTGATTGAAATAATTAACATTTTTATCTCCATTTTTTTCTTCTTCTATTCATAATTTGCGATTTGATTGCATGGAATTTTGGTGTAAGTCACCTCAAATCCCAATATTTATTTGAAGGATTCGTCCAGGATTTTGGACTAAGGTTCAATATTTAATTGTGCCTCACATTAAATCAGGGTTTTTCTATATTGGCACTACTGACATTTTGAGCTAGACAATTTGGAAGGGGGGGGTTGGGTGGGAGGTTGCTGTGTGCATTATAGGATATGTAGGGTCACCTTCGGCCTCCAACCACTAAATGTCAGCAGCCAAAATGTATTGACACATTGCCAGATGTCCTCTGGAGTGCAAAATTGCTCTCAACTGAGAACTACTGCCATTAAACCATCATTGGAAAAAACTGACCCCACCACTCTTTCCAGTAACTCTTGAGAAGTATCAGAAATTCATCACTCCAGATGGATAGATGATAAATAGACAGTTACATAGATACATAGATACATACACAGATAGATACATAGATTCATACTTTGATCACTTACTTGAGATAAATCTAGGACATCTCTTCACTTGGGGTGAATTCCTAAAGCAGATCTGCTTCCATTTTACAAGGAAATAATTTTCTGATCTATTATGTCATTTGAGCCCAATGATCCATTAAAAAGGAAATTATTATTATTCCAATTTTTTGAGGAGGAAACTGAAGAGTGAAAATGATCACCTTCAGGGCCAAACTCCAAATTTATGCTGCTCCCCTCACTGCTAGGAAAAGGTGCCCCTCTCTCCCTTTCTGTCCACATATCACTGCTATCCTGCTCTAGGTGGATAAACATCAGGGATGGAGTTCTATAAGGTTAAAGATGGGTTTACAAAGTGCCAACAATTAAAATAACGTTTAATCCAGTCAATGCTGAGAAAACAGATTACCCCTTCCCAGATGATGTCATACTTTAATTAAAACTCACAAATTTCCATTAGATCCAACTTCCTGTTTACAGAGAACGCAGGGGATGGAGGAATGAGTTAGACACTGGTAGGGAACGATCAATCAAATCCAGAAGTGGGAACATTCTATAAGACAACTGGTCTGAACTCTTTCAAAAAGTCAGTATCTTGAAAATAAACAATCAAAAAACAAAACCATGGAGGGAGTGTTTTAGAATAAAATAGACCAACAAAACATAACAATCCAATGCAATGTGTGAACTTTGATTGGAATCCTGGTAATATATAAAAGGAATTCTTAGAATGAAGAGAATTTTGAGTTTGGACTAGATATAAGATTGTGGAATCAGTTTTAGTTTTCTTAGATGCGATAACGGTGTTGTTCTTATTTTTAAGAGATACATGTGGAAAGTATTTTGGGATAAAGTGCCATGATATCTGCAATTTTTAAATGGGTTGATGATAGCAAAACAAGATAGATGATAGATAGATAGATAGAGAAAATACAGTAAAATATTAACATTTTAAAAATGTAAATGGAAGGGGCGCCTGGGTGGCTCAGTTGTTAAGCATCTGCCTTCAGCTCAGGTCATGATCCGAGGGTCCTGGGATGGAGCCCCGCATTGGGCTCCCTGCTCGGCGGGAAGCCTGCTTCTCCCTCTCCCACTTCCCCTGCTTGTGTTCCCTCTCTCGCTGTCTCTCTCTCTGTCAAATAGATAAATAAAATCTTTTTATAAATAAATAAATAAATGTAAATGGAAGCCATGAAGGAGTTTGTTGTACTATTCTTTCCATTTCTCTGAATGTATGAAATATTTTCATAATAGAAAGTCAAAGGGACATTAACAAGGCTCCTTGATGCACTGATTTTAGAGTAACCCACACATCACTTTCGGTGGGGTGCACATGATGATGCTTCAAGAACCTCATGAACCCCCTATAGCTGTGAACAACATTTTTTGTACAGATGGGGCTCTACCTTTCTCTAGGGAGACATTCTATAGCTCCTATTTGATCTTTTTCAAAGGGGACCCAAGACTCCAGAAAGGCCTTGAGGCTTGTCTGGGGATTTTAGGTCTCGTGGCTGCAGTGTGAGATTCTTGGACTTGGAGACATTTTCTGGCTGCTCAAGGCACATGTTGGAAATGGCTGCCCAAAGGCACAGGATCTTTGAACTGAAAGGAGCCTTAGGGATGATCTCATTCAACCCTGGTGACGGCAGCTCTGAAAGAGGCCTTGCCCAAGCTGAATTAACTTGGTGGTAGAAAGGGAAGCAAAGTCTAAATCTGATCCCCAGGGGCACCTGGGTGGTTCAGTCGTTAAGCGTCTGCCTTGGGCTCAGGTCATGATCCCAGGGTCCTGGGATCGAGCCCCGCATCGGGCTCCCTGCTCAGCAGGAAGCCTGCTTCTCCCTCTCCCTCTCCCCCTGCTTGTGTTCCCTCTCTCGCTGTGTCTCTCTCTGTCAAATAAATAAAATCTTTAAAAAAAAATAAAAAATAAAAAAATAAATCTGATCCCCAGGTTTCCACTCTGCTTGCTCCAAGAACCAGCATTTGTTCACTCACTTGACCTCTTCCATTCTCTGTGTAGACTAGAAAAGCCGACAAACATCCGTGGACAGGCCTTCCTGGCCTGCTTCCGCCCACCCTCCTGGGCTATCCTACCCTGGCTCACTCTTCACCAGCCACATGGTCTTTTTGGGGTTCTTCTGACACAAGAGGCACACACGGCCTTAGGGCTTTGCTCTGGCTGCTCCTTCTTCTTGCAGCCTATCCTCCAAATGTTTGATTGCCTAACAGTCTCACCTTCCCCACCTCTGCTCAGACACTCCCTGTGGCTAACCACCTGTTAAATACTGCAGCCCCTCCTCCCACACCACTCCCAACAATACTTGGACCAACTGCTTATGTTTCCCATAGCACTCGTCTCCTAACACCTTATTCAGCTTTCTTATTTATTATGCTTTTTGTTTATGGTCCATTTTCCCCATTAGAAAATAAGCTCCACAGGAGGAGAGATCTTTGTTTTATCTGCTGATAAATCCCAAGTGCTTAGAGCAGGGAGCGGTACAAAGAAGGCACTCAATACTGGAAACATGGGCTGAATGAATATTCTCTCTCTGCAAATCAGGATTTAATTTCCACTTAGAAGGGACCACAAAGAGGCAAGGGGAAAAAAAGGTAGGAAATATGGAGGACAGGGGTTATACTGAATGTTTTCATTATTTAAAAGATGGGCTGTAGGCTTTGGGGTTGATGAAATACATGAAGGGGTATTGGAGCAGTAGCTCAGTGCTGTCTTGCACAATGTCAGCTAGCTGTATACGGGAAAGAGATTAGCAGCATCTCTTCCTGCCTGAGGGCTTACATGTTGCAATTCTCTTGTAATAAGTTCCTAAATATTTAATACTTGAATGACTCCCTAATAGGGTGTTGATTTACTACATCATAGGCATAATTAAGAGGCATCAATTCAGGTCTGTTGGGATTAAATTTAAAGTCTGAAAACTTAGCTTTCAGAGCCAAGCAAATCAGAGAAGAGCATGTGTATGATGCAGGGAAACACTGACACACAAGCTCAGACTTGCAGCTGTGTTTTTCTAAGATCCTCACCTTTGCTTCGGGCCCCCTGGGCTTCACCTTCTTCTGAGTCTGTGAGCAGAACTCAGATGAACCCCAAGTGCTGCTCTCATGATGGGACTCTGTGGTGGGTCCCACAAACAGTCACAGCAGTTTTCAAGCATTGGGAGGAGACCCTGACCTAACATTTATGGAGACAGGTTCCCTCTCATCTGCAAGTGCAGATAGATGTAGGTGTTCATGGCTAAATTTCACCAGAAGTTGAGGCTCAACGTCAGAGGAAAAAGTATTTGCTTGTAGCACCTAAACACTCCATATATTTTGCTAGTAACTTTTCATTGCAAACATGTATGTGTTATCTGACCAAGACCTCAATTTACAGATGAGCAAATGGACGAATTGGTAAGGGATTTTGAAAAGCTCTGACAAAATGGGGACAGGTTTTCTTTCCCCACCTTCAGCATATTGTACACCTCGACCTCTCAGTTTTCTCAAATCACAAAATCCTTCTCTTCCCTATGGACCAATCTCGTCCTTTTTTAAAATAATTTTTATTTATTTATTTATTTATTTATTTATTTATTTATTTATTTGAGAGCGAGAGAGAGAGAGAGAGTGAGCGCGTACAGAGGCAGAGGGAGAGGGAGAAGCATACTCCCCACTGAGCAGGGATCCCAACGTGGGACTCAATCCCAGGACCCTGAGATCATGACCTGAGCCAAGGTTTAACTGACTGAGCCACCCAGGCACCCCTCATCCCTTTTTTTTTCATGCAAGATTACTCAAATCATTATGGGCCTTCATTCACAGTGACAAACCATCGCCTCTGCTCACTTATTTCTGGATTATAAGACATAGGGAAAAGAGGTTTAATGAGAACTTTAAAAAAAAATTAAAAAAACCCACCTTCTGTTTGTGGTGGTTGTTGCCATCATTCGTTGAAAAATTATTTCATGAATGACTACCATGTGTTTTAGAATGTACCAAGCCTTGGAGAAACAATAGTACAAAACAGTGCTCCCATCCCTAGGGGTTGGTAGTCTAGGGTAGTAAATCAGAGAAATAAGGAACAAGGAAATTGAAACACAGAAAGAGAGATGTAGCAAAGAAGTTAAGTACAGATGGTTGTGGAAACTTCCTGGTTACATACGGGAGACTTTCGATAAGAAACAGCATGGTACAAATCTCTGAAATAGGAATTAAGAATGAAGACAAACATCTATAATGGCATGACCTAGGTGAGGCATGTACACATTGTGCACATTTCCTTTCAGTCACTTTCACTTGTTTTCATATGGTTGTACTTATCCTGAAGATGTAATATTTCATCTGACTTTTTTTTCCACTTAATACAAGAATATGAACATTTCGGGACACCTGGGTGGTTTAGTGTGTTTAAACATCTGCCTTCAGGGGCACCTGGGGGGCTCAGTTGATTAAGGGTCTGCCTTTCAGCTCAGGTCATGGTCCGAGGGTCCTGGGATGGAGTCCCACCTTGAGCTCCCTGCTGGGCGGGGAGCCTGCTGCCCCCTTTGCCTCTACCACTCCCCCCGGCTTGTGCTATCTCGCTCTCTTGCTCTGCACTCTCTCTCTCTCTCAAATAAATAAATAAAATCTTTTTAAAAAGATATGAACATTTCCCCACATTAGTAAAAATTGGTTGTGAGCATTGTTTTAGCCATATCAATATGCCGTAATCTCCTTATCCAGTCCCCCATTGCTCATTGTTTACATTGCACGTTGTTTTCATTCATATTAATTCATTCTGCATTTATTGAGCTCTTGCTTTTCAAGAATTGGGTACTGGGTTTGACAATATAGAAATGAGTACGTCTGGGCCTCTAGGAGCTCCCAAGGTGGAAGCAAAGTGACTGGCAGGCAGACCTCTACAATTAATATGACAAAAGGAGGCTCAAGGGGTTTCAGTAATCTAAAGAGGAAACAGCGCACAAAGTAGCACAGGCTGAATGGCTCAAAGAACAGATGTGTAGTTGGGTGGTTCAGTCGGTTAAGCGTCTGACTTCTGATTGCCTCTCAGGTCATGATCTCAGGGTTGTGAGATTGAGCCCTGCATCCAACTCCATGCTGGATGTGGAGCCTGCTTAAGATTCTCCCTCTTCCTCCGCCCCTCCCCCCCCAAAAAAAGAGAGAGAGAGAACAGATGTGTATTTTCTCATAGTTCTGGAGTCTGGAAGACGAAGATGTCAGCAGGTCTGTTTCTTCTGAGGTCTCTCCTGCTGACTCACAGAAGGTCACCTTCTGGCTGTGGCCTCAGACAGTCCGTCCTCTTTGTGCTTGCATCCCTGGTGTCTGTGCATCCAAACGTCTTCTTCTTACAAGGACACCACCCCCAGAATGGATTAGGGCCCACCTTAACCATCTCATCTGAACTCACCTTAAATCATCCCTTTGAAGGCCCGAGGTCCCCAGGGGCGCCTGGCTGACTCAGTCCAGAGAGCATGTGACTCTTGATCTTGGGATCGTGAGTTCGAGCCCCATGTTGGGTGTAGAGATTACTTAAATAAATACACAATTTAAAAAATAAAATAAAAAATAAAGGCCTGATCTCCAAACACAGTGACATTCAAAGGCCTTGAGTTCAGGGCCTCAACATATAATGCAATTCACATAAATTCAATTCAGCCCAAAACATTTAGTGACAGAAAATGTTTCATGGAGGTGACACTTAGCTGATTCTAGAAGGATGGGGAAGAATGGAAAATGAAAGGAGATAGAAGGATGCCACATATATATAAAGGTCTAGCAACAAGAGAGAGGTTATAGCACATTTAGGGGAAGCACAAATATTAGAGTATGACCAGGACAAGGGGTGGAGAGAGAAATGGGGGAGAACAGAGGCTGTTATAAATCATTCTGGAGTGTATAAACCTTTGTACATACATTTTTTTTTAGGATATATTTATTTGAGAGAGTGAAAGAGAGAGAGCATGGCAGGGGAGGGGTAGAGGGAAAGGGAGAGAGAGAGAGAGAATCTCAAGCAGACTCCCCACTGAGTGCAGAGCCTGAGGTGGGGCTCAATCTCATGACACTGAGATCACAACCTGAGCCAAAATCAAGGGTCCGACGCCCAGCTCCCTGATTCACCCAGGCACCCCCCCCCTTTTGTCCATACTTCGGATTATTTCACTGAGATTGACCTCAATGGAACGGCTTGGCCAAAGGAGGGTTCTCCCCACACCCCCCTCACCCTTCCCCTGTGTTTTCCAGGTTGACACTTAGCAGATCATAGAAGTCCCTGCAGGTGCTGGTTAAAATAAATTCCCTGGCTGTCCCCTAGAGAGCCGGCACTCGTGTCAGGTGTCCGTCACCGCTGTCTGCAGCAGCACTCTCTCTCCAGGGAGCTGTGGATATGCTTCCATTATCTAGTCACGTCTACGCCCACTTCTCTTTTCGGTTTCTCTACTGTCTCTCCAACCTTGTTTGGAACACTTGGGCTCCCAGTTGGTCCATTCGCCCCCAGAGGAATGAGGGTGCACCATTCGAATGAAGTACAAAAGAAGAATCAAACACTGTGGGTTGAATTTCTCAGTGTCCTCTCTCTTGAGCTGGATCATCAGTTATTTGCATGTCTTGTCTCTTTGACTCATGAGAGCCTGGTGCTATCACTTAAAACCGAGAAAGGTGTTTCGTGATTCTTTTTGCTTCCTAGGACCTCTGGTTCCCTACCTGTAAGACATAGGGCATGATATTCTGGAGTCTGTGAATCTGCCAAACACACTAACATCTTTGCATAGTGCTTTAAACTGTATAAAATACTTTTGACAGACAGGATTTTTTTTAAAGATTTTATTTATTTATTTGACAGAGAAAGACACAGCGAGAGAGGGAACACAAGCAGGGAGAGTGGGAGAGGAAGAAGCAGGCTCCCCCGCTGAGCAGGGAGCCCGATGCGGGGCTCGATGCGGGGCTCGATCCCAGGACCCTGGGATCATGACCTGAACCGAAGGCAGATGCCTAATGATTGACCCACCCAAGCGCCCCAGATTTTTTTAAATACAAAAATGCCCAGTAAATATTTGCCGACACAAACGACAGTGATGATTCTGTGTGACCCAAAAGAAGCCTACTTAATGTCAAAGTTCCCTCTAATTACTAAGTTTAAGAGCCAATTCAAGGTTTCATAAGTGACTATCAATCACCAGATGTTAGACTTAATTTTAATTCCTAAGTTTATTTCCTAAAAATTGTCACAACATGAGGAAAGAGATCTAGGCACAGTTGCCAGCTAAAATGGGGGGTGGGCACCTACACTGGGGTAAAAAAAAGTCTCCCCAGGTGTTTGTTTCTATCTGAGTGGATTGACACGCATTCAACATTTCCATTATTTGGCCTTGGTTTTGTCATTCTATTTTATGTGAAACTCTTATTTCAAAATGCAGCTTTTCTCAGAAGAGTGCTGTTCATTTTCCCAGGGCCATCCTGAATGGAAGTCGCTCTGCGCGCACCTGCCGGAGACCAGCTGCAGGCACGAGTTGGGCAGGTGGTGCTCCACCCCCTCAGGGGCGTCCACTCATAAACACAAGCTCCTGGTCAGCCGCCACCACCAATGGTTCAGTTTCACCGTGGCTGTGAGTCTGACGCCAGCGCTAAGGACAGTGAACTTTTAAAAACAACCTCCCCTTTCTTCTCTAATCTGGTAGATAAACAAAGCCCAAGTCAGGAGCCAATCAAGTGGAAGAGAGTGCGGCTAAATCAAATAAACATTGAACTTCACTTTCTCTGATACCAGTGCCTAGAACCCTTGACGGGTGCAAGGATCTATGGGACAGGCGGCGTTGGAGAGCCTGGATGAGGGGGCTATCACAGGGCCTGAGGTACAACAGTTAAGGGGGTGTGAAGTAAAGGGGGCGTCCTCTTATGTTACTGCCTTCCTCCTATCACCTAACCCTGAACTTCAAAGAGCCTAAGAGCCAGGTCATCAGTATCATTCTCCCGTTAGAGCATTCCCAGGTGAGGATGGAAAATACCTGAGTTGGGAGAGATTTTTGAGACCTCAAGTGCAAAAGTTTCATTTTACTGATGAGAAAACTGAGGCCCGGAGGGAGAAGGAGGCGTTTGCCAAGGTGATGGCCCAGCTGGTGGCAGAGCTAACCATGGAACCCAAGGTCCCCTTGACATCACTCCCATGCTTCCCAAATTGTGTCTTGCCTTCCAAGTACTAGTTCTCTTCCTAGTTTTTCTATTGCTCTCAGAAGTCCTTTTTCTCCCAGTTAATGAGAATGGGAACCTGACAGTCCTTATTTTTTTTTAAAGATTTTATTTATTTATTTGAGAGAGAGAGAGAATGAGAGATAGAAAGCACAAGAGGGAAGAGGGTCAGAGGGAGAAGCAGACTCCCCGCTGAGCAGGAAGCCCGATGTGGGACTCGATCCCGGGACTCCAGGATCATGACCTGAGCCGAAGGCAGTCGTTTAACCAACTGAGCCACCCAGGCGCCCCTGAGAGTCCTTATTAACTATTCTTTTTTTTTCTAAGATTTTATTTAGTTATTTGAGAGAGAGAGCACTCATGAGCAGTGGGGAGAGGCAGATGGAGAGGGAGAGGCAGACTCCCCGCTGAGCAAGGAGCCTGAACTGGGGCTCAATCCCAGGCCCCCGGCATCATGACCAGAGCCGAAGGCAGATGCCCAACCAACTGAGCCACCCAGGCGCCCCTAACTTTTCTTCTTTATCCCACATTTCCAGCGAGTGAACCCTACTGGATCTTACTTCAGAATACCTCGTTCTCTATTCCAGTTGCTATCACCCTTGGCAGCAATGCCTCAGTCCTACGTCCTGCTGGCCTCCCTGCCTCTGACCTCTCTCTAGCCAGTCCAGTAGACAGCTAACACACTGATAATGGCTGACAATTGTCATACACATACGTGTTATCATTGCTCTAAGGGCTCTACTTTTACTATCTCATATGCTGTCATAAAATCCTAACACCTGGACGCTTTTATTACCCGCATTTTATAGATAAGGAAACCAAAGCACCAGGCAGTCAGATAATGTGTCCAAGATTATACAGCTAGCAACTGGCAGCACTGGGATTTAAAAAAAAAAACCAGATTGGTGTCAAAGTCCACATTCCTAACTGCTAATGCCTTATTGCTTTTTTCTGAGGCACCATGTCACTCCTCTGCTTAAGAACCTTCAGTGGCTCCCCTCTGCCACAGCTGGAATTCAGAGTCCTAATTTGGCATTCAAAGCACCAAATGACTGGGCTCTCACTAGCCTTCAGGGAAGTTAGTTAACTTCTCTGGGTCTCAGTTACCTGCTCTATTGGTTGAGGATGATCTGGTAACCATATCTTGGGGCTGTGTGAGGACTGAGCTAGGTAAGGTAGAGCACTTACCTCGCACAAAGTGACACTTGATCAATGTTAGCCATCACCGAGTTATTTTGGGGCCCTCTTTCTCACAACTTCTTCATGGCCCCTCTGATCAGGATGTTCCTGCAGACTAATGGTGCTTGTTGCTGAACTGAGTGCTGGCGTAATGTTTCCAGGCTAGAGATTGTCCCCATTCCCATATGCCCACCCCAGCTGCCCTTCTTCAGCGGCCCCTCCCCCCACGTTGATCTGAATTTCTGAAACACTTACTCCCACCACATCCTCGCTCTCCACACCACCCTTTGTTTACTCACTTGTTAAACATTTATCAAGTGCCTATCTAATAATAATAATTTTATCTCACATTAGATTTTACAAAGGGCTTCAAGTCACAAGTCGGCCTCTATAAATCTTTGGGAAAGCCTGGGACGACCAGCGTCCTCAGTCCCAGGGACCATGGGCAGCAGGGTGGTGATGCAGGTGGGAGCCTATCTTCAGGAAGCCTACAGCCTTGTTCTCGCCACATGGGGTGACCGTCCAGGGCAGACAATGGCAAGGCCGGGCAGAGCGGATGGCAGCTGGTGCCATCACCTTTCAGGCACGGGCCAGGATTCCGGCTGGGCAGATCCACGTGTCACCGGGCGATGCTGGGGGGCAGAGGGGGGAGCGCTTACACACCCCCGCTGAAGGGAGGCTGTCAGACACAAGAGCTGCTCGCTCTCCAGCTGTCAGGACCCCACCAGGAGATCCTTGATGTCACCAGCAGCCAAAAGAGCGACCCTGAGAGAAACTGGGACTGCTCTCTTCCCAGCGAGGGGAGGTGACCAGCTCGGCCCTGTGGTGTCCTCTTCCAAGTGCACATGAAGTCCACATGGCACCGTCTCCTGACCTCGACTCGGTTTTCTTGAGAAAGCTGATTGAACTTTGGTGATAATAAATTGCTACATTATCTTGAGCTTTTTAGTTGAATGGGGCCGATTTTGCTTTCACATGTCCTCTGCCTTCCTTCCACGGGGCGGGTGGGGCAGCCGAGCAGAGGGCCCGGACTGCAGGTGGCACCGGGTCTCTGGCAAGGGCTTGCAAGGGGCCCCCGCCTGCAAGGAGCGGCAGCGCGAACAAACCACGAGTCACGGTGGGGTCCCTGCTGCAGAGAGCGTGGGATCGCCCTTGGGGCTCCTCCACCTCACCATCCTGTCATTGTACTGTCACAGCTGTAATTCGCTGCACCATAGAAATCAGTGTCTCGGGGAGGCTGGCAATAGCCCACAGTTTTACCAGGGCCTTTACTCTGACTCGGAAATACCCCTCCTTGGAATCCGTCCTAAAGACACAGAGGCAAAAATTCAGAAATTAAGCAATGCACACAGGCTACTCACTGCAGCGCTACTGGCGGTAGCAGAGGACTGAAAACCGCCCACCCTGTGCAGAACGGGCCGCCGAGCATCCGCTAGGGTTCGGCAGGCGGGGAGATGAGCTGCATTCCTACCCTGCGGGGGAGGAATTGCCAGGGCCCATGGCTACGTGGAAAAAGCCAGGGTAAGAAATTTATTCTGGCGTGCTGTCCCCAGGGAAGGATACATGAATATATTAGATATGCTTATTCAGTTACACGAAAAGAAAAAGACCGTAACAATTTTTTTTTAAGGTTATACGTAGGAGACAGGGACCAGAGTGAGGACTAGATGGAAGGTAGCATTTTCTAAATGTATCTCATTTGGTGGATTTCTTTTGGATGTTTGTAAATATATGAGAAAATCATAAAACAAAATTTGGACTGAACAAATTTGACAAAACCAAACAAGTGAACTTGTTCTATCGAATTGGTGGCATACATACACAGCGAGGAGCTCTGTCAATGATCTTGAAACTCAGGAAAAGTATTCTTCCTGCTCAACGGCAGCACCAAGTACGGGCTGCCCTCCATAACCATTTGAGGAACTCACGCAGTTTGGAGGTTTGGCTTCCCGTTGAGAGGTGCTGTTTCTCTCTGGTTTGGGGCGTGTCTCCCAGCGCCCTGGACTCTGACCGCCACAGCAAGGAAGGTAAATTCATTCTGCAGGATGCAGGACTCACTTCCTAGTGGCTGCCCGTCCTGGGAAGCTTAGTCTTTTTTCTTATCCATTTATTCACTGCACAACTTTTTTTAAGTTTTTTATTTTATTTCCAGTATAGTTAACAGAGTGTTATATTAGTTTCAGGTATACAACATGGTGACAACAATTCCACACATCACTCAGTGCTCATTAGGGTAAGTGTACTCTTTAAACCCTATCACCTATTTCACCCCCCCCCACACACACACACCTTCCCGGTGGTGACCATCGGTTTGTTCTCTATAGGTAAAAGTGTTTGTCTCCTCTCTCTCTCTTTTTTTCTTTGCTCATTTGTTTTGCTTCTTAAATTCCACATAAGTGAGATCATATTTGTCTTTGGTATTTGTCTTTCTCTGACTTATTTTGCCTAGCATTATACTCTTTAGCTCCATCCATGTTGTTGTAAAGGTAAGATTTCATTCTTTTTTTATAGTGGAGTAATATTCCTGTGTGTGTGTCTGTGTATACCACATCTTCTTTATCCATTCATCTATCAATGGACACTTGGGCTGCTGTAATTTGGCTATTGTAAATAATGCTACCATAAACATAAGGGTGCATGTATCCCTTTGAGTTATTAGTGTTCTTGTATTTTTTGGGTAAATACCCAGTTCACCACACAAGTATTAAGTGTCTGCTATATATGTGTGTTTGAGGGTACCACATGACATCATAAAGCCTTTTTAAAAAAGGTTTTATTTATTTGTCAGAGAGAGAGAGAGAGTGAGAGAGCACAAGCAGGGGGAGCAGCAAGCAGAGGGAGAAGCAGGCTCCCCACTGAGCAAGGAGCCCGATGCAGGATTCGATCCTAGGACCCTGGGATCATGACCTGAGCCTAAGGCAGATGCTTAACCGACTGAGCCACCCAGGTGTCCCATCCTAAAGCCTTAATACAGGCCCACAGCAGCCATGCAGCATAGAGGGAAGAAGGTAGATTTTGAAGTTAGAAGGACACAGCTTCAGTGGCTCCCTGCTCAGTGGGGAGTCTGCTTCTCCCTCTCCCTCTACCCTTCCCTCCTGCTCATGATCTTTCTCTCTCTCAGATAAATAAGTAAAATCTTTAAAAAAAAAAAAAATGGACTCAGCTTCAGTCCTGGCGTAGCCACTTTCTTTTCTTTTCTTTGTTTTTTTTCTGGTGTAGCCACTTTCTAGCTGTGAACCTACGTTCCTCAGTAAAATGGAGATAATGCTCACCAGCACATTGTTGTTATCAGAATTAGAGATGACAGTTGGAAAACATTTGGCACATATTAGCCCTTTCCATTCATTACTGAAGAGAAGGTTGTACACACTTTGACCTTCCTCTTTTTGGAATAGCTGGTAGGGAGTCCAAGTGATAAGACTAGTGGAGGTGGGGAGAGGGACCCAGGAATTCTCTCTTCCTATGGCGAAAATGGTGGTGGGGGGGAGAAAACTTCCTTCCCATTCTTCAGGGCCCCTTTCAAGTTCTGCCTCCAGGCAAAATTAGTACCCCTCCCTTTTCCACAGCTTTCCCACAGTCTATTTTAACACATGGTTGATGTTGTTTATGAGTGTGATTTTTTTTTTTTTTTTAATATACATCTGTTCCTCCTCCATCCTCCTTTCTTTCAGGCTACAAACTTCCTACAAGGCAGTCTTCATGATCTTTCTTTTCTCTCCCACATGCCCAGCTCCATGTCAGGCACATTGTAGTTCCTCAAAAAATTTGTACTGCCTTGAAAACGTGTCCGGCAAGAGCCAGCTGTATGATGAGGAGGACCCAAGTTTCCTGCACGAAGGTGAAAATGGCAGGCCACACTTTCTTTCCTCTAACCTCTCATTTCCTCTTTAACATGGCCAACCTTGTTCAGAACTTGCACATGAGCACTCCCCTAAATTGTCGCCCTGATTTGGCTATCTCTTTTATTCCAGATTAATCACCAAACAAGATCACCTTAATCCAGTTGCTCCTCACTGAAAAAGGTAGGATGGCCCTTCTTTGCCCACAGAGATTTAAATTCAAATTCCTCGGGGCGCCTGGGTGGCTCAGTCGGTTAAGCGTCTGCCTTTGGCTTGGGTTGTGACCTCGGGGTTCTGGGATTGAGCCCCGTGTCGGGCTCCCTGCTCAGTGGGGAGCCTGCTTCTCCCTCTCCGTCTGTTCCTCTCCCTGCTTGTGCTGGCTCTGTCTCTCTCTCTCTCAAATAAAAAAATAAAAAATCTTTTTAAAAAAATAAATAAAATAAAAAGTAAATAAATTCAAATTCCTTAGCCTTGCATGTGGGACGCTTCACGATTTGACCTTATGCACCCTTTCTAAGGTTCTTTCATATTCCCTGCACGTACCCACCCTCTGGCCAGGAGGGCTTACTCAGTCTTGTCGGAATATGTCTGATGGATCCATTTATTCATGCTTGGGCTGTCCTATCCAGAAAGCTGTCTCCCTGTCTCCTTCCCAAACGGTACCCATCCTTCAAGGCCCCATTCCTTTCCCCACTCTGACTAACCCTGCTGCCCCAGCCAATTGTCACTCCCGCCCGCCCGTATACTTCAACGCCGCATATGTATTCCTTGTTATATGTGGCCTTTTACCCTTGATTAGCTCCCTTATATTCACTCAGGTTTTACTTTCTCAGCTACTCTGTGAACTCCTTAGAGGCTGTGCACATTGTTGTACCTCCCTGGGCCCCTATCTACAGGGCCTGCCTGGAGTGGATACTTGATTATTTCTTTTCTATGGATTGATTTTGTAATCACCATGAGGTTTGAACTCCTTAACATGGCCTACAGGCCCTATATGAGTTAACCTTCTTTGGCCTCATTCATGCCTCCTTTCCCTTAGTACTTTATAGCTCGCCACCTCCAGGATTAAGCACGCCAGCCAAGACATTTCTTGCCACTTCCTCTGCCTGGACACTCAGTTCCTCTTTTGTGTCTGGGTGACTCTTACCCAACCTTTGAGTTTTAACCCAGGCATCGCTTCCTAGACTCCAACGAAACCACACATCAGTAAGGTGGGGGTAACCAAATGCAGCATCTGTGTGCGTGTTTGACAAGAGCAAATGAGAAATAGCCACATCCACCCATTCATGAGCTCTCTCCAGCTTCCTCTTTTCCCCTAGTCCTCTTCAGGGGGCAGCCATCTGAAATTACTCACAGGACTCCTGAATAGACCTCACTTTCTTCTGCCTCAGTGTCTTTGTGTGCACTTTTCATTCTGCCTGGATTCCACTGAATCTGCCACCACCTTTCTTCACCTAGTTAACTCCTATTCATCCTTCAATGCCCAGCCTAGGAATCTATGAAATGGGAACAGTTGTAATAGTTTCTACCTCAGAGGGTTGCTGTGGGACAACTACTTCCTGGACTATAGTAAGTGTTTGATAATTTTTAGCTATTATTATAAATATTAGCACTAACATCATCTTCTCTTTCATCATTATTAGTATACGATACTTATATATGTATCATGCCATTTATCATGCCATGCAGTATTGCTTTTCATGTGGGTCTCCCCACTACCATATGAGTTCCTTGTTGATTGAATGGTCCTCAAGTAACTAGGTCACTCTGCCAGCCCTGGCGAAGCATCAACAATCAAAACTCAGAGCTACAGAAATCTTCTGGGAGTTGTGAAAAGGTAAACATCAACTGGATGAAAAGGCTGTGGGAAAAGGAACAAATAAATAAGCTTAAAAAGACCAACCACAGGACTCTTATTCACCATTGGTGAGAGTACAAGTTGACACAACCTTATTTTGCAGGGCAATTTGATTCCTACAGCTAAAATTTTAAGTGTGTATACCCTTTGACCAAGCAATATCCCTTTTAGGAATCCATTCAATAAGACACTTATGCAAGTGTGCAAAGATATATGATAAGGTTGACCATCCCAACATTATTTGTAAAATAAAAAAATTGAAAATAGCCCAAATGCTCACCAAAAGGGAACTAATTAAATTCGTTGTGGGATTATGGGCATCCATACAACGAAATACTATTAAACTATTGTGAAAAGAAGGTAAAGCTATATGCCCGGAAGCTAGAAGTCCATAATACATAATTAAAGTGGTCAACTCTGTTGAGGTGTAAGACAATAAAAGGCCTCTCGTGTTGCTCTGTTATAGACATACTTACCTCCCTTTCCACTCCCCAGCCCTTGGCAACCACTAATTTCTTCTCCATTTCCATAATTTTGTCATTTCAGTACTGTCATATAATAGAATCATACAATATATAATGTGGGGGGAATTGACTTTTTTCACACTGCATAATTCTCTGGAGAACCATTCAAGTCTTTGCAAATATCAATAGTTTGTTCCCTTTTATTTACTGGAGTGTTCCATGGCGTGGGTGTACCACAGTGTATTCAGCCATTCACCTTGGAGAGGCATCTGGTTTGTTTTCAGTTTGGGGTTACTATAAATAATGTTGCTATGAATCTTTGTGCACAGGTTTTTATGTGAACATGAGCTTTCTTTTCTCTGGGATAAGTGCCCAAGAGAGCAGTTGCTGGGTTGTATGATAGTTGTATGTTTAGTTTTTTGTTTGTTTTTGTGTGTGTGTGTGTTTAGGTGTTTTTTTTTTAAGATTTACTTATTTATTTATTTGAGACAGCATGAGTATGAGTGGGGGGAGGGGCAGAGAGAGGGAGAGAGAATCTTTTTCTATTTTTTAAGATTTTACTTATTGGGGTGCCTGGGTGGCTCAGTCAAACATCTGCCTTTGTTTCAGGTGGGATCGAGCCCCGCATCCGGATCCCTGTTCAAATGGGAGTCTGCTTCTCCCTCTCCCTCTGCCCCTCCCATCCACTTGTGCTCTCTCATTCTGTCACAAATAAATAAATAAAATCCTTTTTTAAAAGATTTTTTTTTAAGATTTATCTTTTTTTTTTTTAAAGATTTCATTTATTTATTTGCGACAGAATGAGAGAGAGAGCACAAGCAGGGGGAGCAGGAAAGGGAGGAGCAGGCTCCCCGGGGAGGAGAGAGGGGCTTGATCCCAGGATTCTGGGACCGCGACCTGAGCTGAAGGCAGACGCTTAACTGACTGAGCCACCCAAGCGCCCCAGGAGAGAGAATCTGATGCAGATTCTGCCCTGAGCTTGGAGCCCGACACAGGGCTTGATCCTGCAACCTCGAGATCATCACCTGAGCTGAAACCGAGAGTCGGAGGCTTAACCTACTAAGCCACCCAGTTGCCCTATGTGTTTAGTTTTAAAAGAAACTGCCATATTGGTTTCCAGAACGGCTGTACCATTTTACATTCTCTCCAGCAACTTATGAGTGATTCCGTTTCTCTGCACCCTCTCTAGCATTTATTGGGTGTTGTCATTTTTATTCTGGCCATTCTGCTAGGCGTGTAGTGATATCTCATTTTAGTTTAGTTTGTATTTCCCTAACAGCTAATGACGATGACCTTTCTCATGTGCTTATTTACCATCTGTATATCCTCTTTAGGGTGTCTGTTCATGTCGCTGCCCATTTTCTAACTGGATTGTTTTAACAGTTGAGGTTTGAGAGTTCTTCATGTATTCTAGAAACTAATTCTTTGTCAGACATGTGGCTTGTAAATAGTCTTCAATTGTTAGATTGTATTTTCATCCCCTTAACAGCAACTTTCACGGAACAAATTGTTTAATTTTGAAGAAGTCCAATTTATCAATTTTTCCTTTTATAACTTATGTACAGATTTTTAAAATATATTTTCATTTATCTTGGATAAAAACCTCGGAGCAAAATTGCTGGGTCATATGGTAAGTGTATACTTAACATTATTTTTTAAACTCCTGAACTGCTTTCCAAGGTGACTGTACCATTTCCCATTCCTGTCAACCAAGTACAAAAGTTCCAGTTGCCCCACATCCTTGCCAACACTTGTCATGGCTAGTCTTTTAAAACTCAGCCATTCTAGTGGATGCATGGTGGTATCTCAGTGTATTTTTAATTTGCATTTCCCTAATGATTGATGAGGTTGAGCATCTTCTCATGTGCTTATTTGCTCCCCATATGTTTTCTTTGGTGAATTGTCTATTCAAATCTTCAGCCCACTTTTTAAACTGGTTATACTGTAACTGGTTGTTGTAAGAATTCTTTATATATTCTGGATACAAGCCCTTTGACAGATGTATGTTTTGCCAATATTTTACCCCAGTCTGTGGCTTACTTTTTCTTTGTCTCAACCGTCTTTTGAAGATGAGAAGTTTTTAATTTTGATGAAGTACAATTCATCGTTTTTCCTGTTTTCTGTGGTTTATTTAATATATTAATATAGGTTCAACCCAAGGTCACAAAAATACTTATTTTTTATTCTAGAAATGTCTTATTTCCAACTCTTACATTCAGGTCTATGATCCACTTCAAGTTAATTTTTTTTTAAAGGCATTTTTATTTTTATTTTTTTTTAAGATTTTATTTATTTATTTGACAGAGACAGAGATAGCAGGAGCAGGAACACAAGCAGCAGGAGCGGGAGAGGGAGAGCAGGCTTCCCGCCGAGCAGGGAGCCTGATGTGGGACTCGATCCCAGGACGCTGGGACCATGACCTGAGCCGAAGGCAGACGCCTAACGACTGAGCCACCCAGGCGCCCTCAAGTTAATTTTTGTATATACTAAGAGGTAAGCGTTGAGGTTTGTTTGTTTACATATGGTATCAATGATTAGAGCACCACTTGTGGGAGAGTGCCATTTTCTAAACTCTAAGGACTTTGCCAAACTGCACGGTCAATAGGAACAGTCAGTCCCTACTGCCTTCACTTCAGACACCAACTTCGAGTTTAGGGGTTTCCCAAAACCATCTTCAGTTTTGATACTTCACTCGAATGACTTACAGAACTCAGGAAAGCTCTATTCCTACAATTACAGATTTATTATAGTGAAAGCATACAAAGTAGAACCAGCCAAAACAAGAGACACACAGGCAAATCTGGGAAGGTTCCAAATATGAAGCTTCTGTCATCATGAGGAATGTGTTACCGTACTGGCATTGATATGCACAGAACATTGCCAACCACGGAAACTCACCTGAGCTTTATATCCAGAGATTTTAGTTAGGTTTCATTAGGCAGGCACAATTGATGGAATCATTGTCCATGTGGTTGAACTCAATCTCTAGCTCTGCCCTCCCTGGAGGTTGGCCTGATATCACAGCACCCAAAATCCCAAACCTCTAATCACATAGTTGGCCTTTCTTGCATGGCCAGCCCTTACTCCAAATCATCTTATTGGCATAAAATAGTAGGTGTAGTTCCAGGGGTCGCCATGAATAACAAAGACACCCTTATTGCTCAGAAAATTCCAAGGGTTTAGAGGTTGCTTCACAGAACTGGGACAAAAGCCAGACCTCTTTTGT
The DNA here is from genome assembly GCF_009762305.2 of Zalophus californianus. NCBI lineage: Eukaryota > Metazoa > Chordata > Mammalia > Carnivora > Otariidae > Zalophus > Zalophus californianus. The sequence continues at coordinate 143,923,269 of NC_045595.1, forward strand.
GAAGGCACATTTCTTACTACACAGCATCTTTGTCAAAAATAGATAGACAACATGGTTCGTATACAAAGGCTTAAGCTACATATGCATGGGTCTATTTCTGGACTCTAGTCTATTCCATGATCTACTAGATGGAACTCTAGAAACCTTGTATTTTCTATGGAAAATATTTTTGTAATAGTTAATTTTTAAATAATGCACACATAATACCTCTGTAGTCAGTAAAAAAACCCATAAGGATTTTGAAAGGAATATTATCTGCCTAGGTAGAAATAAAAAACTAACATAATGGTTGGAATATAATATTGGGGAAATTTTCCAGCAAATAGAGCAAGAGGTAGAAAAAAAGGAGAGAAAAGGTAAGAAATTCGAGTATTAGTTTGGAAGTTCTTGCATCCAAATTGCAGTGTTTTCAGAAGGAGAGAAGAGGAAAAAGGGGGTGGGGGAGGACTATCAATGGTATAATTCAGAAACAGAATGAAGGACTGCCAGATTAAAGGACTCCTAAGTGGCCAGTACCATTTTAGGGACCAAGAGATTTCACTGCTTCCAGAGAGGATCAAAAAAGTGGGTTGTATACAAAGTTTAGGAACCAGAATGGCTTCTGATTTCTCATCCGCAACACTAGAAACCAAAATACAATGAAGCCTTTGAAATTCTGAAGGATGTCATTTCCAATCTAGAAATCTATACACAGCCACACTTTCAATCAAGTATGAAGCCAACAAAACCAAAAGACAACCGACAGAATGGGAGAAGATATTTGCAAATGACATATCCGATAAAGGGCTAGTATCCAAAATCTATGAAGAACTTACCAATTCAACACCCAAAGAACAAATAATCCAATCAAGAAATGGGCAGAAGACATGAACAGATATTTCTGCAAAGAACACATCCAAATGGCCAACCGACACATGAAAAATTGCTCCACATCACTTGGCATCAGGGAAATACAAATCAAAACCACAGTGAGATACCACCTCACACCAGTCGGAAGGGCTAAAATTAATAAGCTAGGAAATGACAGATGTTGATGCGGGTGCGGAGAAAGTGGAACCCTCCTACGCTGTTGGTGGGAATGCAAACCGGTCCAGCCGCTCTGGAAAACAGTATGGAGGTTCCTCAAAAAGTTGAAAATAGAGCTACCCTACGACCCAGCAATTGCACTACCGGATGTTTACCCCAAAGATTCAAAAGTAGTGATCTGAAGGGACAACTGCACCCCAATGTTTATAGCAACAATGTCCACAATAGCCAAACTATGGAAAGAGCCCAGATGCCCATTGACAGATAAATAGATAAAGAAGATGTGGTGTCTGTCTGTGTGTGTGTGTGTGTGTGTGTGTGTATAGGAATACTATGTAGCCGTCAAAAAAATGAAATCTTGCCATTTGCAACGATGTGGATGGAACTAGAGGGTATTATGCTAAGTGAAATAAGTCAATCAGAGAAAGACAATTATCATATAATCTCACTGATATGTGGAATTTAAGAAACAAGGCAGAGGATCATAGGGGAAGAGAGGAAGAAATGAAACAAGATGAAACCAGAGAGGGAGACAAGCCATAAGAGACTCTTTTTTTTTTTTTAAGATTTTATTTATTTGACAGAGAGAGACACAGTGAGAGAGGGAACACAAGCAGGGGGAGTGGGAGAGGGAGAAGTAGGCTTCCCGCAGAGCAGGGAGCCCAGGGCGGGACTCGACCCCAGGACCCCGGGATCATGACCTGAGCCGAGGGCAGATGCTTAACGACTGAGCCACCCAGGCGCCCCGCCATAAGAGACTCTTAATCTCAGGAAACAAACTGAGGGTTGCTGGAAGGGAGGCGAGTGGGGGGATGGGGTAACTGGGTGATGGACATTGGGGAGGGTATGTGTTGTAACGAGCACTGGGTATTATATAAGACTGATGAATCACAGACCTATACCCCTGAAACAAATAATATATTATATGTTAATGAATTGAATTTAAATTTAAAAAAAAACTACCCAAATTGTAAAAAAAAAAAAAGAAAAAGAGGCTGAATTTGCACAAGTATGAGAGTAAAATCAATGTTTTTCAAGTATATAAAGTCCCAATTTTTCCTATTGTGCACCCTTTCTCAAAAAGCTACTGGACAAAAAATAAAGTAAATCAAGGAGAAAGATCCAAAACAGGAGAGAGAAAAAGAGATTTCCCAGGAGGATGGTGAAGGGAAAATCCCATAATAGCTGTGTACCAGATGTAGAGAGCAACCAGTTGCATTTGGAGACGTGTGGCTCAAGAAACAAATCTTGTAGGAACTCTCACCACCAAAATCCCCACTAACATTATACCCTCATTTAAACTTGAGGACAGGTTTATCTGGGTTTATCATGGCTTCACCATGTATTAAGGAAATTCCTGCCCATCTCTTTATGCCTCGCTGCTAGTATTAGCTGAGAACACTAATTTTCAAAAAAATCCCCACTTCTGAAGTGTTCTGCTTTGACCTACCCTTGAGAGCTGCAAATAGGCTATGGTACGCTTAGAAGCAGATAATACAAAGCATCGCTCTCCCTCTGCCTCTATTTCTCTAAGGTGTTCAGCACCTAGCCCGTACTGCAGATCTCCCAGATGCCCAGACACAGGTGAGCCCTCATTGCTAGAAACTGACTTACCTTATAAACTTAAGTTCCTTACTTATAATTGCCCCACCCAAGGCCCTGTACCCAGTTCAGTACTTGTAATTTTTTTTTAAGATTTTATTTATTTATTTATTCATTTGAGAGAGAGAACTCACATGCAGGAGCAAGGGGGAGGGGCAGAGGGAGAGGGAGGAAACAGACTCCCCGCTGTGCAGGGAGCCCGATGCGGGACTCGATCCCAGGTACCTGTGATCATGACCTGAGCCAAAGGCCGACCTCAACAGACCGAGCCACCCGGGCGCCCCAGTACTTGTAATTTTGAACTCGTAACTTCTTTTTTAAGTGATCTCCACACCCAACGTGGGGCTCGAACTCTTGACCCTGAGATCAAGAGTCGCATGCTCCAGGTGCCCCTGAACTCATAATCTTCTTAAAGAGTCCCCCCGGTTACATAATGGTTAGGCCCCGCAAATCCTAGATCTGCTTCTACTCATAACTGCCTTCTCAATTCCCCAGAAGAGGCTTTTGAAAACTCAGGAAAGCTGCAGCTTAACCCAGTGGCTCTCTTCAGCTTGTTTTTTGGGGACCATCTCATCTCACACTGGCAAGGGTGCTTGTTCTTTACACAGCTGGCTTTGTGTTATTCAGATCTGAGAGACAGATAGTTTAGGGCCAGGTAACCTGGGGAGCAGAACTGTAAAGGAAACTAGAATGATTAACATAAAATCGGGACAGTGCTTCCTGGGTTGATGGGGGCGGTCAGAAGAGGCAGAGACTGGGGAGAGGCGCCCATCTGGGCTTCCGACATTAGTGGGTAACAGGTGCTTATTTTATTATTTATTAAACTGTGCATATACTTTTCTGTAAAGGAAGGTGATGCATTTCATGATGTAAAAGGAAGCAGAGGTGCTTCCAGGACATTGTTTCTTTCCTTAAGGGTGGGAGCTGGAGACAGCAAGTGACTATATGCAGAGTCACTGTCAATAGCAAGTTAAGTACAAAAGGAAACGATTATTTTCCGACATTCTGAAAAATCTGTGCCTGGCTAGAGAGGAAAGCAGTTCCTGCAATAAAGTCCACTGACTGAGCAGAGAAAGAGCAAAATACAACTGGCTTTCCAGGCCCTCCTGGCAGGACAGCGCCTTGCTGGGGTCCAAGTGTGTTGAGGTTCTTGAGGTAGGGAAACTGAAGGGACCCCGTGAAGGGCTGCTTTTTTGCTGCCTCTATCTTTTTTTATTTTTTTTTTTTTAAGATTTTATTTATTTATTTGACAGAGAGAGACAGCGAGAGAGGGAACACAAGCAGGGGGAGTGGGAGAGGGAGAAGCAGGCCTCCCGCCGGGCAGGGAGCCCGACGCTGGGCTTGATCCCAGGATCCCGGGATCATGACCTGAGCCGAAGGCAGACGCTTAACGGCTGAGCCACCCAGGCGCCCCCATCCTAAGAATTCTTTCTTGGCTGTCGGCTCCAGACCTCACCAGCGTTCAAAAACTCCCATCAGCAGGACCTGGTGGCCTGATCCTCTGCTGAGGACAGAAAGCACCCACCGTACTGCAGGCTCCTCGTGCTCTCCTTCATCTTGCCTGGGCCTGAATACTCGGCCCTGGGACAGTCTCTTGCTCATAGTAAGCGCTCAGGAGTTCCAGAAACAGCTCAAGCCACAGGCACATTTTTCTTCCCAGTCAGGTCACTTTCTGGTCGCTGCCAGCCTTATCTACACATATATAATCCTCTGGTCAGGCCTATAGATAAGCTCAAACCAGAAGTTTCTGGTCCAGACTCAGCCCTTGTGAGTCTGACACGAGTGATGAGACCAGCAGGACCATGCTTCTCACATTCACTGAGAAGTGCTCACTGCCCCAGGGACAAGCGGCTGGTGGTTGTGCCTGAAGGGACAAGCAAAGCGGTGTAAGGCCTGGCCCACAGCCAGAAATAGTTTCGATTCCAGAAGTTCTTGCTGTGTCAGAGCCGCTAGAACCCTTCCTTATACCTAGTCCATCAAGAAGCAGACTCGGAAGAGATGTGATTTAGAAATAAAGTAGTAAGACCAAGCCTAGAACAGAGTTCTCCTGATAGCCACATCTTCGTTGTTCTTGCCATCACACTGTGCGTCTTTGATCCCACGATCTGAGTATCCCACGGTCAAGGGCCTGCCACCCACCACGACAAGGTTATGGGTCTTCTGTTGGCATTTCTATAGGGTTACATCTTTGTAACTGCAAAAACCATTTATCGGCTCAGCTATCCTGTTGAGTGCATAAATGGTGATGACCCCTTCCTGATTCTATCTTCATAAGATGGCAAGTTTTGGGGGTAGGAATTCTAATGTGCCATCTGTTTTGCATTCATATACATAAATGGGTTCCCAAGCCCCTGAGGAAATACCATGAATTAATTAGTGGAATCTGTAATAGCCAAATCCCATTTTGTGGTGCATTGGGACATCTGCAATAAACTGAAGGACTATTACTTTTTAGTGAATGAACTGATACACCCTAGAGGTATGAATTCCTTTCTAGAACAAAGTGGGGTATGTATGAATAAATATGTTATCCATGTCCCAATTTAGGGAAAGAGCTACTGTTGTCTGTTGATGTCTGTTACTCTAAATGCCAAGGAGACTGGGCGCCCTTTTTCTGCTCTATCCTTAGCTTATTCGGAAATAGAGGGGAATTCCGTAAAAGGTAGACTTCCCTCTAAGGTACAGTGAGACAGAAGAAGGATGGCCTAATTGTCCATTATTCACTTACTGAGAAAATATTCCTTCTCTATGCAAAGTTTTGTGTGAGGGGGTGACGGAGCATCTAGTAAGACCCAGGAGACCATCCTTTGCAAAGAGCCTGACGTAACTATGAACTATACGCGACAAAGAGCCGAGAGACGACTGAGAAAATGTCTGCTGCCTTGTGATGGAAGTGCCCTCCCAGGAGCCCAGCCATCTGATGCCAGCCAAAGCTTTGCCATTCGCTCTGGGCAAATCACGTCCCCTCTCTGGGTCTCAGCGTCCTTGGTTGTGGAATTAGAGGTGGGGAAGAATTACAGGTGGGGAGGAAGGACCCCCACCTGTATAAGGACCTCACAGTCCGTCTGTAGCTTTTAGTCTATGGCCGTCCTGCTCTCCACAGAGACCATTTCAAACCTTCTCCACTTCGCTCAGCTCCCCAGTCCCTACTGATTCTCCCCAGTCTTAGCAAATGGTCTGGCTCCCTTGTGCACAAAGAAAAGACAAGTCTCTACCAGGGATTGGGGATTGCCTCAGCCTCCCACTGCCGCATCTGCACCCATGCTCTTCCCTGTCACTCATGGGCATGAAGGAAGCATCCTCTCTCATCGGTGTTTAAATTACACATGTCTTGGGACGCCTGGGTGGCTCAGTCGGTTAAGCATCTGCCTCCAGCTCAGGTCATGATCCCAGGGTCCTGGGATCGAGTCCCACGTTGGGCTCCTTGTCCATCGGGGAGCCTGCTTCTCCCTCTGCCTGCCACTCCCCCTGCTTGTGCTCTCTCTCTGACATATAAATAAATAAAATCTTTAATAAATAAATAAGTTAATTAATTAAACCTGTCCCAGTAATTACCATCATAAAAACAAAACACCTAGATATTCTCTTATGTTACCATCTAAGAGTTTTATAGTCATGTGTTTTACATTGAGGTCTATGATTCATTTTGAGTTACTTTTTATGAAGGGTATAAGGTCAGTGCCTCAATTTGTATTTTTGCATGTGGATGTCCAGTTGGTCCAGCACCATGTGTTTTGTTTTGTTTTTTAAGATTTTTATTTATTTATTTGACAGAGAGAGAGAGAGAGCACAAGCAGGGGGAGCAGCAGGCCGAGGCAGAGGGAGAAGCAGACTCCCAGCTGAGCAGGGAGCCCTATGGAGGGCTCGATCCCAGGACCCTGGGATCATGACCTGAGCCGAAGGCAGACACTTAACGACTGAGCCACCCAGGCGCCCCGAAGCACCATGTGTTTAAAAGACTATTTTTTTCTCCATTTCTCCAATTCTCTAAAAATTGCCTTAGATATTGTTGTTAAACACATTTTGCAGAAGAAAAGAAGTTAAGGAACTTCCTGTAGGATCACACAGCAAGTTAGTGGTAGATGAAATCCAACTCAGGGAACTTACGCTCTTATGCAAGGATCTCTGTGGTTCCTCTGTTTCATGCCTGCCTATGTATTAATGAAGAAACACGTGTTCATCGTAGAAGTAAACAAATAGGCTAAAAAAGCCAAGTAAATATCAACTATAACTCTATTACCCAGCGATAACCACTGTTAACATTTCCACATATACCCTTCCAACCTTTATCCTCTGCATTTATCTATGGTAGGTTTTTACTGTAAAAACTGTATTCTGTAAAAATAATGTATTCTGTTTTATAACCTGAATTTTTTTTTTTACTAACAATAAGTCGTGGACAGTTTCCATAACAGTAAACATACCTTTATTTATTTTTTTTAAGATTTTATTTATTTAATTGACACAGAGAGAGAGAGAGACAGCGAGAGAGGGAACACAAGCAGGGGGAGTGGGAGAGGGAGAAGCAGGCTTCCCGAGGAGCAGGGAGGCCGATGCGGGGCTCCATCCCAGGACCCCGGGATCACGACCTGAGCTGAAGGCAGAAGCATAACGACTGAGCCACCCAGGTGCCCCAGTAAACATACTTTTAAAACATAGTTTTTATTGAGGTACAATACATCTTCACACAGATCCCCATTATGCAGCCTATCCTTTCTAGGGGGCATGTAATTTGCTCTTATTTGTCCCTTGCGTTTAAATTTTATTCCTCCGGCTAAATTCCTAGCGATATAATTGTTGGATCAGAGAGGCGCTCACCTTTCTAAGACTGTGCTCAGGTAGCTGCCTCTATCAAGTGTCTGGCCACAACCTTCCTGGAACCACAATTGGAAGGTATTTGGTGTGCCCAAGTCCCAGGCTATGTGCCAGGTTTTCTTTGTTTTTGAAGATGTCAAGTTTCATCTTTTTTTTGGAATCCTCATACAGGAAATTAGCAGAAAGTACAATGGGAGTTGTTAGGCTGGTACCATTTTGAAATAGCAAAGTCTCCTTTATTTTGATTCTGTAAAAGTGCCTGAGCCCCGGGGCGCCCGCCTGGGTGGCTCAGTCGGTTAAGCGACTGCCTTCGGCTCAGGTCATGATCCCGGAGTCCCGGGATCGAGCCCCGCATGGGGCTCCCTGCTCCGCGCGGAGTCTGCTTCCCCCTCTGACCCTCCCCCCTCTCACGTGCTCGCTCTCATTCTCTCTCTGTCAAATAAATAAATAAAATCTTAAAAAAAAAAAAGTGCCTGAGCCCCTGCCATGTGACTGTTACTTGTGCTAATTTGCCCTCAAAGAGCTCAACCTATTGTGTGCCTGGGCGTGAAGTTGGGGGGCGGGGCAGGACGAGACGGGGACAGGGATGGGGACGTTGGGTTAGGAACCGACACAGCTCGTGAGTGCCGTGCAGACTGTGGCAAGTCATATTATAAATTCTTCTGACAGCCCAGGGAGGGGAACGAGGTAATTTAGGGTTTAGGAAGGTGGATTTGAGAGCCAAGAGACGAGGGAAAGACTTGGACAAAGGCCCAGAGATGTGGGAAGACTTTGGGGTAAAGACCTTGTGGCCATAGTGGATAGAATGTTAGAGTGTGTGTGTGTGTGTGTGTGTGTGTGTGTGTGTGTGTGTGTCCCGTACAGGAAGTAGTGAAAAGGATATGATTTACTATTGTTAAGGGTCTAAATGGTATGAGGCTTTGAATGAGGAGCCACAAGGTTAGTCCCTGTACTGTAGGTACCAGGAAACTAAGGAAGGACTTTAAAAAATAATACGTACTCTGTTCAGGGTAGTACAGCCAGGAACAAAAGCCGACTTTCTGTGAGGCTATACGTTGGCCCCAGTGTTGTTCCCTTCCCCCACCCTTCCCTCCACCCCGGTGGGTAGGAGAGGAGCGCTTCCCTCGGCCCCGCAAGTACGCTCTCAGAAGGCTGAAAAATATTCAACATGTCTTCCTTTTTGATTCAGACAATATTTAACTACACCCAGTCTCTTGGGTGGTGAGCCTCCAACTTCACCTTGTCTTGCGGGCCAGGGGTAATGATTTCAGGAGTTTGGGGCTCTAAGGGCCAAGGGGGTAAAGAAAGGAGGATGAAGGCCCAGGGTACAGTTCTGGAATGCACGAGGTCCTGGCTTGGGAGCCCAGAGAAGTCACCATAGAAGCAGAGAATTGGTTGCTAGGGGAAGGAAAGAGGTCCAGCCAGCAGAGGACAATGGTGGTGGGGGGAGGCAGTTTAGGAAGTTTTCCTGGGGTGCAAAAATTACTAGGTCCGTTTGTGGCTGCTCCTAATATAGCATCTGCTCTCCCCTCTAATCTCGGTGTGGCCACCACAGCCTTCCAGCGGCTGCGTCCCAATGACCAATAGAAATTGCAGTTGAGGGGCGCCTGGGTGGCTCAGATGGTTAAGCGTCAGCCTTTGGCTCGGGTCGTGATCCCAGGATCGAGTCCCGCGTCGGGCTCCCTGCTCCTTGGGAGCCTGCTTCTCCCTCTGCCTCCCTCTCTCTCGCTCGCTCGCTCGCTCTCTCTGTCTTTCATGAATAAACAAATAAAATCTTAGAAAAAAAGAAAAGAAAAGAAATTGCAGTTGAAATCAGGCACGGGCAGAAAGACAAGCCCTGCACCCCTGCAGGTTTTGCGGAACATTGCAGTTTGGAATCCTTTTTTCCAGAAGACAAGTTTTCATAAGCTGCGGGTTGTAGTCAGTCCTCCTCAATTTGAAAATCCTTCTGCTCCTGGCTGGAGAGCTAGTCCTGAAGCCCGAGAAACCAGTGAAGAGGCGTGTGCTGAGGGCTTCAGTCCGGCCTTCCTGGTAGGAAAGGAGCAATTCCCAGGCTTGGGACCTGGTCCCTGCAATCGTACTGCAGGAGGGCGCTCATGTGGACCAGAGCAGAGTTGGGGGGGGGGTCCAGTGTGCAGGGGCCCTCCAGGCCTGGGAGCTGCTGGGGCAACCCCTGGGGAGTCAGTTTCATCTGGTCTGAGTGGATGGCTGAAAGCAAATATGCTGCCATTTATCCACTGTTTTCACAGCACCAAGAAACTAGGAGAAACTCTGAGTCAATCCCTATGTATTTCCACTTAAACCCGCCTGGAATCTTCTGCCTGGCTTTATGCATGAAGTTATCATCCTGGTAATCAGGAATGATAATTTTAGCAACGATGGGGAGGAAAAGCATGCTAATTATGTCAAAACAAAACCCACATTTTTCAGATTTTCCTCTTCTCATTCAGCAACCTCTTCTAAAAAGAATCAGAGTCAAATAACATTAGCTGGTTCTTCCGCATTTTCAGGACCCCTCTACAGTTGAGGGGGGCCTGAGGATCAGCGGGGGGGGGGGGGAGGCCCTCTTCTAATCACCCACGTAGCCCCTCCCAAGGGCCGCAGATCCAGCCCCTGGCTTTCTGTCTCACCCTGTGCTGATTTTTCCCAAATGCCTCTCTCCAGATCCAGACTGCCAAGTGCCAGTGACATCCATTACCACAGGCATGTCCAAGAAGCAAGTCCTCCCTCACATTTCCCTCGCCCTCCCTTCCTCAAAGACTTTCCTCCTAGCCTCTTCATTACCCTAAGTTCATCCTACATCCCTTTCTCCCTCACTTCCTATCTAAACCATCAGCCAATCTTAACTTGCTCTATTTCCAAAATATCTATCCCTCTCACCTCCCCTCTCTACCATGCTGGGGTAAGACGTCATTATCTCGCTCCTGGAGGATTCTAGGAGCCTCTGAGCTCACCTCCTCAAGTCTATGGGGATTCTTTTGCAACATGAGTCAGATCAGGTGGGAGCGCTCCACTGGCTTCCATTGCCCTGGCCCGGGCCTTCTTCCTCTGCCCTGCCTGCTGGCCCCTACCCTGGCTCTGCTCCAGCCACTCTGGCCTCTTTCTCGAACAAGGCAGGCACTTTCGAGCCTTGGCAGGTAGCTGCTGGGCTTGATCCCTTCATTCTCCCTCTCAGTGTCTCCACTGATTTATCGCCTTACCAGAGAGGCCTCCTTGTAAATGGCACCCACGCCCTTCAGACATTTCTTGCTCCTTATCCTAGCTTCATCCCTTAGCATTTTATCCATTCCTTTGTTTGTTGACTGTCAACCAACCCCCCCCAGCCCCAGGATATAAACTCAGTGAGGGTGAGGTCTTTGTTTGCTGCTAAATCCCCAGAGCTTGGCACCTAGTAGGTGCTCAATAAATGTGTATTAGAAGAGGGATGGAAAGGCTCTTGGGGTTCATTGGGTCGAAACAGATCACTTTGCACATGAAGATAACAAGGCCAGAGGGGACAAGTGGTGCCTAGAGGAGGCCGCTTAGGAGATTAATAGCTGTATTGGAACAAGGGCCCAAGGGCCCTGACACCGAGCCAACTCTAGTAAACTAAGGCCCGCAGCCAAGAGGCATACCTACATGAATAGCCCACACACGTTTGTGTGTGTGTATTATCCACCAGTTAACTTTACTGTGTAATATACTCTGACGCTCATATTCCATTCTTACTCCATTATGAAAAATGCTGACCATACTCCATTAAATGAACCCCATGAGCTATTCCTGGGTTGTGACCCAGAGTCTGTAAATTACAATACTCTATACTACAGGGTGAAAAAAAAAACAAAAACCTTTCTATACCCTCCCCCGTTTTTATAGTACTAAAAGACATGGCCAATGCACAAACACATTTGTTTTAAAACTTTTAAATTAAAAGTGCCGTAGGAAAACTATCTACTGACGGTAATTCCATAGTGAATGTGGCCATGCAAAGCCATTAAGAAAAATACCTAAGGTCTAGTGTCTTGGCTCTCCGATCTCATGTATACTAATCTCAAAATGTCATCTGATTCCCGATTCCACCCCTGTCTGTTTACAGTTCTGAATGTCATGCTATGCCGTGTCATATTCATTTTCTTGGTTTTGTGTCTTGTTTTCTGCACCAGCTCATGCTTATAAATTGCTGCTTTGTACTTGCAGTGAGAACAGTGCATTCCAAAAGGAGGCAGGCGGAATGGCGAGGGTTTTCACATAGCTGACTTTGTTTTGACAGTGATGGTATCTGACAAGAGTGGGAACTGATTATACAGCCCGACACCCAGTCGCCTTGTACACACCGACTATTCATAGCTGCTGGGGGTGGGAGGTACACAGGAGTGTGGGGGCAAGAGACTGAGAAGCTGGTCAAGCCCAGGACAGGGGAATATGCAGTTATGCAGGGCATAGAGGTCAAGGTCATGTTAAAAATCAAGTATTTAAAATAAGTGGCTCCAGCATAATAACCCTCTGGTCTAAATTTATTCTGCTCCTCCAGCTCTCAGGGGACTGACAGCAGCGAGTGTCACCACTCAGGAAAAAGGCAGAACAGGGTCCAAATCTGTGTCGAAAGGAAATCTCAAATGGAAGATGGAAAAGATTTGACCTGGTTCCTTCCCATGCTGTGAAAGATGCTCCCTGTTGTGGGGTATTATTTCAGGAGAACATGGTTATATAAACTCAAGATAAAGTCACCGTCTTCATATTTATTGCTGACATCACCCACATGGCTGGAAATTTCCTTGGGAGTGTGCCACCCGGTGCAGGCCATTCAGACTCCTCTCACATTGTTGCGGGGAAAGACTGGGGGAGACCCGAGGCGGGAGTCCTGGTTATTCTCCACGTGTCTCCCCATCTGCTCCCTGCCCTGCTCTGTGCCCTCTGCTTTCTATAATGGTCACACCGGGCTCCCTGGTCCTCTGGCTTCCTGTTGGGCTCAACCAATGGGAGCCACTGACAAGACATTCCAGGTTGACGCATTGCCTCCCCACTCCGTCTCTCCACATCCGCACTGCCTTGCTCCCCGCTTTACTGCTCTTCCAGCAATGGTCATGTCCTCTGCTGGCTTCTGGGGTGGGGCCCTGCTCTCATGGCTGAAGCTCTCAAGGCCTCCGGGCACACCATCTGCTCCCCTGGTCCTTCGGGTCCGGGCCTCGTTTCTGGGTGCCTTGCCATTCTGTGTTGGTTCCTTCACTCTAGCCATACCTTGGTAAACAGTTCCTTCATGAAGCCCTTATTCCCTCCCCGCCCTTCCTCCAGTTAAGCACTTCTGAGTATCCACCTGCTGCCTCCGGGGACCCTGACTGAGGGACTCGCTCTCATATCCATGGATGCTCTGGGCCTCGCTCATGCTCTTGGACCTCACCGAGGTCCAAGCAGGCAGAACACTTTGCCTAGCCACAAGACACAACACAGTTCAGGGCTCTGCTAATTGCAAGAGGGGAATCGCCAGAGCCCCGGTGGCCCCGGCGGCTCCCAGCCTGTCCCTAACCAAGGACAGTCCAGACGTTGCGCCAGTGTGTGAGCTGGAGTGAGGACACACCTACCATCTCCCTGCTGCTCTCGGGGCAAGCGCCCCGCCCGCGGACCGGCCTCCTGAGCACCAGGCACGGTGTGAGCAGCATAGCCTTCGCTGCTTTGGGTGGGTCCGCCCTGTGGCTGCGCACGGGCTCTGTTCCCCACCCAGCCTCACCTCCTGGGTCTTCGCCTACACCAGCTTTCGCAGCCCCTGGGGGCCAGCTGGGGCCATGGAACGCGCATCCTCACCAACAGAAGCAAGTGCGAGCCATGGCTCACCGCCATTCGCCGTGGTGGGGACAAAGCTGCACTTTCTCTTCTGTCCATCTGGCTGGAAACAAAGGATTCCAAGATGGTGAAGTGAGCAGAGGGGTCCAGCCAGGATGCCGATGTCTCTGGAAGAGAGCTGTGTGGGAGCCCCTGCCCCACCAGCGCCACCCACATCTTACTGTTAGGAGTGGGGAATAAATAAGCCTTTGTCGTGCCTAAGATTGAGAGGAGGGGCTGGAGGAGGGGGGCAGCAGCTAGTGGCAACAGCCCAGGCTAATACAGAAATTGACGGCTTTCCCAGGAACCCACAAACCCCTCAGGGCCTCAGGCTTGGTCTCTGAGAGACATCTTCAAGGCCTCCTGTCTGCCCCTCATGGAAGTCTCGCTCGCAGTGTCTCCCTCCCACCTGCCCTCTCCTCGGCTTCTCCTCTCCCCTGCTGCTACCACCTGGATGGCTCAAATGGCCTTCTAGAGGGTGATTTGCTTCCCTTGGAAGCACCCTTGACTCTGCCAGAACCATTTCTTTATGGGGGCCCTCTACTTTCTTCGGTCCTTAAACAACACACCTAGTTTTGTTCCGGGAATTGCCTGGATCCCGTTGGTCACCTCCGGGCCAATTTTCTTAAAGCAAAGCTGCTGGTGAATGGCAATATTCTCTTTGCAAATGCACACAGAAGGCTCCGTTATCTCCTTTATTGTTTTAAAGGGACAATCATTTAAGAGCACTATTTACAAGTTTTTGATAACAACAACAATAATAGCAGTGACAGAGATGATAACCCCGCCTTTTTTTTTTCCATTGTAGAAACTTCCAGTCATTCACCCTATCAATCCCCTAAAATAGTCCTTCCTATCTCCACTCTTCCCTTTTGGGACATGACCTGGGTTTCTATGTCTAATCTCCAAGATCCTAGGGTGGTACCCGCACAGAGATTTTTTTTTTTAATTGCTTCAGGCCATAGGGGAATTTTCTGCTGAGAAGACAATGAAATTTGTGCTTTTTCCCACCCTTCTGGAGGAAGAAACATTTCAGGGGGCACCCCACCTAAACATCCTGGGCATTTCCAGCAAATCTCAGCAGATGATGAGATGGGGCGGGGGAAAAATAGGGCAGCTGAAACCTGTAATATGATAGGGTTTTTTTTCAATCATTGTAGGTGGTCAATTACCTTAGATTAGCCTAGCCTTTTATCAGTTTCTCTTGCCCTTGAGTTCTTAAAAGGGTAAAAATCCTTAGCGAGATGATTGTTAATGATTATGGGATGGTGCCTTAGTGATGAGGGAGGGCGGGAGGGACTGAATTATTGACGGATTATCTACTGGCCTCATGGTCGTGTAAGGGCCATAGAAAGCAGGCTCGCCAGAGTCAGCAGACCTGGGCCTGAGCCTCTGCCCTGTTATGAGCTCAGCCCTGTGACCATGGTGGGCAAGTCACTTCTGCGGACTGACACTTGATGTCATACCCTGTAAAATGAGGAAGTTGGTCTACACCAGTGCTTCTCGCCCTTCCGCATGGACATAGATGGCCTGGGGATCTTGTTTTATTTGTTTTTTATTTGTTTTTTAAAATTTTATTTATTTGACAGAAAGAGAGAGACAGCAAGAGAGGGAACACAAGCCAGGGAGGGGGGGCAGGGGCAGAGGGAGAAGCAGACTCCCCGCTCACTGAGCAAGGAGCCCGATGTGGGACTCGATCCCAGGACCCTGGGATCATGACCCGAGCCGAAGGCAGACGCTTAACTGACTGAGCCGCCCAGGCGCCCCGGGATCTTGTTTTAAATGCGGATTCTGACCCAGGAGATCTGGGGTGAGGTCCAGGTTTCTCTGTGTCTAACAAGCCCCAAACGACGCTAGTTCTTCTGGCCTGCAGGCCACACTTTGAGCAGCAGAGATCTCAGTCCCTTTCCTAATGTTCAGTGGCTCTGTTTTTGACACACTAATCAGTTTGTTCACCAATCAGCAGCCAAACTTCTTATAAAAGGTAAGTTTGTTTGACACTTTGGTTGCTTCCCATATAATACAGAATAAAATCCAACTTTTGCCATGTAAGTCTGCAAAGCCCTAGATGATCTGATCCCCCCTCCATGACTCCTCTGACCCCATTTCCTACCACATCTTCCCCTTGTTTATATATATATATATTCCAGCCACACTGGCCTCTTTGCTGTCGCAGGTGTGCTCTAGACTCAGAGCCTTACCACACACAAAAATAGACTCCAAATGGTTGAAAGACCTAAACGTGAGACAGGAGTCCATCAAAATCCTAAAGGAGAACACAGGTAGCAACCTTTTCGACCTTAGCCGCAGCAACTTCTTCCTAGAAACATCGCCAAAGGCACGGGAAGCCAAGGCAAAAATGAACTATTGGGATTTCATCAAGATAAAAAGCTTTTGCACAGCAAAAGAAACAGTCCACAAAACCAAAAGACAACCGACAGAATGGGAGAAAATATTTGCAAATGACATATCAGATAAAGGGCTAGTATCCAAAATCTATAAAGAACTTATCAAACTCAACACCCAAAGAACAAATAATCCAATCAAGAAATGGGCAGAAGACATGAACAGACATTTTTCCAAAGAAGACATCCAAATGGCCAACAGGCACATGAAAAAGTGCTCAACATCGTTCGGCATCAGGGAAATCCAAATCAAAACCTCAATGAGATACCACCTCACACCCATCAGAATGGCTAAAATTAACAAGTCAGGGAACGACAGATGTTGGCGGGGATGTGGAGAAAGGGGAACCCTCCTACACTGTTGGTGGGAATGCAAGCTGGTGCAACCCCTCTGGAAAACAGTATGGAGGTTCCTCAAACAGTTGAAATTAGAGCTACCGTTCGATCCAGCAATTGCACTACTGGGTATTTACCCCAAAGATACAAATGTAGGGACCCGAAGGGGTACGTGTACCCCAATGTTTATAGCAGCAATGTCCACCATAGCCAAACTGTGGAAAGAGCCAAGATGCCCATCGACAGATGAATGGATAAAGAAGATGTGGTATATATACACAATGGAATATTATGCAGCCATCAAAAGGAATGAGATCTTGCCATTTGCAACGACGTGGATGGAACTGGAGGGTGTTATGCTGAGTGAAATAAGTCAATCAGAGAAAGACATGTATCACATGACCTCACTGATATGAGGAATTCTTAATCTCAGGAAAGAAACTGAGTGTTACTGGAGTGGTTGGGGGTGGGAGGGATGGGGTGGCTGGGTGATAGACATTGGGGAGGGTATGTGCTACGGTGAGCGCTGTGAATTGTGCAAGACTGTTGAATCACAGTTCTGTACTTCTGAAACAATTGACGCAACATATTTTGAGAAAAAAGAAAAAGAGGAAGATAACAGGAGAGGAAGAAAAGGGGAGTATGTCAGAGGGGGAGACGAACCATGAGAGATGATGGACTCTGAAAAACAAACTGAGGGTTCTAGAGGGGAGGGGGGTAGGGGGATGGGTTAGCCTGGTGATGGGTATTGAGGAGGGCACGTTCTGCGTGGAGCACTGGGTGTTATGAACAAGCAATGAATCATGGAACACTGCACCAAAAACTAATGATGTAATATATGGTGATTAACATAACAATAAAAAAATTAAAAAAAAATAGACTCAGAGCCTTTGCACGTGCTATTCCCTCCACCTGGAATACATTTCCTGCAGATATCTGTGTGGTTTGGTCTTTGCTCAAATGTCACCTTATTAGAAAGACCTTCCTGATCACCCTATAAAAATTATGCCCCCCCACCCATCACTCTGTAACTCCTTACCTCACTTAATTTTTGTCCATAGCAAATATCGCCATCTAATATCTTGCATATAGGTTTTGCAGTTAGTAATTGTCTTATTTATTTATTGGCATATTTGCTTTGGTTTTTGTGTATTTATTAGACTATATGTCTATTGTTTCCCTCCCCTACTGGAATGTGAACTCCATGAAAGCAGGAATTTTATCTACTTTGCTCACTGCTGTCCCCCAGGACCTGAGCAGCAACCAACAATCCTTTTAAACGAGTAAGTAAATGAATAGATGAAAAGAAAGGATGGATATGCTATTAAAAGCTATGGATAAGCTATTAAAAAAAATACAGGGCCCTATGCTGTCATTTGATCCATCTGCACCCTCTCTGTTTGCAAGAAAAGCTGTGAGTCCCCAGGGCCCTCGAGTCTGCCTGATAGAAGACAGACATCTGTCAGGAGAATGGCTTGGGGTTCACCTTAGCCCCAGAGCAATTTTGTACTTACGACTCACCTGAGTTCCCTTTGCAACCATTGTTGAGAGGGGTTCATCACCCTGGTGAGGGAGTGACTGCAGCAGGTCCCCATTCAGGTGACTAAACTAACTCTCCTTACTCTGTTCTAGGGCCACCATTAGCCTCCTGATTACGACTTGGCTTTGCAAGCTGACTTCCCACAGCGAGGAAGAACGGGCTGGTCAGGCTGACCCAAATGCCCGCTTCACCTGGCATTTATACATCCCATTATAAATTAATCATTTGGCATTCTGCTTCATCCCCTCCAGTCTCCTCTGAGTGAGTCAGCTTTCCGAGTCCCATTAACTTTGGGGCCCTGATGAGATCAAGTTTCTGAACCTTCAAGGCCAGACCCTGGACAGCGGCAACTTCTACACCAGGTCTCTACCCCGTGAAGGCGCTCAGCGGTCGGCCAGCTGGTCCTTCCCAGGCACCGCCCACTATTACTGCAAGATTTGTTTAGCATTTTTCCACAGACCTGGCAACTCCACCTAGAGGAGTTGGTGCCGAGGAGAGAGAGCTGGCTAAGTATGTAAAGGCATATGCAGAAAAACTGCATTGTCATCCGCCTTCTTCCTCAGCTAGAGGTGGTGGGGGTGGTACTTTGTATCCCACACTGTCCCCAGAGTGTGGGTGGGTGCTAGAGCCCCCCAGTGCCTGCCTCACAGAGCACCCGTGGGACTTAGAGGATGGTATCTCGTACTAGAGTTGCAAGGGGAATAGCTGGTGACAGAGTGGCAGTTGTTTACGTAATCCGTACCCAAAGCCCGGAAGTGAATGAAGCTTTAGCCTCCTTTAGTGAATTAAGGAACAAGTTAGCCCCCTCCCCTGCTGGGGCCAGGAGCGGAGCCCCTATCATGCAGCAACAGCTAGCCTGGCTGAGCTGAGTCCTGGGCCCGGTGCTGGCCCGGCCCTCGGTTCTGCCTGTGGCTCTGGGCATGGCGGGGGCGGGTTTGCAAGGTCAGATGGGCTCAGGCACTGCCCTCTCCTCGAGGCCTCCACCTGGAGCACGGGCAGCTTCTCCAGCAAACCAAAAGGCCCCTTTTACTCCCTTCCCCGGGGGAGACAGCAGCACCTCCCACCACCCCCCTCGCTCTCCAGGGACCCTTAGCCCCACACTCACTCCCCTCACCACTTGAGAGCAAGCAAGCTACTTTTAGGTTCCAGAGATGATTCACCTTCCCAAGGTGACCAAGATGACCTCTCTCCCTGAAGTAGGAAGTAAACCCCAAGTTAGCAAAAACGAACTAATCCCTCAGCCAGGGTCTGGCTCACCATATTAAGGTTTATTCATACAGCATATTAAGGTTTATCATGAAACCGTTCAAGTGAAAATATAGATCCATACAGATTGTGAGAAAAAAGAATGTGACAAAACTGCACATTCTTAGACTCTCGTCCCAATTTTACAAAAACCCATGGATGTGCAAGTGTAAAGAGACGTGCATGAGAAATAACTGAATGATACTCATCAAAATGCTAACAATGGTTATCTCTGGGTGGTGAGATTTCTGGTAAGTCTTTTTTTATTCTTCTCTGTATTATTTAAAATTTCACAATGAGCATGTTTATTTTATAAATAGGAAAAAAACGGACTTTCAGTTTGAAAGAAGAAGCTTCCGTTCAATTTGGAATACTGTAACGTTCAAAGTGCTGGGGCAGCAACTGGTACGAGGTACCCTGGAAACAGAGTTGAGGGTGGCATTTGCCCCATATTTGCAGGATCAGCGTGCCCTGGTCAGATGACCTTTATGGTAGGTCTTCCTATTTCAGGAATCTATGATTTGAAGACGCCAAATGGTATCTCTAGATCGAAACTATTTATAAGAATCATTTCCTTCATAATGAGCTGGAGCTTCCACTAACCGCTTGTATGTTTAGATGACATCATCTCTGAGATTTATGTCAAATGATTCCTTTTCCTTGATGTTATCAAGGAGCTTCAGCAGTTGAGTTCCTTATATTTCTTTGTGTTTAAAGGATATCTGAAGAAGCTGTCATTTGTCAAGGTTTAATTGTTTCCATTTTTTTTTTCCTGGTAAGACTCCAGATATTGCTGAGCAGATCTGATGATGAGACCAGCGAAGATGTTGAGAGATGGAATCTGCCTCCAAGTTCCAGGTTCCAGCCCAGATCTTCCACTTTTTAGCTGTATGACCTTGAGCTAGTCACTTCTCTCTGAGCCTAACCCTTTTTCATTGATACAAAAGGGGAGAAGGAGGGAAGTTAGACAAGATGATTTTAAAGATCCTATCCCACTCTGGCTCTCTATGATGAGTTTTTTTTTTTTTAAGATTTTATTTATTTATTTGAGAGAGAGAATGAGAGAGAGAGAGAGCATGAGAGGGGAGAGGGTCAGAGGGAGAAGCAGACTCCCTGCCAAGCAGGGAGCCCGACGCGGGACTCGA
Source organism: Zalophus californianus (assembly GCF_009762305.2). NCBI lineage: Eukaryota > Metazoa > Chordata > Mammalia > Carnivora > Otariidae > Zalophus > Zalophus californianus. The sequence continues at coordinate 143,943,182 of NC_045595.1, forward strand.
TCCCAGGACTCCAGGATCATGACCTGAGCCGAAGGCAGTCGCTTAACCAACTGAGCCACCCAGGCACCCCTCTACGATGAGTTTTAACACTGAGTTTATAATAGAGCATCTCATAGTCCTGGCCCCAAATATTCTTAAAGTTATCTCAGTATCTAAGTCTCCCAGTAACTAGAAAATTCTGTTGTTGAATAGTGCCTCAGAGTCTACACTTGAATCCCTCTGGCACCACCCGTACTCAGTGGCACCCTGTACCTACTAACACCTACAGAGACAAGAAGCTCACTTCCTCCCCAGGCAGCCCCTTTCCCTTTAGTCAGAAAGAGCATTTAAAAGACGTTTCTTGGCAGAAGTAAATCTGTCACCCTGTAATTTCCACCCCATGTTCCACACTCTGAGTCACTTTGCAAAGGGTGTACAAAAGGCACTATTCTCTTGTTCCCTTCAGTGCCCTTTGGCAGCCTCAATGAAAGTGTTTCCAATTCTTGACACTGATCTTGGAGGGGAGAGTCTCCCTCATCCCATTTTAGATCTCAGAACCCAAAACAGGGTGGACACTTCTTTACTCAGAGCTCCAGTGATGAATGCGAACTTTCAATGGGTCTATGTGAATACTTCATATTCCTTTTGTCAACATAATTTTATTTTATTTTATTTTTTTTTTTTTTAAAGATTTTATTTATTTATTTGAGAGAGCGAGAATGAGAGAGAGAGAGAGAGAGCACATGAGAGGGGGGAGGGTCAGAGGGAGAAGCAGACTCCCTGCTGAGCAGGGAGCCCGATGTGGGACTAGATCCCAGGACTCCAGGATCATGACCTGAGCCGAAGGCAGTCGCTTAACCGACTGAGCCACCCAGGCGCCCTGTCAACATAATTTTAATCTTTCATTTTGTAGAGGAACAGAAGTCCCTCCGCTTTTCAAATCCTAGAGTTTCAATACAAGGTGCTTTTCCATTAACTTCAGAAAATAGTGCCTGCATGCTCCCTAACTCGTGGATTTCTCTGCTGGATGGAAAGGTGGGAAAAGGGAGGGACTTTGGAGACAGGGGTTTCTAATGTCTCTATCAGTCAGGATTCAACTAGAGAAGAACAAGTAAGAGATATATATGAATATATTAAGACATTCATTGCAAGGAATTGGTTTATGCAATTGTGGGGGTTGACTAGGTAAGCCTGAAATTATAGGGCGGACCATCAGGAAAGGTGGGCTGGAACTCTCAGGTGAATTTCTTCTCCAGGGAAGCCTCAGCTCTGCTCTTAAGACCTTTCAACTGATTAAACCAACTGATTATCTAGGATAATGTCCCTTACATAAGTCAATTAATTAAAGACTTTAATCATATCTACAAAATACCTTCACACACAACATCTAGATTAATGGTTTTGTTTTTTGTTGTTGTTGTTTTTTTAAGTGGGCTCCATGCCCAATGTGGGGCTTGAACTCACAACCCTGAGACTGAGAGTCGCATGATACCAACTGAGCCAGCCAGGTGCCCTATCTAGATTAGTGTTTGATTGAATAACTGGGGACTGTAGTCTAGCCAAGTGGACACAATCCTCAATACCTATACTGGAACTTCGGAAGTGGCTCGTTCCATATATGTGCTTCTTTGCTTTTACTATTTCTTTTAAGAAGAATGGATAGAAAGTGTGCCTGTATGTATCAAGTTTCTTTAGATGTGTTCACATCCTTTGCCTAGGACAGTAACCCCCTTTTTTTCCTGTTAATAAAGAGGCATGAGGAGCCTGAAGTGGCTGGGTGGCAGTCTCAACATCCAGTTCAATGGAATCCTTGTGTTTTCTAGTAAAAGCATTCCTCTTTTTGGAACTAAGATGTCTAGACCAGCGGAGCCTGAAGCCACAAGGAAAGAAAGCAGAAATTTTGCTAGTGGATCATTATGAGTAGTAGTGAGTGGAGCAACTCCCATTTCCATCCCTTGATTCCTGAACCCATGAATTCCGGCTATGGGAGAAACAGCACTATATATCGGACACTGGTTTAGAGAGAATATGAGCACTCTAGAGGATACTGCCTCAGCCCCATGAGATATTGCCACCTAGGTGGTGCTGTAAGTGAGTCTTCAAAAGGCCATCCCACCTTTCTATCAAGTCAGCTGATTCACATGATGGAGAACATGGTAAGACTAGTGAATTTCATGAGCGTAGGTCCATTGTTGCATTTCACTCACTATAAGGTAAGTTCCTTGAGCAGAAGCAGTGCTATATAGAATAATATGATTGTGGATAAAGTATTCTGTAAGTGCATTTATAGTAGTTTTGGCAGAATCATCGTGTGCAGGGAAGGCAAATCTATAGCCAGACTAAGTGGCTATTCTAGTAAGAACAAAGTGCTGGTCCTCCCATGATGGAAACAGTCCAATGTAATCAATTTGCCACCAGGTAGCTAGCTGATCACCCCAGAGTCATACAGTGTTTTCAGGGTTGGTCTCCACTACTGGCAGACTGGATACTCAGCAGTGGCCTTAGCCAGGTCAGCACTGATGAGTGGAAGTCCATGTGGCTGAGCCCACGCATAACCTTCATCTCTGCCACCATTCCCTCTTTGTTCATGAGCCCAATAGGCATGACAGGACAAATTGAGGAAACAAGGTGATAGGTATCCACAAGATGGGTTGTCTCATCCATTTGATTATTAAGTTTTCCCTCTGCTGAGGCTGCCCTTTGGTGAGCATTCACATGAAACACAAATATCTTCATACCCACTGCCCATTCAGAGAGGTCTATACATTTACCTCTTCCCCAGACCTCCTTGTTACCAACTTTCCAATATTGTTCCTTTCAAATCCCTGACCATCCAGCCAAACCATTGATCATAGCGCATGAATCAGCATAGAATCTTGCCTAAGTTTAAGCAGAAGAGTTCTAGGTTGAGTGAATAGTAGTATATCTTGGATCACCAAAACAGAGAGCCATGATGGCCCTTCAATCAATTCCTGCACTTGAGCTGGTTTACAGACCTAGAACCTCTTGAATGAAGTGGAGTCCAGGTCTTCTTGAGAAAGAACTCTACTAACACCGATCATCTTTCTTTCAAAGGCACCATGATCTACAGGCTAAATGCCAGAGGTCTCTATGAGTCATGCTAGTGTGACTATTGCTTTGACTCAGTTGTCCATTATGGTAACCATACCCATCTTGTCTTTGGTGACTAAGTGTTGTCATTTGGTACCTGCCACTTCAAGATCCCATTAACCCCATTGCGTTAGGGATTCTGGTTTAGTAGCTGCGATTCTTATTGTAATATTTGACCTATAAATAAGAGTGACCACAGAACTCTTCAAGGAAGCTGAGACTCCCCTCACAAACTTATTTTTACAGTCATGGTGAAAGGTGTGTCCTCTTGGCCCTGCTGGAGCTGGTGAGCAGGTCTTCCATGATAAATGTACTCAAACATACCAGTCTCCCTAAGCTTTTGGATTCCTTCCTCTACAATATGCCAAAGCAGTTCTGGCATTTAACTTCATTTTAGGTCCATGGTTTGGCCAACCAATCAAACTGTAGAGACCTTTGTAACCCCTCAATCTAAAACACTGAATTCAGATTCTCTGCTGAGTGGACCCATATCAAAAAATTCTACCTAGGGCGCCTGGGTGGCTCAGTCGTTAAGCGTCTGCCTTCGGCTCAGGTCATGATCCCAGGGTCCTGGGATCGAGTCCCACATCGGGCTCCCTGCTCAGCGGGAAGCCTGCTTCTCCCTCTCCCACTCGCCCTGCTTGTGTTCCTGCTCTCACTGTCTCTCTCTGTCAAATAAGTAAATAAAATCTTTAAAAAAAAAAAAAAAATTCTACCCGATCCGACTTTATATGCTGTCCACCATGACTATACTTCTAAGATCTAGTCTACACATATTGTCCAGACTACTATATGTATAAATTGGAAAAATCATGTATTTTTTTTGGAAAGTGTCATGTATCTCCTCCTGGGTCACACTTTGTACCTCACTTGGGGCCTGCTTGAGATTAGTTACAGATTGAGAAGCTAAGAGTGATGGCAGGGGTAGAAAATTAATACAGGCCCAAGTTAGGGCAGAGCCTGTTGGGATGGGTAGGAGGGTGTGATGGTTAATTTCAGGTGTCATCCAAGTCATGAGGTGCACATTATTCAAGGTGTCTCTGTGAGGATGTTTTTGGATGAGATAAGCATTTAAATCGATTGACTAAGTAAAACAGATTGGCCTCTCTAATGTGGGAGGGCCCTTGTCCAATCAGTTGAAGGCTTGAATAGAATATAAGGGCTGAACCTCCCTCAAGTAAGAGAATTCCACCTGTCCGACTGCCTCCAAACTGGCATATTGGCTTTTATCCTGCCTCTAGATTCAAACTAAAACGCTGGCTCTTCCTGGGTCTTGAACTTACCAGCCTTTGAATGGGAGCTACACCATTGGCTCTCAGGGTTCTGACTGATTGGAACTACACCATTGACTCTCCTGGGTCTCCAGCTTGCAGATCTTGGGACTTGCAGCCTTAGAAATGGTATGCACCAAATCCTTAAAACAAATTATATATCTCAATAACTGACTCTTGAACAAACACAGGTTTGAACCGTGCAGGTTCACTTCTATATGGATTCTTTTCCAATGAATACACTACAGACTGTAAATGTAAATGTATTCTTCAGGATTTTCTTCATAACATTTTCTGTTCTCTGGCTTAGTTTATTGTAAGAATACGGTATATAGTACACATAAAATACAAAATATGTGTTTATCAATGTTTTATGTTATTGATAAGACTTCAGTCAACAGGGGCACCTGGGTGGCTCAGTCGTTAAGCATCTGCCTTCGGCTTAGGTCATGATCCCAGGGTCCTGGGATTGAGCCCCGCATTGGGGTCCTTGCTCCGCGGGAAGCCTGCTTCTCCTTCTTCCATTCCCCCTGCTTGTGTTCCTGCTCTCACTGTCTCTCTCTCTGTCAAATAAATAAATAAATAAATAAATAAATAAATAAATAAATAAATAAAATCTTAAAAAAAAGACTTCAGTCAACAGTAGGCTATTAGCAGTTAAGTTTTGGGGGAGTCAAAAATTATATGTGATTTTTGGCTATGTGGGAGGTTGGTGCCCCTAAGCCCCACATTGTTCAAAGGTCAACTATATATATATATTTCTGTTTATTTCTGTTTCTCTCAAGAACCCTGACTAATACAGAGGGGAAGAAAGGGAAGAACATGAAGGAGAAAGAAGAGATAAGTCTTGGCAACTGATAAAATATAGATTTGAAGGACAGAGAAAAGAGACAAGAATGATTCTAAGGTTTTACCTTGGAGACCCAACCAGAGGGTAGTGTGCTTAATTGAGATAAGGAAGTCAGGAGGATGAGTAGGTTTGGAATAAATGAGAGTGTATTTGATTTAGCCAGCCTAAGTTTGAGAGACTTGGGCTATATCTAAGGGCAGCTATATAGTTTCCTGGAGCAAACTTGGAACTAGCTCTTGGAAAATAGTCCTAGTCATGAAAAAACAATGGGATTCAGCTCTTTAGGGAGAGTTGAAATTTTAGATTGAATGAGACCATTTAGATGCTTTCAAAGATCCTGTCTAGCTTTGACTCTTTAGGATGAGGTTGAATTCTGGGAATAATAGTCCTGGTTCCAAATACCTTTAACGGTATCTTGGTATCTAAGTCTTTCAGTAATTACACATATTGTCGAGTAGCACCTCAGAGACCACTGCTGGAATCCTTCCCACAGCATCCCTGCTAGATGGTCACCTGTATCTACTAACAACTTCAGGGGCAGGAAGCTCACTGCATCCCAAGGCAGCCCATTTCTCTTTAGTCAGAAAGAGAAAAAGGCTGATTTTTTTTTTTTAAGATTTTATTTATTTATTCACCAGAAAGAGACATAGCGAGAGAGGGAACACCAGCAGGGGGAATGGCAGAGGGAGAAGCAGGCTTCCCGCGGAGCAGGGAGCCCGACGTGGGGCTCAGTCCTAGGACCCTGCAATCATGACCTGAGCCGAAGGCAGATGCTTAATGACTGAGCCACCCAGGCACCCCAAAAAGGCTGATTCTTGAGAGAAATCCATGATGAAAAAGGTTTGAGGGGGAAGATTTGTCAGTAACATAGAGGAAGGAGTAGGTAGACCAAACAGGAACAAAGGGAGGTTGGTATCAGGGAAGTCAAAGTGGGGGTAGACCAAGAAGGTACAGGAGAATTAGAACATGGGCTCCTGGAGTTGTAGATGAGGAGGCCCTTGATGACTGAGGAGAGGATGACTCCAAGGGAGTGGTAGAGACCAAGGTCGGACTCCCAGGGGCTAAGACAGGTTTAGTGGGAGGAATGGTGAGTGTTGATTGCTCATTCAAGTGACGGCTCCTTTAGCGGACTCATATTGTCCCTCCATCAGCAAAGTGCATTTGAGCCTTCCTTGGTACTTGTAGGTGGAGGACCCACCTCTATTAGGAATATGTAAGACTATATAATATGATTTAGAAGGTAGGTTTTTAAGAATCCAACTTTAAATGATTCCTTTATAAAGTGGGCTGGGTTTTACAGATACAGTTTTGTGATGACCCGTATCCATACACAATTAGGCTGGAGTCATCTCCTCTTGCCTTACAAATCATCCCTGCAAATTAATGGCAGAAAACAACAAACTTATCATCCCATTATTTTTGTGGGTCAGGAGTTCAGACAGGGCAAAATGTGATCAGCTGAATTCTGTTCCATGCTGTCTGGAGACTCAGCTGAAGACTCAAACACTGAGGAGCGAGCATTGTCTGAAGACCTCACTGAGACGGGAGGGTCCACTTCCTGACACAGCTCATTCATGCACCCGGCAAACTCATGACGGAAGTTGATTCCTCCTGACATGGTCTCTCCACAGTGTTGTTTGAACATCCTCACAATGTGGCGGCTGTCTTCCCCAAGTGAGAAATTCAATGGCCCAAGGTGGAAGCTGCAATTTTTGTTAATGATCTCGCCTGGGAGGCGATACACCATCAGGTGTGCAATATCCTATTGGTGACATGGATCAGCCCTCTTCATTATTCAAGGGGACCACTGAGGGAGTCAATACCAAGAGATGAGGATCATTAGGGGCCATCTTGGAGACTGGCTGCCATGCATGGTATGGCAGAGGTCAGTCAAAGCCAGATCAGAGTAGTATGGCAGAATGCTAGAGGGAAGACAGCTGACAGGGACCCAAACTGACAGGTGTTTCAGTGTCCTGGCTCTTGCAGCCAAAGTGTCTATAGATAGTGTTCTTGCTCTATCAGATTTTTCATCAGCCCAAATAACCTTGCCCTGGTGGAGATTTTATCATTTCCTAAAAGGGAAGCATCAGCTGAAAGCTTCAAAGCAAAACCACACAAAGCCCCTTCGCTGGGTTGGCCAAACTCTTTGCTTGCTACATGTCTATGGGATGCACAGTTGCCGGATGTACTCTGTGACTTTAAATGGATTTTGAGCTGAGTGGGAAGGGGTAGTGAAATAACAGCAGGGCTTCAAAAATGACTCTCCACTGAGCAAAGCTGAAAGGAAATCTACATGACTTTGTGGATTGGGACGGAAATAGTCTTCTCCCTCTTTGTACACAGCCATAAATATGCATGTGTGGTGATGCGCAACACTCCGCAGGAGCCAGCAAGACTTTGTACGTTGGCAGGCTAGTTTAATGCCAGGGCACCTCGCAGCTGTTCTGCTGACCCAGAGGACAACAGAAAGCCTTACAGTTTTCCTTCTCATCCCCTCCTACGCAGCCAACCCCCCCAGTGGGAGCTTGCCTGCCATCTTGCCTTTCCAGATGGAATGATGTAGTTGGGGGCAGCCGAGATAGCTCGGGTCTGAACACAGGGCAGGGGAAGCCAGCGAACACGGGAAAGGGTTTGGTAACATGTGAGAGATACTGAGGTACCAAAAGCACAGCCGCAGAGCTGCCCCACCAGAGATGCGGTGGGGGATGCGCCTAGGGGGCGCTCTCTCTTCTTCCTGGGACATCCAAGGGGCAGGAGCACCCCACACAGGCATGCCCCTGTTCTCAGTGAAGCTCGCTGCACCTGAGCCCTGCTGCTTCTCAACAGCTAAGTCAAGGTGAAAAGGAAGGGAAGCAACGGCTTCAGTTTCGTTTACACGGCCTTTGTTATCATGGTGCCGTGTGACCAAGTCGGCTTTCCCCTTGCAGCTTCTTCCTCTGTGATGGTAACAACCAGCTTCTCTGGGGCTTGGAAACACACTTATTAAGTGCAGATTAAGTCTGTGGGCAAAAGTGTTACTTTGAAAGTGATGCCCCGGCTTCCTCCAGCATCGTGTGGCATTAAGACAGGGCCACTGGCTTGGGGACTGCTTGCTCTGCCTGCCTGTGTGCCTAGACCCATTGTTCCCCGGAGCCTCTGCCCTTTAAAATAAGGGACTTGACCAGTGGCCCCTGTGCAGTGCTGTCTGCTCTAAAGGCTGGAGTGGCCACAGGCTGCACTGCAGAGTGTGGACCAGATGGGCCCCTGAGTTTTTACCCAGCTTTTCAGAAGGTCTCAGAGATGAACCCATCCTGTTTCTTGACTCTACCCCAGATCTCCTGGGGGACCTTGTAAACCATACCACTCCTCAGCCTCATGTGGCCCAACTGATTAAGAATCCGAGGGTGAGGGGTGCCTGGGTGGCTCAGTCATTAAGTGTCTGCCTTCAGCCCAGGTGATAATCCCAGGGTCCTGGGATCGAGCCCTGCATCGGGCTCTCTGCTCAGCAGGAAGCCTGCTTCGCCCTCTCCCACTCCCCCTGCTTGTGTTCCCTCTCTCGCTGTGTCTCTCTCTGTCAAATAAATAAAATCTTAAAAAAAGGAAAAAAGAATCCGAGGGTGAGGTCCCTGCTTAGGTATTGTTTAAAAAAGCTTCCCAGGTGATTTGAATGTGCACTGGAGCCTGAAATCACTTAACCCTTCATGACAACAACCCTCAGCAGAGAGGCCCAGTTCCTGGCACTGGCCTGTTAGTTGGCAACTGAGCTGGGACTGGAGCTCGAAGCTTGTTAACCCCAATCCTTGAAAAGTACCGAGAAGTGATTGATGGAAATTTTTATATTCCCCATCTGTGGAAACTTGGGTTTGCTGAATAAAAATCACCCCTAATCCTAAAGGTAGTGATGGAGGGACATCTTTCCAGGGGGAGGGCAGCTGGACTTATTTTCTGAGAGTCACCTTACCTTTGGTGATCTCACTAATCACAGGTGCTACTATCACACTGGACAGAGGACCCCTGATTCCCAGCTAAATACAGCCTGGCTAAAATCTGAGGGACAACTGATAGGAATCAGCCACGAGAAGTGACATCTATTAAGAAAATCTGCTCCTGCTTCTGTGCACTTGACTTCTGAGAGGGAGGTTGCTTGCCTCCCTGCTTTAGGTGCAGGTGGAGGACCAACAAGTTCCTGAGGCCCATGGGCAGCTGGTGGAGCTCAGAATCAGAGAGAAAGGCCGGCAGAGGGGTAGTTTTGATAACCCGCTTCAACTTTTCCTAGCTAAGAGGCCCAGGATCCTGTCACAACAGAAAGAACTGCTGGACCTACAGTCAGCAGGTCTGGTTTTGGGTTTTGAGCGTTTGCTTTACTTGCTACAAGACCTTGGGTTGACCCCTTCATTCCTCTGAGCTTTTGGCACCGCAACTTAAAAATAGGGATCTAGGGACGCCTAGGTGGCTCAGTTGGTTAAGCGTCTGCCTTTGGCTCAGGGGCTCAGGTCATGATCCTGGGTTCCTGGGATCGAGCCCCACGGCTGGCTTCCTGCTCAGCGGGGAGTCGGCTTCTCCCTCTCTCTCTGGTCCTCCCCTCTGCTCTTCCCCGCTGTGCATGCCCTCTCTCTCTCCCTCTCAAATAGATAAGTAAATAAATAATCTTTTAAAAAAATGGGGATCTAGAACCCTGTCCTGCTTACCTTTCAGAATCAAGACAAAGATCAGCAACATCTTTAAGCTGTAAAGACTGCTTGGGCGGTAGCCTTTATTTTGGGGGAATTGAGGCTTGGATGGGAGTACAAATACTCAGAAGGACTGATTTTGCAGAGAATTAGGCTAATCTGCCCAAACAACTCTGCAGTTGGAAAATGGCTTCAAGGGATCCTTGTTTAGGTCTAGGGCGGATCATCCCTGGTATTTATGGGCTCCCTGAGGGCACACCATGGGACCGACAGAGGAAAGCCCCAGCACAGGCCCTGTTCTCTCCCGAGTGGCCGAAGCGGTCCTAGGGCCCATGCCTCCAAAAGGCGGGCTACACGCACCTGTGTTGTTGCTAAGCAAATGCGATGATCTTCGGGCGCCTGGGTGGCTCAGTTGGTTAAGCGACTGCCTTCGGCTCAGGTCATGATCCTGGAGTCTCAGGATCGAGTCCCGCATCGGGCTCCCTGCTCAGCGGGGAGTCTGCTTCTCCCTCTGACCCTTCCCCCTCTCATGTGCTCTCTCTCTCAAATACATAAATAAATAAAATTAAAAAAAATCCTCAACTTCCTTTAAAAAAATTGTGATGATCTTCACTACTATCATTTATTGTGCCTGGTACGTGGAAGATGCCCATACATGTTCATTGAGTGAACTGATTCCAATATAAGGTAATGCCCATGCTAATCCAATACTCTCTTGAGATCTGCAGCTTGTCAGGGCAGAAGTAATAGATATTACTGAGGATTAAATTAATCGGGGGAAAAAAGAAATAACTAAGCAAACCTCTCCAATTATAGGATAATACATATATATCTATCGTGGCTAAGGAGTAGGCATTACAGGCATGTATTACACATACACAACCAAAAGAAATAGGAACATAATTCAATTGCATAAGACTTTACTAGTGACAATTATTTTTTTTTTTAAGATTTTATTTATTTGTCAGAGAGAAAGAGAGAGAGAGAGCACAAGTAGGGAGCAGGCAGAGGGAGAAGCCGGCTCCCTGCTGAGCAAGGAGCCCGATGTGGGACTCGATCTTAGGACCCTGGGATCATAGCCGAAGGCAGACGCTTAACCGACTGAGCCACCCAGGTGTCCCACTAGTGACAATTATTGATATGTGCCTCCAACCATGCTGGCCCCGGCTGCAGGCAGGACAGAGAAAGAAATCACCCACAGTATGACAATTGGGGTGAAAGACAGGATGGTACCTGGAGGATCAGAAAGGATTGGAGGAGGAGGTGGCATTTGATGCAGGCAGACAAGGGGAACTGGGAGAATAATCCAAGCAGGGAATCACGTGACAAATGGAAACTCTAGGGCACATATGATTAGGCCACAAGGGCTCCTGCTTAGCGAGCATTTGCATTGTCTAAGTGCTGGGCTAAATGCTCTGCATACACTACCTCATTTGCTCCTCCCGGTTACTCCACGAGGAAGATATTTTTATTCCCATTGCACATGTGAAGGAACTGGAATTCAGGTGGTCCCAAAGCTAGTAAATGGCAGGAACAGAATTCAGACTGGTCTGACTCCCCCCCCCCGCCCCCCCCCAGTCCTTGCCCTTCTATAATCCAGCACGAATGGAATGAATTGCTCCAAAGATAGGATGAAGACAAATCATGGAACATTTTGTTTATGGATTCTGAGGTGCCATTATTTAACATAGAAGCTCGGGTGGGGGAAACAGAAGGAGGTAGAATGAGATTAGAACTGTGTCACTCTGGTGGCCATCGGGAGGGTGGACAAGAGATCAGTTAGGAGGCTGTGGCCATGATCCGGGCTTGGAGTGAGAGACTCAGTGCTGGCCCTCAGGCCTTGCTACTTAATCATGTGGTCCGGGGGCCAGCCGACTCTGAGTCACGTAGAGATGGTCGGAAACGCACACTCTGAGCCCCGCCCAGACCTCCTGAATCAGAGTCTATGTTTTAACCTGATACCCAGCCAGTTCTAACACACAATGAAATCTGACCAGCACTGCCATAAAGGACAGGAGCTCTGCCTGGCCGTCACACTCCTCCTAGAGGTGCACATCTTTTTTGGATGGTAGATCCATCCTTTGAGTATGAGAGGAAAGTCAAGGACCCTCATCCCTGAAAAAAGTGCTGATGCATACCAACAGTCGCCTACAACTTTAGGGGCGTTGCAGAGCCCCGAAGAGCAAGAGGACCGCTGCTGGTCTGTAAGGAATCCCTGAATCTTAATTCATTAATAATTTAGTTGGGGAGCCATGGTGAGGAGTTTGCAGTTAAAAAAATTCAAGTCTGAAGTCATGGATTGTCATTTTGGAGGCCTCTTCGGAGCCTGGACCAGACTTCCGGCTCCATGGCCCGGGCCAAGACAAGACTGTTCCCATCGTCCCCACCCCCCCTTGCATTGTTCTCCAAATCCCCTGGTGATCTGAGCAGATACCCTGGAGCAATGAAACCAGGCCCACCCCGGCTTCCTTGAGCTGGATGGGGCCTGCCTGCCTCCTTTTCTTTAGTCCCAGAAAAGCCAAAATTAGCCTCACTTTTGTTTCTTTTCTCAGGGGCCTTACATTGTATCTCAGGAAAGGATTATTGTGCTCTGGGGACCCTATCTTATCGTGGGGTGTGGGGGAGGTGATGAGTGGGAGGAAAATGGTCTTTGACAAATTGGTTCGATGTGGACAATCACGTGACTTTCCAGCAATTGCCCACCACTGCTTCAGTGAGGCATTGTCTCAGCTCCCAAATATTTAGCCAAACAGGAGCCCGGGAAGGTTGGGGAGCGGTCAGAGGCTTGAGAGCGTGATCACGTGGGGAAAGGACTGCTTTTGGTGATCCTCTGGCATTATGTTGGGAACGGTGATACCCAGGAGGCTCTGCTCCCACAGCTTGAGTTCCTTCTCACTACCTGAGTTCTTTGGAAGGTCACTTAGGGTCACTGCCTGAAGGCAGAGAGGTGGGGTGGGGGAGACCCCTTCCGAGGTAGATTCTTTTACCTCTCACAATGTACGTACCCTGCTCAGAAAAACAAAACCATGCCCAGCAAGGCAAGGAGCAAATGTGACTTGAGCTGTCGGAGCTAAAGGTTTCACACACACAGAGTTCAAGGCCTGACCAGGCATTTGCCCTTGTACGACTTTCCAAACAATTCCTGTGTGTCCAGGGAGAGAGGGTTCCCGCCGACCTCACTCGGGCTTGCTCAGCCTGACATCATGGGACTTTCAGGAGATGAGGCAGTAGCACGTGACGGTGTGTGTTATCGATGGGGAACACTTTTCCCCTGTGCTCATGTGGTCATCTGTTTGATATGCCTGTGGGTGGAGGTGGGCAGAGGGGAAGGGAGTGTCCGGTCACCGGCGACAGAAAAGAGCCATGAGGTCATCGGAGCCTGAGGCTTTCCTCGCTGACGGTTGGCAGCAATTGTCCTCCCGGCTTGCGTTCCCAGGGGCTCACCTCCGCTCCCACGGACGGTTCTGATACTGGGGTTCCTGCTTTGGACAGGAACGGCTGGTGAAATCTTCCATCTGAGAATACGCTCCAAAAGCGAGATACGGGATATATTATTTGGCAAGAGATTTAAAATTTAACTTTGAGAATTGCACTGTTGTTTCCAGCTTCTGATGCGCACACCCTCACTGTCGGATTCTCCCTGGGATGCCACCCGGGCCCCACACAACTTCCTGCTCAGGCACAACTGAGGGGGGCAGCCTTCCATCCACTTTGTCCACACCCTCCTCACGGGTGTGAGTGGCATCTCACTAGGGTTTGGGATTTCCCCCCCATCCTCCACTCCCAGACCCACTGAGGCAGCTGGCCGTGAGAATGTGTATGGTAAGCAGGACCCCCACCCCCAGATGATTCTGCTGTGCACTGAGTTTGGCGGTCAGTGAGGCTGATCTCCAAGGACGGATTTAGCTGCAATATTTTAGGATCAAAGTGTTCTGAGGAATGGCAGCCTCCAGGGAATAAGCACACCGCCATGAGCATAGGTGAGTTTTAATAACCATTAGGTGTCAGTCTTCCTGTTTCAGTGATTCTCTACCTTGGCTGCATATTAGAATCACACGTAGGGTTTTTAAAAAAATTACACACGATGTGATTTCTTTTTTTCTTTTTTAAACATGACATGATTTCGAAGCAGATTTTTGCCTCTTTAAGAAGCAAAAATGTGTCTTAGGCTCCCTGGCAGTATCTCCGGCAGAAAGGTACCTGTTGGGACACCTGGTGATCTCTTGAGGAATCTCCCCAATGAGGGTGAATCACTTGGTGCAACAGAGAACAGACAGCCTTCTGAACAAAATGGGGTGTGGTGACCCCAGGACTTCCCTGGTAACTTCCTTTGAAAGAGTAGCCTCGGGGCACCTGGGTGGCACAGTCAGTTAAGCAAGAGACTCCTGATTTCAGCTCAGGTCGTGATCTTGGGCTCCACGCTGGGCTCCACGCTCAGCAGGAAGTCTGCTTGAGATTCTCTCCCTCTGCCCCTCCTGCTCGTGCTCTCTAATAAATAAATCTTTATTTTTTTTAAAGATTTTATTTATTTACTTGTCAGAGAGAGAAAGGGAGAGAGAGCACAAGCAGGGGGAGCCTCAGGCAGAGGGAGAAACAGGCTCCCCGCTGAGCAGGGAGCCCGATGCGGGTCTCGATCCCAGGACCCTGGGATCATGACCTGAGCCGAAGGCAGAAGCCCAACCAACTGAGCCACCCAGGCGTCCCTAAATAAATCTTAAAAAAAAAAAAAAAAAAAAAAGAGTAGCCTCTTTGGGGAAGGGGATAGGCTCAGACCCTTAGAGTCCAGGTGGGTCACAGAAAAGCTGCGGGCGCAGGGTGAGTCCCTGCGGGGAAGAGGGTGGGAGAATGGGGAATCTTGTTTTGCCAGCTGGAGGGGCTGGATCCGAGTTTGACTCAGCTCTGCGCCGCCAGCCGGTCTCCTGGAAGGAGGCTGTGTGGTGAACTACTACACTGGGAGACCAAGTCAGGGTACCCTCGGCCACGGGCAGCAGAGGGGGAGGCAGATGTCCCCCCTGGAAGGGCCACAGCTGGGCCTGAAAGGCTGCCAGGAGCCGGGGGCGAGCACCGGCTGAGAAGTGAGAGGCTCAGTGTCCAACAGTGACACCACGAGGCCGCGAGAGGTCACGGCAGAAGTCACGGTAACTGCTAACGTTTCTTTGGTGGTGTTTGCCCCGCGTTGATCTCAGAGCCTTGCGCTTATTCATTCATTTAATAATATCCAGTAACAGTTCCGGGAGGGAGTCACGATCACCTCTATTGTACAGAGAAGGAAACTGAGGCACGGAGGTTCTACGGAGAGTAGCTGCCAGGCTGCCAACCAGAGAATCTGGCTCCAGAGCCCACTGCCCTAACCGCAGGGCAGCGATCATCACTGAGCACTCACCGTGTGCTCTTACGTTCTCTGAGCTCCTTTAGCCTAGCTCATGAGGGAAGAACTGTTTGTATTCCCATTTCACAGATGACGAAAGTGAGGCATAGGGAAGATAAGTAGTGGACAGTTCATCGCCCATCCTCTCCCCTCCGGACTAGTGCCCCCTAACCCCATCACAGCTCCTTCACTTTTTGGACCAGCAAAGGCTTCAGGGTTCTCAGCAACACCAAGCGAGGTGGAAATCTTTCCTAGGGTTTGCTGGGCTTCCCGCAAGAAAACGTGTGCAGTCTTCAGGGAGAGACTGGAAAGACAAAGTGGGTGTGACAGTATTTCCACCTCAGATTTGTGAGAGCAGACCGTACCAATCCCAGGGGGCCTGAATCAGAAGATACGAAAGGTGGGGCCAGGAAACCTGAATTAAAAAAACCAAAACCAAACCCCAGGTGATTCTGGTGCATGGCCAGGGTTGAGAATTCCTGCCTTGATTTCGTAGTAATATTTTACAGCCCCCGGGAGCAGCCACCAGTGATCCCAAGACCTGTTGCCAGCTTTCAAATCATCTTGCTTAGAAAGAAGCTGCCTGTAGGAGCAGACCAGAGGGAAGGAGCTGGTGAAGGCCTGGGGAGCAGGGAAGCAAAGTCCATGGCGCTCGAGACGCATCCACATGCTTGCTCTTGCTTACCCCTTGTCTTCTCTGTGTGGAAAATCATTATGTGTCCTTCAAACACAGGCTCAAACGTCTGGTTCTTGGTGAACACTTCCTCTGTCTGGCCTCCACTCTTCCAGCCTTGCCCTGGCCCAAGGACTGCCACCCTGTGAGCCCACAGCACAAGCCTCCCTGAGACCACTGCTCACCTCGTCCCGTTCCGGCTCCGGGTTCTCCAGCACCAGGCAGGACACCCAGTCTCCAGTGCATGGGATTCGTGCACTGCCCCCAGTCCAGCAGGTTATCTGGGACATAGAACCTCTCAGAACGTGCTAGCTGAGGGAACACAAGGGAAGGAAGAAGGGCAGAGTAAAGACAGGAGGTAGTAGGGAAGACTAAAAGGGTCATAGGGGTCACCACGTAGGGAGGACGGCTAGTGAAATCTGATATAGTGCTGATCCCTTGAGCACATGTGACCTTTGCTCTGACCCATGGGACAGCCACTCCAGGCACTTACCTGGTCACCCCAGAACTGGGGACAGAGCACACAGACAGAGGGGAGTATATTTATGATTTCACCAGGAATCTCATCCTATGTCTGTGGATGCTTATAACAACTCTATGCGGTAAGTAGGGTAAATGTTAATAATCTCACTTTACAACTGAGAAAAGCTAAGAAACATGTCCAAGGTCACATGGCTAGTGAGCAGAGGACAAGTTAATACAAATTCATTGCTAGACAAAAGTAGCTCAGATTCTTAAGTTTGGAAGAACCCTGGCTTATCACCTGATATAAATCTCTTGCCCACAGCCTCTTCGAGAGGGGGGTGGAGCTGGGTTGGAATCACTCCGGTGTCCGGGAGCTCGGCGCATATACTTCCTCACTCAGCTCAGTCCTCTCCCCGTGAAGCCCAGTCCGAGGCACCGCTCCCCTTCCGCTCTCCCGGTTCTGCCCTACCGCACCTGAGAAGTCAAAGCCCACATCTCGGACTGAGAGGAGGCCCCATTTGCCCCCCGCTCTGGCAGCACACCGACCCAGTGTCAGCTCCGAGGCCCACTTGCTCCTCCCTTGGCACAACACTTGTCTGTGGGGATCTATTTTCTGGTGAAGGTGTATCAAAGGGGTGACATCGGGCGCCTGGGTGGCTCAGATGGTTAAGCGTCTGCCTTCGGCTCAGGTCATGATCCCAGGTTCCTGGGATCGAGTCCCGCATCGGGCTCCCTGCTCCTTGGGAGCCTGCTTCTCCCTCTGCTTCTCTCTCTCTCTCTGTCTCTCATGAATAAATAAAATCTTAAAAAAAAAAAAGGGGGTGACATCTTCTGCCATTCTTGGTTTGCTCAGGAGAGAGGGAGCATCTCAAAGTATCTCAATCCAGCCTCCTCAGAAGTTCAAAGGCGCTTTACTCATACAATCTCACAATAAAAATGCAGTCGAGGCTTAAAAGACATCCAGGTGAGTTGGACCTGAAAAGGGGGGAGAGCTACAAAACAAATTGCTTCATGCCTACAAAGTTATGATGATAAGTGATACTTCAGTGGCGCGGAGGGGCTGAAAAGGCCATTCACAGTTGGTTTCCAGTGTTCGCACAGCCCACCCCTGAGGCAGGTGGGAGAGGAGTGAACTTTCTTAGGAAGGAGAAAATCGGCAATCAGTCTCACAGCTGGGGAGTGGCGGGACCAGGGCTTGCCCTCGGGCCTTCTGCGTTCAAGGTCAATGACTTTGCCCTGTGGCAGGCCAGGGTGAGCCCTCTTGGCGACCTCCCAGGTGCCGCCAGCGCCGAGCACTCAGGACCTCAAGCAGGCTGCTCCCCCTGGGATCCGTGGCAGCACTTCTGAGCCTGGCCCTTTATTGTGTACTATCTTATCTCAATAGGAAAAGGCAATTCAGGGGAAGAATTTCCTCGTCACGGTGCTCAGGGCTTTCCATTGTCCAGCTCTCTTAGCCCGGGTTCATCCGCTGGGGCTGACCATTACTCATATCCCTGGAGGCGCCTTATCAGGGCTGTCGAAGATACAGGACCTATTTTTTTCTCAGGACCAGACAAACTGGAATCTGTCCATCCTTTGTGTCCTGACATCATCCCACAACTGGCCGGCTCTGACTCTAGCCACACCGGGAAGCTGCTTGAAAAGCAGTCCCCAAGAATCCGACTGGTTGCTTCGAAAAGCCTTGAGGCTTCAGGATCCTCCACTGGCAAGTGGGCCGGACAGCTGGACAGCCGGACAGCTGGACAGCCGGACAGCCGGACAGCCGTCTCTTGGTGGGGGTGACTGTGAGAGGCTTTACTCCTGTGCCCTCCCCTACACCTGCCCAACTTTTGACGCAGGAAGACTTCAAACCTACAGAAAAGTTGAAAAAAATCATACAACGAACATACATACTGTTCACCTCTATTCACTCGTTGTGCATTTTGTCTCATTTACTTTAGCTCTTTCTTTCCGTATACATATACACCTTAAAAATAAATACTCCTCAGCCCCCTCAAGCCATTGAAAAGTTGCTGAATCATGATGCTTCTCTCCTAAAGAGTTTGGCATGTGTATCCTAAGACTAGGGCATTCTCCTATACAACCATAACAGTATTATCCCTCTCAAAAAATGAAACAATGTTAGTTAATATCCCGTACACATTAAAATTTCCTCAATTATCCCGATAATGCCACATCGCAGCCTATCCCTCCCTTTAGATTCCTTCATACCAGAACAGTTCTCTAGTGTTTATTTTTTTGTCTTTCATGACACTGACATTTTAAAAAAATCCAAGCTAGTTGTTTTGTAGCATGCCCCACAATTGGGATTTGTCCGATTGTTTCCTCAAAAGTAGATTCCAATCACAATATTTGGCAAGAATATTTCATAGGTGGTGTTGTATCCTGCTCAGGATATTACATCAGGAGGGACGTGATGTCAGTTTGTCTCATTCTGGTGATGTGAATGTGATTACTCCGTCAAGGTGATATCCTCCAGATTTCACTAAAGAAACCCATTTCCGTTTGTAATTAACAAAGTAATTTGTGGGGTGATATTTGAGACCCTGTGACTATTCCCAATAACCTTTAACCCGGTGCTTTTAGCAACTATTGAAGTCCTTGCCTAACAATTATTATTACGGTGGATCACTTTGTTTTTACCCAAATTAAAAAAAAAAAAAACTCACTATAGAAAAGGCATAAAATACTGAAAAGTAAAAAGGAAATAGAATTTCTACATACACACAGAGAGCAAGATAAAAACACATGCACAATACACAGTGCAGTTACATATGAATTTCCCCCTTTTCTAATTTTTTTTTTTTTAAAGATTTTATTTATTTATTTGACAGAGAGAGACACAGCGAGAGCAGGAACACAAGCAGGGGGAGTGGGAGAGGGAGAAGCAGGTCTCCCGCCGAGCAGGGAGCCTGACGTGGGACTCGATCCCAGGACCCTAGGATCATGACCTGAGCCGAAGGCAGACGCTTAACGACTGAGCCACCCAGGCGCACTCCCCCTTTTCTAATGTTTATACAGAATTTATTTGGGGGAGCAGATATGTATAACTTTCTTTACTTTGTCTAATTATATAATAGATATATACTAATTGAAAAAGTGTAGAAGGCATTAAAAGTATAAAATTCATAAACATATCCATGACAAGGTTACTTATACATTTTTTTTTAAGATTTCATTCATTTGTTAGAGAGAGCACAAGCAAGGGGAGCGGCAGACAGAAGGAGAAGCAGGCCCCCTGCTGAGCAAGGAGCCTGATGGGGGGACTCCATCCCAGGACCCTGGGATCGTGACCTGAGCCAAAGGCAGACGCTTAACAGACTGAGCCACCCAGGCGTCCCTACATTTTTTTTTTCATATGCCTCTTTTCTTATTTATATTAAGAACTCTAAAAACGTTCTGTCCTTTTAATTTTCCTGTCTGGCCTTTAAATAACTACGTGGCTGTCATATTTTCCCAGGGGCTCTCTCCTGCTTATTTTCCCCGTTTGGGAGTAGTTATTATCTGGTCTCCCATTACCTTTATCTGGTCTTGGAGGACGTGCTTGGCAATGAACTGGAACTGCATCATCTGCTTGAGCCATGGGGTTTCTCTTGAAACAAAGGTGTTTATGCTGCAAACTTCAAAGGAAAGGGAACTTAGGAGGAGATATTTTTTAGTTGGGAGCATGTATTTAACAGCTTCCACAGTCAAGTAGCTACTACTTGAATCCACATAATCCCTTTACAACGGAAAGACAGAATGACTGATAAGGCTCTCCTGATCCTATTTGTAAACAATGTTCTTAAAATAATTGCTAAAAAAAATAAAATAATTGCTAATAGAGGCACACTCCCTTGTGTTCTACTTTTGTTACTTGAAATTGTCTTTTGTAGATTTTTTTAAACCATGTTAGAACTGGGAATTCATGTTGTGAGAATGAGCAAGCCACTGAACTAGATGATTTCAAGGTCATTCAGGTCTAATACTCCAGCTATGGTTCTATAATCTTTTAGGGTTTTTTTTTTTAATCTTTTAGATTTAATGGTAAAATATCATTGCTTCCTTAAAGTACAATGTCTAATCTTTCCCAACAGTGGGGTAGGGGACTTGACCACATTTTTTTTTTTTTTCTGTTCTAAATAGTTTCATGAGAACAACTCATGCAGATAGATCAGTTTTAAGGTAATTTCCTTAGGGCAGTATTTCTCAAAGGGTGGCCTGGATCATCTGTAACAGAATCAATCACTTGAGGAGCTTGGTAAAGATGGCAAGGCCTTGCCCAGATCTAGGAAATCACCGAGGGGTCGAGCCCAAGAGCCTACATTTGAACAGGTATCACACAAATCAGAGCTTTGGGATAGACATATTCACAAAGTGCAATTACTAGTCAGAAGGAAAGGCCTATGGAATAGCTCTTTTATGGCCAGGCTATCTCTGGTAAAGGCTAAGATGGCTGCAGTGGATGAGGGCCCTTTGTCCCGTTGTGGGTGTCCCAAATCCCTCAAACTTGCACTGGAGATGCTCCAAGTACTAAGACACCTGCAGGAAGAAAGGTTAACAGGGGCGCCTGGGTGGCTCACTCAGTTAAGCGTCTGCCTTCAGCTCAGGTCATGACCCCAGGGCCCTGGGATCGAGCCCCACATCAGCTCCCTGCTCAGCGGGGAGTCTGCTTCTCCCTCTCCCTCTGCCTGCCGCTCCGCCTGCTTGTGCTTGTGCTGTCAAACAAATAAATAAAAAAACTAAAAAAAAAAAAAAGAGGTTAACAGGATGAAGGGTAAGGTCAAGTCCAGAGTAGAGGAGTGGAACTTGCCAGGCTGCCTTGAAGGAGTATGTGAATTGGACCAGGCTGGATTCAGAAGCTGGAAGCTAGTTTAGGAGTCACCGAGGAACCCACGGGGCTCCGGCACTGGAGGATCCCACAGCAACCTGCAGGATGTGAAGACAGTTCTTAATACACAGTTCTCCACACACAGGTGGAGCTGCTCCGCCTCATTAGCCCGCTCGTCGGGGAAGCTGGAGACAGTCCAGCTAAGAGAAAAAAAGTATCCTCCTGGAACTCGAGAGCCAAAAAGCATGTTTGAAATCAAACCTAGTGAGAAAACTACTAGAACAAGCAAGACTGGTAGAAAGAGGAAGGAAGGGGGGAGGGGGAGAGGGAGGAAGGGAGGGAGAGAGAGAGAGAGAGGAGGTAAGGGAAAAGAGAGAGAAAAATGATGGTTGCTTGAGAAGCAGGGCTGTTGAGGGCGGAGGGGAGGAGCAGGGCACTGTTGTTTTTCTTCATAAACGTTTTGCTACAACCCGATTCTTTAAAAAAACAAACAAACCATTACCCTATCTTTATTTAAAAAAATATTTAAAAGCAAAGACGAGAGTGATTTACAGTACACCATAGAGTACGTCAAGTGGTCTAACTACATTAGGCAAGGTAACATCATCTCAGCACGATCCCCTTAACACACCAGCGGGGCGAGCGACACACCGGCAGCCCCGGCTCGGCCGCTCTCCTGACCCCGGCGACCCGGCGATTCCCGGGCGCGGCCGCGGCGAGGCGGGAACCCGCGCGCGGCGGGACTCGCGGGAGGCGGGGGCTGCGCAGTGCGCACGCGCTGAGCCGCGCGGTGCCGTCCTTCCGGAAGTGCCGCGGCGGCGGTTTGAGCGGACCGCGGGACTGCGGGGCTCGGCAGCTTCTCGGGAACGAGGTCGGCCGGATTCAGTTCTGATCGGGCCAGCAGCAGGGCTTGAAGAGGGGCAAGAGCCCCTGACCCCCACAGGGACTAGGCCCTGCTGCAATCGCAGCTGCAGACCCTGAGGACCCCGGGAGAGAAGAGCAGGGCCCTCTGCCGCCAGTGCCGGCTGCTGGTGGAAAATTTCCGGCGGAATCGGGAAGAGTATGATGCATGCTCCAAGCAACAGCTTAGTTTGAAGTGAATCCGAAGGCACTTAAAAGTTAACGCGCTGTTGAAGTGTCCAACCCAGAAGCAGCAGTCCAGGATGCCTGGTGCCTTGTTTAGCTTTCTGAGTTTGGTAAGGAAAAAGCAAAGCAGATGTTCTCCAAATCATTCGATTTAGCACCATTTCTTGAACTTCTTTCTTGTTTAAGAACGCCCCTCTCACCTGATGGTGACCTTTGGATTAATACCAGATAGGATGTGTAAACTTGAAGAGATCTTTGTCAGCATTGCGCTGTATCTTGGCTTATTTCAAGGCAGAGCCTTGTCTGCCAAAGCATCGACCTGAACGTTGGGGGAAAAAAAGCAATGTAAAGTCGGAGAGAGTAGAGCATGCCCGCATAGTTGGAGAATGATCAAGTAGGCGCAGAAAAAGAAGTGGAGACAATCTTGAAAGTATTCTGAAGTCAGTCTTGAGACACTCCTAAGACATCTCTATCATTTCCTCAGTCGATACAGATCCTTTTTCTCCCAGTGTGCACAACATTTTTCATGTATCCTTCAATATAAGAGATGGTTTAGCAAGAATGAGACTTGACCAAAATAAACTGCCAATCAATAATAGAGCCTCTTAATAAAGAAACTAAATGAATTCACCAGAATGCCCAAGTGTGGAAAGAAGGTGGTGTATAGTTTTCGGTTTTTCCGTACTGGAAGGAATCTGCAAAATTTTTAAAGGTCAAATGCTATGATCCCTTCATGTTACAAAGACAAATTTTTATCTTAATTGGATAGCAAAATCCAAACAGAAGTATATATTACACATTGAATCCTACTTTCAAAGTAAATCTGAAATGTCTTAATAGGGTTTGTAAAGATGTCCGTCTTCTCTGGAAAACAAATTCAGTGGCACATTCATAAAAGGGAAGAAAGAAATCTGGCCTAACTTTCATTTTACAGATGAGGAAACTGTGACCCAGAAAGGAAAATGACTTGACAAGGATCACACTGAATCAGATCTGGGAGCTAGAGCCCAGCCACGCGCCTTGGCTGAGTACCTCTCCTTACTCTGTTGGAGCTTATACCCCATGGTAACAAACATGATGTGAGTGTGGCATCAGGTGTTGCTCACAGATCTCTTCAGCATACTGAAGTGCTGGCAGGAGATGTGGAGATCATGGTTCTTCTGGATCTAGGACAGGATTTTAAGAAAGTCTTAGTGATCAGAACTCTCCCTAAAGGATACAGACTTTGGAATACAAAATAGTGAAATCTTTTTTTTTTTTTTGAAGAGCTTCAGTGGGGGCTAGATAATCATAAGGATTGTCGAGGGGATTCAAACCTCTGAAGACTGTTCTATTTGTGGGTCTGATATTTTTGGTTACTAACAGCCTTTCAAGCACATAAGTGGCCAGCAAGTATAGGGAGAAAGGAAACTAAATCCCTTTCAAGGTCTACTTTGAGTCAGGCGTTGTGTGTTACGCGGTTCATGGATGTTGATTTAGTCTTCACAACAAGCTCTGTAGATAGGGATTCTGTTTACCTCAGTTCACAAAGGTTAGGTAACATGCTCCAAGCCATGGAGATAATAGGCAGCACAAGTGAGGCCCTAGTATACCATCACTCATATCCAGATGAGTGGGCAGGAGAAGATGATTACAGTTTGTTTCCCAGCCTCTCCCCTTATAGGTAACCCCCTTCACTGTGAGTCTTCAGGGCAAGTAACTCCCATTATCCTCCTGGTCTGACAGGGGTGAAGCTGCAATGGAGGCCCAGGGCAGGGACTCTCCACCTAGGAAAAAGGCATTTTGATTGGCACCTCTTTACAAAGGCTCCAGGGTTCCAGAGCTTTACATAACAGGCAGATTCTTATTGAACAAGGAGGCCAGAGTTGGCTTCCAAAATTTTCAGTTTAATAGTTCACTCTGGCTGAAGAGACTTGGGATTCAGCTTTGGACAAGACTGGACCACAACATGGGGAACTGGTTTGTGAAGGAAGGCTGGGACAATGGGAACTAGGGAGACAGACAACCTCTGGGACTCAAGTAGTTTGTGCTGCTCAAATCAGTGAGACTGTTCCATGTTCTTGGGTCAATGGCCATTTCCATCAAGACCCAGCCAATTTCTGGTGCCCCCCGGGACCGAGGGCCAGCTTCCCTTTGAGGAAGGGAGGATATGCAAAAGGTAAACTCCAGAGAATGGTATCCTATCCCCGCGCCTTGCCTTTCTAAAGATGAGCCCTCCTTCTGCTCTGCTGTTATCACTCCAATTAAATATGTTCTCCATATTCCTACTGCGTCCATGACTACATTTCTGCGTCCTGAAAAGCCGTGGCCTACCAGAGGCATGTCAGTCACCTTCCTACTCTGGTATCGGTCATGGCTACCAAGTACTAAGTGCCAACTCCCTTGCCTCCACGGTCTGATGCCTTGCCAGCCTCTTTACCATCTAGCCCAGACTGCACCATCCATCCCGGCCACATCAGAGTCCTCCTTCCTGGACTGGATTCCATCCTTCCCTGTGTCCAATCCTCTGTATGATTTCTTCTGGAATGTGCTCTCTACCCCATCCCCCACTCAAATCTTTATCTTCTAAGAACAGCTTCCGTGGTTAAGATCACCAAGCAAAACTGGCTTGGGGCACCTGGGTGGCTCAGTCATTAAGTGTCTGCCTTTGGCTCAGGTCATGGTCCCAGGGTCCTGGGATCAAGCCCGGCATCAGGTGCTCCACAGAAAGCCTGCTTCTCCCTCTCCCACTGTGTCTCTGTCTGTCAAATAAATAAAATCTTAAAAAAACAAAAAACAAAAAACTGGCTTTAGCAAACTCCATTACAAGACACCCAGGGATCAAAGCAGTTGGATAAAGGGGATAAATAGGGTGGCTTTAAGGTCCCTTCTAGCTCAGAGGCCACTCAAAAGATTAAGATCTCCACAGAGATCTGTGGAACCCATCTACTTCCCTGAGGCACCCCCTTCTTCATGCTGCTGGCATTTGCACTACCCCTTTGGAGAAACTGGGCAATTGGAACTGAGTCACATAGGCTCCAAGGGGCCAGCCAGGAGCAGAGCCATGTTTCCTCATGTCTCTCAGTTGCCCTCATGGCTGGCTTTTGTGGCTGTGCTGGGATTCAGACATCTCTGTGCTCCACAGTGAGATGCTTCAACTCGATCATGATTTATTCACTCCAGTGTCCCTCCACCCTTTCCCTTTCCCGTGATCACAGTATCAAAATAATCCTAAAATGAGATGGCTGTGCTTGAATTTAACACCTCCCACGGTGCCTCTTACCCTCTGCCTGCTTTCATGTTAGCTCCTGAAGCAGACTGTCCCCCTCACCTGCAAACCCTGCCCAGCACATACCCTGGCGGGTTGGAGCAAGTCCTGGTACCTAGAGCAATTAACTTTTCTTGCCCTTTCCACACCTGTGATCTCACAAACTTCTGGTTGACCAAGCAGTCCCACCTCCAACTTCTAGCAGAAAACTCAAGTGGCTGACTGGGAGGGCAGGAGCCAGGTCCCATGAGTACCAGTGACCATGTCCTATATCTCCGGCATATGGGCCCACCGGTCTCATCTCCTGGGCTTAGCCAGGTCTTGCAGAATGGGGCTCTATGGAGACCCAAACACATGAGCTACTTGTTAGATGAACTCCTTCCTGGCACCTAGCAGATATTCAGGGTATGGTTGAATCTGAAGGGAAAAGGAAGAGAGGGCCCAATGTCCTTTAGATGAAGTTTTCTACTTCAAAGCAAGAGTGGTCTGGGAACTTCTGATCAGAACAAACTCTGCATGTCCAGGTCTGTCTACGGGACTGAGTCTTCGCTCCATTCTGAGCCACGATGCAGAGCAGCCAAGCTCAGTGACAGCACCTGGCTCCTCACTTTCATGCGCCGCCTCTGCGGAAGCTGTGATTCCTGCCATGGGTGTCACTGCAGGATGATCCCTGCTCAGTTCCTGACAAACGCTTGACTGGGGGCTCTGAGGTGTTCCTCATCAGATATCAGGGCCACTGGGCCCATGGAGCTCCTATGCACCTGGAATCTGAGCATCTCCATGTTGTCTTTGTTCCCTTCAAGGTTTACGTCTTCAGGGTCCCACTGTGGAGAAAAGACACAAATGGTACCTGGATGGAACAGATGCTTCCCATCTCTTACAAAGCCACCGCCGCCGCCGCCGCCCCCCCACCCCGCTAACAACAGCTTCCAGTCCTGGTTCTCATGACCCAGGCACAGACCAGGAGAAACAGTAAGGGCAGGTTAATCAGGCCTGCATTTCTAGGACCTCATGGGACACGTTTAACTTTAGAGCAAGGAGTTAATGGACAACCACCTGGAACGGACCAGCCCCACTTCCCACCCCCCTTTTCCATCTTTACTCTAGTGAGAATGAGTCATTTTATCCCGAGAATGCCCACTTCCATGCCTAAGTCATTCCTGGAATAGACCAGGCAAATTCAACCCATTCTTTATGGCCCAGGTAAGTACCTCCTCTTCCAGGAAGCCTACTCTGACTGCTTTCACCCATTGAGCTCTCACACCCCTCTTTCTTTGTTCTGCCCATACCGTTCATTTGTAGCTAAGCATGGGCACCACCTGGTCCTTTCAGGTAGACGATGAGCTCCTTAAGAGCAGGGCACCGGCCTGCCCCTCCTCCCCACCATGCCATTTCCTCTAAACTCGAGGCACAGCAGGCTTGTCCAAAACAGTTAAAACTTAATCGAGAATGGTGGTCACTGCGGTGAATATTTTATTACTCTGACTCACACAAGTATGGGAAAGGTTAGGTGTAAAAGGTTGAAAAAAGAGAAGCAGTCACATATGCATTGATGACACGGTTTGCAAAGTCCTCCTATTGTTCTTCATGTGACCAATGAGACAGAGAACTTTGCACATGGCCAAGAGCAGGGACTTCTTGGTGAGTCCAGCCACGGAGGCAAGTGGGGCTTGGACTCAAGTCCTCCTTCTGCCACTAACTTGCTTTCTCTTCTTTGGGCCTCAGTTTCTCCAGGGGTAAGCTAGGGTGTTGGATCAACACTAAATATGACCTCTTTAAATTCTGAGTTTCTGTGACTGATAACTCGGGTGACAAGGTCATATTTGACAATATCAAGAGACCCAGGAAAAAGTACAGGAAAAGACGTGTCCGCCTGGGCCAGATGACCTATCTGGGCAGGGAGACAGGCAGTCGTGGTACGAACTCCCAACAAAAACACGCTGCCGGCAGCTCAGACTTAAGCTCAATCCAACAGTCCAGTCTTAGGGGTCTCAGATGAGGTCTGCAGGGCTCCCTGAGCCACTGAGAGAAATGCCCACACCATGCCAGTTATAAAATACAAAATGTGGCTTTGTTTTGAATAGAAAGGAAGAGCCCAATTCAATTAGTGATTTACCCATAACGGAGTTTTACTACTTGGTGACTAAAAAGAGCGTCATGTTAAAAATGCCACCCCCTCCGCAGTAACCCTGCAGGCCAGGGACTAAGCTGATCCGGTTGGTGCAGCTTGGCTCCCGCACCTGTCTGGGGCTGTGGCAGCCCCTTCCAATACTAACTTATCTACGTGTGGTTGCAGACTTGGGGGGGCGGATAACAAGCAAAGCCCCAGTCAAAGAGCTCCCCAGCCCTTCAGCCTCCATGGCCCAGGTGCCCAGCAGTGGAAGTAGGGGCCTGTTCCATTTTTTGAGGATGGATAGTATGCTTTTCGATGAATGCCGATTTCAGGCCGAGGCCCATGTTCCAGATCACAGCTCTCAGAGTGGGCTGTGGATCAACCTCACCCGAAGTGCCCAAGGTGCTCGTTAAAAAAGACGGATGCCGGGCACCCGCCCTCGACCCTCTCTGGCTTGGGACCTAAGGTCTGACATTTTAACAAGCGCCTAGGGTGATTTCTAGCCGCTGCAATATTTCAGAATCACCGCTCCAGCTCCCGAAAGGGCTTAAGAGTTGGTTCTTGCTACTCCTGACCAACTCAGCTGCTGCCAAACAGCCAGCCTCTTCGATCGAGTGCACTCTTTGAAGTGGGTTAAGCTTATGAAAACATTTTAAATGTCTTCCTTCTGAATCCCCAGAGTACTGCGTTTTGAAACCTCATCTTAAGCAATAAAAACATTGCTGGAATCCGGGCATAAAGAAAATCTGAGCAAAGGATGATCTCCACTCTTACCAGGAGGAATCCTGGGAGATGACAGGCACAGGTGGTTGGCATAAAGCAAGCTCAGCTCTCCCCTGCAGGCCAGGGAGGCATGGAGACAGCGCCAGCGGCCTAGGGTCCCAGAATGACAGTGTGGGGGGATGCAGCCACCCCCAGCACCACTACGACCGCTAACCTGCAGCTACTCGGCTTGTCCCTGGGCTTTTGTTCCAAACCATGCTTCTCCTTGGGTTACACATCTTCTGAGTCCCTACCAGATGGCCGGGCAGAGCAGAAAGAACTCTGAACTGAGAGAGGCTGGAAAATCCCCTGAGCCTCCGACTCCCCTCTCGTTTTCATTCTTTTTTTTTTTTTTTTTTACCGAAAGGAACGTAGCATGGGCCCGGCCATCCAAGGAGGGCTCACAAAAACAGCAAATGGAATCAAGCCACAGGGACGTTCCTTCTGGAATAGAGAGAGTATGATTGTCCATACCTGCTCCGAGTTTAGGGCTTCCCAATACTTCTGCTGCAGAATAAAAAGAGAGATGGAAACAAGTGTTGGCTAGATTTTGCCGGCATCACAGAGCAGAGCGGAGCTGAGCTCAGCGCCAGCCCAGTGAGCGAGGTGGTAGGGCCCTTCAGTGATCTGGGGCCAGAGGAGAAGCTGACTTCAGCAAGCAGAAAGGCAGCAGCTACTGGTGGCTACAATTTAGCTAAATGATCACTAGGATAATTGTGGTAATTAGGAAAGGCTGCAGGTCCTCGGAAAAATTACAATCTATACAATATTTTAAAATTACTATTATCAGAAATTATTATTATTATCAGGCATAATAATAGATCTTCCATTTATTAACCACATGGCTGAGATGAGTCAACTCAAACCCATAAAACTAGGAGAGATGCAAATAAAATCCCCTTGAAAATACAGGTTATTTGCTACCAGCCAAGATTCATTTTTAATTAGCCTTTACTGCATGGGTGGTTCCACCCCAAGGCTCAAATATGTCTGACTCAGGTTCTTGAAGGGTGCATGATGGGCTGCTCTTGTTTGTTTGGCAGCTCACGCAGTGCCTGGGAGATGTGTGTTTCTGACATACAGCTGTGAATCTACAGATGTGTGGTACACTGATCTCTCAGCGTCTGTTGAATAGCTGCTGATCCACACAGTCCACAGGATTTGGTGTTGTCACATTAAAACAAAGCCTCTACTGTTCAATTCTTTTAAATTTCCATAAAAAAAAAAACATCTTAGGGGCGCCTGGGTGGCTTAGTCGTTAAGCGTCTGCCTTCAGCTCAGGTCATGATCTCAGGGTCCTGGGATCGAGCCCCGCATCGGGCTCCCTGCTCAGCGGGGAGCATGCTTCTCCCTCTGCCTGCCGCTCCCCCTGCTTGTGCTCTCTCTCTCTCTCTAACAAATATATAAAATCTTTAAAAAATTTTTTTAATTTAAATTATTTTTAAAATTATTATTTTTTTAAATTAAAGGTCCAGTGTTTTTTAAAAAAGTAATCTCTATGCCCATTGTGGGGCTCCAACTCACAACTCCGAGATCAAGAGTTGCATTCTCTATTGACTCAGCAGCCAGGCGCCCCTTAAATTTCCATTTTAATTGTAGATTTTCAACCATACGCCAATAAAAGAACATCTAATGGACACCCATGGACACACCTGTTTTATTTGATCTAGCTCCCCAATTTTTTTTATTTGTTTAAGTATTTTAAAATAAATAATCTCACCTGTAAATATTTCAGCACGCCTCTCATAAATAAGGGCATTAAAAAAAACCCCTAAGAACAGTGCATTATTAGACCAAACAAAATTAGTGATAATTCCATAGTATTCATCTTTTAATGACATCCTGCTGCGGGAGGGAGACATAAACTGGAAAAAAAGAAACCCACAGAATTGAAAATAAAAACAGGATCAATTGGAGAAGATATGAAATTACTAAAACGATCATTCTACACACTGCAAATGACAGAAATGTTGGGAGGACGTAGGGGTTGAAAAGTGAAACAACTTTTACAAATGCAACAGAAATAAAGAGAGAAATGAAAGAAAAGTTGCTTTTACCTTTCTTTAGGAAATACAGATGTTCATGCAAAATAGCAATAGTAATCTGATGTTACCACAGTGAGCGGCTGTATTTGTTAAAAAAAAAATTATTAAATGCAGTGTGACATACTGGAAGAGAAAAAGAATATTAATGGAAAAACTGGTGACGTCCCAATAAAGTCTGTAGTACTTAATAGTAACGTACTAGTGTTAATTTCTCAGTTTTGCCAAAAGCAGTCTTGTGTAAGATGTTAACATTACAGGAAACTGGGCAAAGGCACGCAGGAACTTTCTGTACTACTTTCGCAACTTTTCTGTAAGTCTCAAATTATTACAAAATTTAAAAAGGTTATTTAAAACCAAGCAAACAGGGCGCCTGGGTGGCTCAGTCGGTTAAGCGACTGCCTTCGGCTCAGGTCACGATCCTGGAGTCCTGGGATCGAGTCCCACATCGGGCTTCCTGCTCGGCAGGGAGTCTGCTTCTCCCTCTGACCCTCTTCCCTCTCGTGCTCTCTATCTCTCATTCTCTCTCTCAAATAAATAAATAAAATCTTTAAAAAAAAAAAAAGATTTTAAAACCAAGCAAACAGGCCCAAGAGTCCTCCAATTGGATTGATAAGAAAGCTTGAAACTTCCTTTCCCAATCTTCAACATCACAGTCTAAAATTTAAGAAGAGTGCCCTCTAGCGGCAGTAGTAGTGAGGATTTCTTTTTAAAGTTACGTCTTGAGCCAAAAATGACAATGTGCCCAAGGAGGGCAATGAACCCAAATGTCTGAGAGATCTCTCTCCACGTCCCCAAAAGTGAAAATAAATAACATTTTCTGGTGCCTTCCCCATTTCAAGAGCAAAATGTGTTAATTTCTGTGCAGAAATTTTTTCAAAAAATAAATTCTACCCCATAATTCTCCTCCAAGAAAGAGCCTCCATGAACAGTTACTGAATAGCCCTCTGAAATACACATAAACACACACACACAAACCAAAATGTGCAAATGGTTTTTCTCCCTTAACATCTGTGAGCATTACCTCATGTCTTTTTTTTTTTTTTAAGATTTTATTTATTAGAGAGAGACACAGCAAGAGAGGGGACACAAGCAGGGGGAGTGGGAGAGGGAGAAGCAGGCTCCTCGCTGAGCAGGGAGCCCGATGCGGGGCTCGATCCCAGCACCCTGGGATCATGACCTGAGCCGAAGGCAAATGCTTAACAACTGAGCCACCCAGGCGCCCCATTACCTCGTGTCTTGAAATTGTCTTTAGGACCATGATTCTATCACCGACATGAACCACAGCATGTAATATGTCAGTTCAGCTCCTTTCTAAAAGCACACTTCTTTGTGCTTCTGAAATCAAAGAAGCAACATGTAGCTTCCCATCTACAAAGCATGGGGTAACTTTTCCTTTTTTCTGAAGGCTTTTGAGGTATGTCCTAGCCGTTGAGGAAACAGGGTCACTTTCCAGGCTTACATTTTAGATTTCGTCCTCTTGCATTTAGGGAGAAGTGACTTTTCCCAAAACTGGGGAGGTGACGTGGTATTGGACTCAGGACCGATTACAGAGTTTTTTTGTTTCTTCTAATTATAAAGTGTTAAACACTGGCCAGGTACATGCCAGCTATAATTCTCTCCCAGAATTCATTAAGTAGATTTCCTTTTGACCTGGAGCCTTACAGACTTTAAAAAATTACGCCATATGCTTCCAAATGGCACCCTTTCTATTTCTCTAGTTCATTAAGCTATTCTATAGCACTTACCATAGACGGAGCAGGGTTTCATTTCCCCACGCATTCCTTCCTCCTCTCCACCTGCCCAAACTCCACAATACACTTTTACACTTAAGGTCATGGTGTTAGGCAGCCCAGTCCAAAGCTGGGGTTTCAGAGTGAGCATCTGTGGGAACAGTGCTCTTCACATCCCGACCTTGGTGGAGACTCACCGCCATCCCTGAAATCATTGTCTCCACTTTCAGAGTAGGTCCAGAGAAAGGATGAGTGCAGTCCCACTGATACCATGGCCAGAAGGCCCAGAGTGCGTATCCAAGCCCACCTCCAGCCTGCTTTCCTATGTGTAGCACATCAGCTGCCCCTACCTGATCCTCCCAGTCACCCTGTAATACAGGTAGCACAAGTCTCAAGATTCCTATGTACAGAAGGAGAAACTAAAACTCAAGAAGTCCAGTGGGGGCCCAAGGCTGCCTGGCAGGTCAGTGAGAGCCCAGAGAAGCCCGAGTCTGAGCTGTGTCCTGCACAGCCCATTTCCCTCTGGGGCCCAGGGGAGCCTCTCTGCTTACCCGGGGGGAACCAGCTGACTGAACACACATTCCAGGAAGTATTCTTTCTCATGGTCTCACTGCAAGTGGCGCCAGCTCTCTGGGAAGGACACAGATCCGTGGAGGGCAGAATCCATGTCCTGAACTTGATTTTGAACTTTGGACTTACTGGAATGTTCTGGCCTCCTTCTTCATACTAACATGATTTTCTTCTAAAATTAGCACTTTTATAGCCTATTAATATAAATATATATTTAAAAATATAGGTAATAAATTTATACACAAATATAAATTTATATATAATATACATTTTATAAAAAGTTAAATGTTTCATTATATATATATGTGTGTACATATATATACACACATACATATAATTTTTTTCCTTAAAAGAATGATTTGGCCTTAAGAATGGCAAACATCCAAAGGAATCTGTCCTGGTCTGCTGGTGCTGGAAGCAGGGTTTAGAGAGGGAACAAGCAGTCTTGGTTGTCAACAGGTTTAGGCACAGAATTAGCAGGGACATACAGGGACCTGACCCTCTTCAAATAGAGCAATCTGGTGTTCGGGCCCGTTCTTATGCCCCACACATGTACACACAACAGACTTTGTTCCAAAGACAGAAACAGCCTCTTTGCAAAATTTCTACAAAGCTTCTTCCATCAGGTCTATGGCATTTTGAGGGAGTACAGAGGGAAAAAAGACTAAATACTCTTTCATCACAAAGCTGGACTTAAATCTTTTCTTGCATCCCAGTGGGGGGGGGGGTGGAGGAAAGGAAAGGAAAGGAAAGGAAAAAGAAAAGAAAAAGGAAAAGAAAAGAGGAGAGGGGAGGGGAGGGGAGGGGAGAGAAAGGAAGGGAAGGGCTTCAAAAGGCACAGGAACAGTTTCAACACTGGAGGAAAGTCAGGGGCTGGCTGCCCCAGAAAGGGAAAAGGCCACTCCCGAAAGCCCTGTCCTTCTGGGCTGCGGCCCCCACTGTAGACACGCAGCATCTGTTCAGTCTGCCCTCGGATGGCTCTGCAGGAGCAGGGCTGCCTTGTGCTGAGTGGGTGAATGAGTGAGCAAATGAACGAGTGGATCCTGTCTCTGTGGAGCATGCCATCTCTTGGGCAGAAGTCCAGAGTCCCACACAGTCCAAACACATGGCCTCCCTACAGGGTCACAGGTCACACACACTGAAGGCTCTGGCATCATTCATCTGGCCTGACCAACCCAGCCCTGCACACTTGAGGAAAGGTGAAAATAATCCAAAGTCTCCCTCCATGTGAGCTCACCCGGCCTTATCGGTCTCTGTCTCGGCCCTTCTCCTGTTCTGCCATCAGTGCATTTACTTGCAAACCCCAGTGTTTTCTCCTATTAGGGCATTCCCTGAACACCCAGGGGAGTACAGGGGGGCAGGAAGAGTCCTGGACAGAGAGTCGGGTTTCTCATCTGTAAAATGGGAATGCAGGATAAGCCTGGTCCTGCATACCTCCCTGGGTAGGAGTCCCTGCCAAGGCAGTGCAGTGTAGCAGTTAACAACAGGGGTTTCAGAGCCAGACAGAGCTGGGGTCAAACCCCACGCCTGCCCCCTATTATTATTATTATTATTATTATTATTATTATTACTACTATTAACGTTTTCTTGGGCAACTTACTTAAACTCACTGAGTTCTAGTCCCCTCTTCTGGAAAACAAGAATAACAAAGGTAGGGGCACCTGGGTGGCTCAGTCAGTTAAGCATCTGCCTTCGGTTCAGGTCATGATCCCAGGGTCCTGGGATTGAGTCCCGCATTGAGCCCCGCATAGGGCTCCCTGCTCAGCGGGGAGCCTGCTTGTCCCTCTGCCTCTGCCCCATCTCCACAAGCTCTCTCTCATGTGTTTTCTCTCTCAAATAAATAAATAAAATCTTAAAAAAAAAAAAAAAAGAATAACAAAGGTACCTGCCTCGGGGCTGTTGGAGTGCCTGCCGCTTGTAAAGTACAGAGCACGCAGTGTCTGGCATGTGACCCACATGTCGTCAGTGCAGCGATGACAACCATCATCCTGACTGATGGATGTGCAGGCACAGAGTGAACTAGGTGCTGTGCGGACCCCCCGCCCCAGCCCACCCGCCTCCCCAGCACCGCAGGAAGTAGTATTCACCCCAGTCAGTGTGTGCCTGGCACACGGACATAAAGCCACCATCTGAGAGTTACAACATCATAAAGGACCACAGGAGAGATAAACACATCACCTCAATGACACAGAGGGGCTCCCAGGCCTCCACGGTGGGGAGCTGGAATGCATTCACTTAGGGGTCCGAGGGGACAAGCAGAAGCCATCAAGACAGACAGACAAGGCCACCTCAGGGGAGTCCAGGGGAGACGGGCAGGGTGGCGCAGCCCGAGAGTGGGGTCAGATGCCACGGCTGTCTCGGCCTAACGCCAGCAAAGATTTGAACTGTGCAAGCCTGAGAGCAAGAAGTCATAAGCCAGAGGCAGTGCCGGACTGAGGCTTTGGCATCGGTCCCCAGGCTTCAGTCCCTCAGGAGTGTGGTCTGGGGGAGTAACACTCTCATCTGTGACCAAGTTACCCGGTGCCTGCCACCCTGTGAGGTGGGCTCAGGCCAGCCTTCAGGCATTTTTCTTTCCAATTCCCATGCTCAGAAAATATGTGCCAAGTAAGTGACCAAACAGGCAGGTGAAGTGCTAGGTTACTCACCTGCCAAGAGACACCTTCTTGCTCATATTCTGCCATCAATGAACTGGGATCTTTAAGGAATATTACTTCAAAAACCAGGGGACCCTGTCAAGCCTGGACAGTCCCACCACCCAGAGGCAGCCGTTGGTTGGTAGGCTTGTGGGGTAATTTCAATTTTGTTCTTTGCATTTTCCAAATGTTCCACAACAAACATGTATTACTTTTAAGAACAGAACATGCAGACAACCAGCAGGCCCAGTGGAACCCACAGCGGACAAAAGCTCCACTGTCTCCTGCTCATCTACTGAACCGTCTGTGTTGGGAGTTTTCCAATTCCGTTGGATCTGTTAGCGTATATATCTAGTGGAATTCTAAGTTATTTCTTTGCAGGTCTCAGTAGCTTTGTCATTTGTGGTGTGTGTGCTTTTGGGAGTGAAGCCGGAGGACTGTGCCGTGGGCTGGGGCAGGTGAGCTTCAAAAACTGTATTCTTTTCAACATGGGCAAAGCCTTCCATTTGCCTAATTTAAAAGTGTAACCCTGTCCCCTTGGTACTTAGATAGTTTTAAAAAATCAATGGCTAGAAAAACAGAGGTTGTAAAGAACGGGGGAAGGCCAAGGACCACAAATCACTGAATGGCCCAAACCTGCCACGGAGACAAAGTTCTCAATTTTTCAAGGTCACTGTCCAATCCTTACCTCAACTTTGGCTGCCCCTGTTTCCACAGAGCAAATACTGATCCTGGGTCTCCTCAGGCCCTCCCTGACTCATTGACTTATCTGGCTTTCCTCCTCACTGAACACACTTGGCCGTCAGGCTCATTCTGCATCCATCCCCCCTAGCCTTAGATTTCTGCCAAGACTGAGGGATGCAGGCTGCCAAGCCATGTGCTGTGGGTGTCCTACAAATTCTGAGACTGGATCCAGGAAATAAACATCACCAAAAGACATGAGGACACATGGGCCCCAAATGGTCCTCAGTCTGGTGCAGAATTCTTCACTCAAAACCCAGCTTTCAATGGCCCGCTGTGTTCTGGAATCGAGGGGCAGAGAAAGGTAAAAGTGGCTCAGGCCCTACTCCTAAAAAGTTCATGCCCAGCCTGGTGGGGAGACACGCCCCTACAGCTCATCAGATGACACGGCGAACAATGGAAGTTGTGTAAGAGAGGTGTATGTTCTGGCACCCAAGGGAAGGAGCCATTAATCTCCTATGTGTGTGTGTTGTCGTCGTGAAAGTAACATCACCCAGCAGGTGGCATCTGGGTAGGATTCTGACACATGGGCCAGGGAGAACCCCAGGGAGAAAGGCCCAGAGGCCTGGGTACAGGGAACAGTCTACTGCCAAGGTGGACATCGAGGTGATAAGGGTGGGGGGTGATCCCATGAGGCTAAGGTAGCGGTGAAAGGTCTAGAACCTCACATTAAAGAATCTGGGGCGCCTGGGTGGCTCAGTTGGTTAAGCGACTGCCTTCGGCTCAGGTCATGATCCAGGAGTCCCGGGATCCAGTCCCGCATCGGGCTCCCTGCTTGGCGGGGAGTCTGCTCCTCCCTCTGACCCTCCCCCCTCTCATGTGCTCTCTCTCTCTCTCTCTCATTCTGTCTCAAATAAAATAAATTACAAAAAAAATCTAAAAAAAAAAAAGAATCTGGACTGTATCCCACAGATCATTGGCTCTGAGTCGTTCCGATTTTGGAGTTCACAACAAGTTCGACTCATCCAAGATGGCTAACTGACTATTTTGCCAGATAAGGCCATTACAAAAGCCAAAACCAAAAACTCAACACCAACTACCACTTGCTATTATCATCATTTTATAAAAGGGCATTTTAACTCCAAGAGTGTAGAAGACAAACCCAGGGGGAAGGACAGTCCTCCTTTCCCTACCCAAGCCCTGCCAAAGACAGCGGACACTCTCCTGTTGCCTCCACACACCCACGACACCGTCATTGTTCTCATTTTCCACAGGCAAAGGGAAACTTTCTCCTAGAACCGGGCCGGGAGCCACAGCGGGGGGACGGACAGTGACCTAACAGCTCGACCCGAGAGTTAGAGCCAGTTGTGGCATCCAAAATATGACCTGTGTTTTCTTCACAGATCTGAGGTGGAGTTTGCTGAAGTGCCGTGCACGGTGCCCAGCACAGGGCTCCTGAGTACGAGACCCTGAGAGCTCCAGGCCGGTAGCTGGTGCTCCTCCGGGGGAAGAGATGCTCCATGGTCAAATGGGTTCAGGGAACACTCCGACTGTGAAAGTTAATCACTCATGCGTTTAATTCTGTAAGACTTGAACATGCAAGTGACTCTAAGACGGCACTGCAACACGCCCTGTGGCCCTGACTCATTTGACCAAGGAAGCTCTTCTCAGCCCCGCCCCGCGTGCGCGCCTCCGGGGGCGGGAGCACCATGCAGGCTCGTTCACCGGACAGCGGGCGTGCGCGCCTCCCGGGGCGGGAGGGCCGTGCAGGCTCATTCACCGCCTAGCGGGCGTGAGCTTAGCGTGGGCAGCCTGGAGCACAGCAGTGCAAGCGCCGCGGGGGCACCGGCAGGCGGCAGTGAGTGACAGCCATGCACCTGGAGGGCGGCAGCGTGTACCTCGAGGTCCGAGTTGATGGAGGAGACCTCGCAGGAGCTGCTGGAAGACACACGGGCCCGGATGACCTGAACGGGAGGGTACGAGGGGGGCTCCTGCAGTGTGGTGTCTCCAGGGCTCATCTGTCCATCGCCGGGCAGCCTGGTGGTGCTGCAGCTTGCCTGCAAGGTGTGTGGGAAAAGGCAGGCAGGGAGACTTAGCTTGCTTTATTTTTGAATTGTCAAAGCATTCAAATACTCCAGTATTGAAAGGGTACAAGGGGCGCTGGGTGGCTCAGTTGGTTAAGATCTGCCTTCAGCTCAGGTCATGATCTCAGGGTCCTGGGGTTAGCCCCGCATGGGGCTCCCTGCTCAGCCGGGAGTCGGCTTCTCCCTCTGCCCTTCCCCCCACTCATGCTCTCTCTCTCTCTCTCTCTCTCTCAAATAAAATCTTTTTTAAAAAAGGTACAAAAGGGTGTAGAATGCAAAGTCAGCCCCCACCCTAATCCCGCAGCCACCCAGGTCTCCCCAGGGGCAGCCAGGACTCGGGGTCCTGTGCATCCATCCTGATAGTCCATCCATACCAGTCAAATGCAAATATACAGCTCCCCTAGTTCCACACACGGTGGCAGCACATCTACACTCTCCTAGGCACCTTGCTTTTTCTCACTTCACAGTATGTTCTGGAGACAGTTCTATAGCAGAGGCTTTGTTGCTCTTTCTGTTCCTTTCGTGGCATCGTGTAGGTGTTCCCAATCTGCAAAACCTGTCCTCTACTGACGGACATTGAGGGCGTTCCCAGTCTCTTGCTTTTACAACACTGGCTGCAGGAAATTCTACTGTACATTCAAGGTTTCAGGGTACTTAAAGGAAACATTTCTAGAAGCGGAATTCCTGGATCAGAGGGTATGTACATTTGTAATTTGGAGAGCTTCTGCCAAAATGTAATGCATGGCCTCATACCCACCAGCAGCTCGGGAAGGTAAAGGGAGGAAGAAACTTGCAAGATTTCCGTCCTTCCGTCAGTCCATCCACTCACCCATCCATCCATCCATCCATCCATCCATCCATCCATCCATCCATCCATCCATCTCAGAAGAGAGCTTCCCCCCACAGGGCTCAGGGGGCTCGGTCGGAGATCCTCAAAGCCCTGCTGGCTGGGGCTTCAGAACCAGGCAGGATTTGGGTCCTTCCACTGACACACCACAGGGGAACAACCTGCCTTCTAGAGCCACATCTTCCACAACAAACCGCACACCTTGGCAAGAAATGCCTCCTCCTTGAGTCTCAGTTTCCTAATCTAGCAAAGGGGGTAGTAGTCCCTGCCTTGCCTCCTTTGAAGGGGGGGGTCAGAGGGCTCAGGTGTAAATGCCCCGGACACATGAGAATGGCTACTTGTACTGGACCCCAAATGACGCAGACTCCAGGCCTGGATGCATCAGGCGCAGGGTTTCACGCGAGAGCTGGCTAGATAGGCTGGGGGGGTAGGGGGCACAGGTCCCCCAGGCAACAACAATAGAGTCTGTGAATTCCTCAGGGCACGACCACACCTGAATCAAGAGAGAAAATGAGTTTTCTTTTCTTTTCTTTCTTTCTTTTTTTTAGAAAATGAGTTTTCAAATGCTCCAAGCCATGATCCCCATGACCCCATGGCCCTCAGCCTCTGAGCTCAGCCTGAACCCAGGTGCATCTCCTGGAAAACCTCTCCTTAGGACCAGCGAGTGCCCGGGAGAGACTGCTGGGAAGACAAGTGAGCATCCCTGTGGCCTTGTTGTCCACTTCCAGATGGCTGGGCAGACAGGACACACAGCGATGCACATGGCACCAGGGGACCTATTTCACCACAACCTTGTCCCCTGGGACATTGCCATGAAAAACAAAAAATTGGCTAACTGAGCAGGCATGAAATGAACACAGAGAACATGTTCTCCTTAAAAAAAAAGCTCGGGGGCGCCTGGGTGGCTCAGTCATTAAGCGTCTGCCTTCAGCTCGGGTCATGATCCCAGGGTCCTGGGATCGAGTCCCGAACTGGGTTCCCTGCTTAGCGGAGAGCCTGCTTCTCTCTCTCCAACTCCCCCTGCTTGAGATCCCCCTCTCACTGTCTCTCTCTGTTAAATAAATAAATAAATAAATCTAAAAAAATAAAAAAATAAATAAAAAATAAAAAGCTCAGGTCCCAGGATCAGACAGGCTTCATTTGAAACCCACTCCTGTGCTTTTTTAACTATGAGATCTTGGGCAAGTTACTTAACCCTCCCTGCACCTCAATTTAAAATCATAATACAATGGTTAATCATTCAATAATAACAATAGAAATAATAATAGTTATGAGAATTTGCATTAATAATAATTTAAAAACCAACCATTTATCAAGTGCTTACTTGGTGTCAGACATTATGCCAAGTAAGAGGCAGTGTTGCCTAATGGTCAAGTGCACAGACTCGGGTAGAGATGGGTCTGAATCCTGGTTCTGCCACTGACAGATTGTGCGACCTTGAGCAAGTTGTTTAACCTCTCTGTGCCCCGTTTTCCTTATCTGTAAAATGAGGTTGGGGGTCGGCTGTGAGGTTTACATGAGTTCATGTACACAAAGCACTTAGCCCAGAGGGAGCATTTCTATGGTTGGTTACAAAGCACTTAGTCCAGTACTCTAAGCACCATCTATGACCAGCGTAAGAAGCATCACGGAAGCGATGGCTGTTATTACTGTCTCAAAGACTGGCAAGTAGTTAGCCCTCAATAAACACACTACTGTGGGAGTGGTGGCCCTGGAGCCCAGAGAAGCTGCTTCCCGTGCCACGGGGAACGGGGCCTGCAGGCTGGCTGCTGGGAGCTGTCTCAGCGACATCACTGCCCTCTGGTGGACACAGAACGAAGAAGCCAAATGGGACTATTTGCTCAAAAATGTGCTGCAGGTGGCCTCAATGGAAGAGAATGAAGGAGGGACACACTTTTCTTTTCCCGGAGTCTGTTCCGCGGCATGAATCCACTCAAGATTCAGCTACTGGGAGGGTTACAGTGAATGCAAGTTTTGCACTATTATTTTTCAGAAGTTCGATGATTTAAAAATTTCTAGCGTAAAACGTTCCCAGATGCTGCTGGGGTTCCCTGTGCTCTCTCCCCAGACTTCCCATCCTAAGAAGGGTTTTATGGCCCAAGTGGGCTCTTAACTGTGAAAGCGTGCTCTCGATCTCTCTGAACGCCACTGACGTCCTGGGGTTACTTGTGCCCCCTTTCCAAGGAACCACAACAAAGAGTAATAAAACCTATCTTTCAGGCCCAAATCCTGAGCACCAGTCCGTCCCTCGGGCAGCTGAACGGGGCCGCTACTAATGAGCTCCGCGCCACGCTCCAAACATCCAAACA
Organism: Zalophus californianus; assembly: GCF_009762305.2. Taxonomy (NCBI): domain Eukaryota; kingdom Metazoa; phylum Chordata; class Mammalia; order Carnivora; family Otariidae; genus Zalophus; species Zalophus californianus. The sequence continues at coordinate 143,984,465 of NC_045595.1, forward strand.
GCCTTTACCGAGGGGCTCACACACCAGGGTCTAGGCAAACAGGAGAGAAGGAGGCAAAGTTTACATCCCAGCAGGAGACAGACAACCGAAGTAAAAGATAGTGAGAAGTGCTTTGTAGAGTACTTAAAAAGGCAGTAAAACAGAGAAATATGATAGAAGGGTAGAGGCTACTTTTGAGTGTGTAGTCGAGGATGGTCTTTGAGAAGGTGACATTTATTTTATTTTAAAGATTTTATTTGTTTTTTTGGGGAGAGGGAGAGAAAGATCAAGAGCAGGGGGGAGGTGTAGAGGGAGAAGCAGACTCCCTGCTGAGCAGGGAGTTCATGGCGGGGTTTGATCCAGGGACACTGGGATCATGACCTGAGCCGAAGGCAGATGCTTAACCGACTGAGCCACCCAGAGAAGGTGACGTTTGAACGGAAGTCCGGAAGACCGGAAGGAGGCAGCCATATAAAAGCAATTAGAAGGAAGAGCATTCTAGGCACAGGAATGGAGAGAGAAATCCTAGGCAGCTGGGAGGAGTGAGTGAAGAGGGAAGAGAATAGGAGAGAGTTGGGGAGGGAGCGAGGGCTGGGCTCCGGGGTCTCGCAAGTCTGTGGAACTTTAGATTTTTTTCTGTATGAGATGGGAAGCCAGGGGGCTTCAGACCAAGGAGGAACACGATGTAGTTGCCCCTTCTGGCTGCTGGCTGCAAGTGGAGGGGGGGCAAGGTTAACTGCCGAGAAGGGGATGAGGGAATGAGGTAGGAGGCTGCTGGCTCTATTGTAAAAGCAGTATTGTAGGATACTCACAGCTGGAGTGCACATGCAGTGAGGGGGAGAGAAGAATTTGGGGCTTGGCCAACTGCATGGAAGAGGATGGGGGAGGGGGAGGGCATGGCAATCCCAAGTTCTGTTCGGACACGGCAAGGGTGGGGTGCCATGTGGTGACCCCGCTGGGAGGGGACGGTGTGGGCACGCACGCTGGGGACAGCAGCGAGAGCTGGCCCCAAGAGCTCTGGGACTGCAGGCCTGGGCAGGCAAGCACGCCGGGAGGAGGGAGCCCTGCGGGGACAGAGCCGGGGTGCTGCAGCCTCGGGGGCCAGCCCGCCCTCAGGGGCCTGCACAAGGTGGCAGAGAAGCTGGGAGCACCGGGGCTCCATAAATCCGAAGCAGCCAGTGGCCAAGTGTGTTCAATCCTAACCAGGACAGAGCCGACCCAGGATTTACGGACTTGGAGGTGGCTGGAAGTCTTAGTGGGTGTGGGACGAGGGGGTGGGCTTCCTGTCACCTCTTCCCATCTCTTTTCTAAACTTCTTCCTCCCGAGGACCCTCCGCGCACAGGCTTAGGACCTCGGGAGTCATCGGGAGCGCTCAGCCTCCCTCGGCCTCGCAAGCCTCCACTCAGTCTCCGCCTCTCCCCCTGCCCCAGCCTTGGTTCAGGCCACACCACCTCTCTCCCGGACTTATAGCTGTCCCTCACTGACGGCCTTGCTTCTATCTCCTCTCGCCTTGTCTGCCCCGCAATGCTGCCTGAGTGACACCTCTGAAAGGCACATCTGCCCCTGAGTCTCTAGGCCTGATGCCTCCTGGACTCCTGCCCCTCAGGAAGACAGGCTCCACAGTGGGACGATCTCTCCCTTGCCTCCTCTCCAGCCTTTCACCCGTCCCCCACTGAGGCCTTGGAGAGCTCCTTCCTCCTTTTACATGCTTTCTTGTCTCATCTTGCCCACCTGCAGCTAAAGTGTCACCTCCTCCAGGAAGCCCTCCATGACTACTTCCCACCCTTCTGGACCCTTGGCTGTGGCCCACTGCCACTTACCTGCTGCACCGGCTCGATGGTCAGCTCCAAGTAGCGACTGATGGCTGCCATTGTCCTGAGTGATTTGCAGGGTGGTAGTGTAGTGAGAGGCACCCAATCTGAATTCTTTCAAGCAGAGACGGGGAGACAAAAACAGAATTCTTAGGAGATATTTTCCAAAAACAAAGTCCCATTTTCTTCAAAAGAATCCCTAAAATATTTTTTTCTGTTCTTTCATGGTACATTTCACTTTCTGCTTCCTATGTTATCTCTCTCTCTCTCTTTTTTTAAGATTTTATTTGTTTGAGGGGCGCCTAGGTGGTTCAGTCGTTAAGCGTCTGCCTTCGGCTCAGGTCATGATCCCAGGGTCCTGGGATCGAGCCCTGCATCGTCGGGCTCCCTGCTCAGCGGAAAGCCTGCTTCTCCCTCTCCCACTACCTCTGCTTGTGTTCCCTCTCTCGCTGTGTCTCTCTCTGTCAAATAAATAAATAAAATCTTAAAAAAAAAAGATTTTATTTGAGAGAGAGAGTGAAGGAGGAAAGAGCACAACAGGGGAGAGGGTCAGAGGGACAAACAGACTCCCTGCTGAGCAGGGAGCCCGATGCGGGACTCAATCCCAGGACCCCAGGATCATGACCTGAGCTGAAAGCAGATGCTTAACTGACTGAGCCACCCAGGTGCCCCTCTTTTTTTTTTTTTTTTTAAGATTTTATTTATTTATTTGAGAGAGAGAGAATGAGAGAGAGCACGAGAGGGAAGAGGGTCAGAGGGAGAAGCAGACTCCCCGCCGAGCAGGGAGCCCGATGCGGGACTCGATCCTGGGACTCCAGGATCATGACCTGAGCCGAAGGCAGTCGCTCAACCAACTGAGCCACTCAGGCGCCCCCAGGTGCCCCTCTTAACTCTTTCTTTGAGGTCACAGTAGGCCAGTGGTTCCCAAATTTTGCTGCATAGTGGAGTCACCCGGCATGTTAAAAACAAAACAAAACAAAAAAACCCCTGATGCTTAGCTTTGCCCACCACCCCCCAGCAGATATTCTGATTTACTGGTAGGGATGTGACCTGGAGTTTCAAAGCCCCCCAGATGATTCTAAAGTGTGGCAAAGTCTGGGAACCACTGCAGTAGGCACTAAATAAATGCTTTTGTAAAGCAATCGTTCTCAGATGTTAGGTGTGCATCAGAAGCACCCAATGGACTTATTAGAACACCCTCAGCTTCAGAGTTGGTGGGGCTGGTGGAACCCTAGAATTGCATCCCCAATAAGTTCACGGCCGAAGTTGGTCCAGGGACCACACGCTGAGAACCATCGCTGTAAAGAACTACGGAAGAGGGGTGCCTGGGTGGCTCAGTCGGTGAAGCGTCTGCCTCTGGCTCAGGTCGTGATCCCAGGGTCCTGGGATCGAGCCCCGCATTGGGCTCCCTGCTTGGCGGGGAGTCTGCTTCTCCCTCTGCCCCTCCCCCTGCTCATGCTCTCTCTCTCTCTCTTTCTTAAATATATAAATAAAATCTTTAAAAAAAAATAGGGGCGCCTGGGCGGCTCGTTCGGTTAAGCGTCTGCCTGCGGCTCGGGTTGTGATCCCAGGGTCCTGGGATCGAGCCCCACTCGGGCTCCCTGCTCGGCGGGAAGCCTGCTTCTCCCTCTCCCACTCCCCCTGCTGGTGTTCCCTCTCTCGCTGTCTCTCTCTCTCTCAAATAAATAAAATCTTAAAAAAGAAATAAATAAAGTCACCAACTGTCCTAGTTCGAGGGAGCCTCCGGGTTCCGCACACAGCACCCCCGTGGGACCAGCAGTTTTCCAGCTGGCGAGACCTTGCCTCCTGGCTTTCTTCCTCTTTCTCCACGCAGGTCAAGAGGGCTTGGGTGTCAGGGCTCTCTCTGGCTTCAGGGGCAAATCCCAAGGTCCGTCTCATCTTGCTCTTCATCACCCAGGAGAGGAATATGATCTGAGAGGGAGAGTTAAGGTCCAAGGAAGCAGAGCATTTCGGCCACCCACAGCTACCTTCACCTCTACACCCCGAGGGCCCCCCGACTGGGCTCTCTCCCTCCCGGGGATGATCCTGCCTGGGTTGGCCCCAGAACAGACATGTTCATTTAAGAATGGAACCGGGTCTGACATTTCCCCCACCAGGGCCCAGCAGCCAGCAAGACCCTGCCTCTAAGAATCTAGTAAATACTTAGTAAATACTTGTTCAACAAAAGCATTTTGAAAAACATCTTCCTTGAAGGGCTTGGCTTACAGGGACAGTACACGGAGTGGGTTGACTAGTGCCCCTCCACCCCCACCCAAATTCATATCTATCTGGAAGCTCAGAAAGTGACTTTATTTAAAAATAGGGGCTTGGAGCCTCTGGCTGGCTCAGGCGATGGAGCAAGCAACTCTTGATCTGGGGATTGTGAGTTCAAGCCCCACGCTGGGTGTAGAGATGACTTAAACATAAAATCTTTTCTTTTTTTCTCTAAAGGGTCTTTGCTGATATAGTTAAGATGAGGTCATGTGGATTAGGTTGGACCCTTAGTCCCACGACTGGAGTCCTTATAAGATCAGAGGACAGGCAGAGATACACGAAGGGAAGAGGTTTTGTGAAGACTGAGGCAGGAGATAAAATTACGCTACCAGAGCCAAGGAGCACCAGGGGCCATCAGAAGCTGGACGAGGCAAGGGAAGGTTCTCCCCCAGAGCCTCCAGGAGAGCGTGGCCCTGCGTGGACTTTGGACTTGTAGCCCTTGGAACTGTGGGAATACACTTCTTTTGTCTCAAGCCACCAACTTCTGATAACTTAATATGGCAGCTAATGAGAAAAATCACGGTTTTTAACTATTTCTAAACTATGTTTGATAAATCCACAGGTTTTTCATACACAAATTACGCACTGTCTGAGCTTTGCTTGCCCTTGAGGCTCTCATGTCAAGGTCACTGGGGTGTCTGCGCATCAGGCAACATCCCTTGGGGAACCAGAAAGGTGCTCAGCAGTCACTGACAAAGGGCAGCCCTTGTCAGCTTTTATCTGTGTCCCCAGCCCAGGCTCCAGTGCCAAAGACAAGAGAACAGGGATGCTTAGCCCTGCACGGCAGGTCGGCTTGCAAAGCCCGTTCCTAGCCTTGTGAGAAAGGGCAAAGATGAGGAGAACAGGTTCCCGGGAGGGTGGGGGCCGGCCCAGGGGAGAAGCAGCAGTGAGACTGGTGTCCGGGTCTCCTGCTTCCAGGGCCAGGAACCTGCACACTCCCCCTTGCTGCTCCACAGAGCTCCAGCCAAGAGATCATTCTTTCTTTTATATGTACATAAAGGAAACAAAATACAAAATTGCAAATAACTGCAATTGCATCTGTGGGCCCCAGGCCTCAAATCTTGGCCCTGGCCCCTGGGAGAGAGCTCCATCTAGCAAGAGGGAGGGAGGGCACCACAGGGGCAGGGAGGAGATGAGACACAAGCAGTCAAGCCCCCTAGGTCCCAGGTGGATACAGACAGGTCCAGTGCAGCTCGGCCCAGGGAAGTCAGGAACCAGGGCGTGGCCCGAAGCAGGTACTCAGGCCGCCGGTCATGGGCCACAATGGCCGAGGCATAGAGGAGGCCAGCCAGAGCCGACAGGAGCCGGGTCCACAGGTGGATGGAGGGAAACGCCTTACCCTGGCACTGGACAGAGAGAGAGGAGGGAGCTGGGCAGGGAGGAGCACTGCCTTCCTCCACCTTCCTCAGAGCTGGATTCTAAGACCTAGACTCTTGGTGGCATGCAGGTTGGAGGGCAAGCCCTCTCTTTGCCCATGGCCAGTCCCCAAAGCTGCTTTGGCTTTTGCTTAAGCTGCTTCTTTTGCCTGGTACACTCCTATTCATGCCTCAGAACCTGGCTTAAACTCAGCTCTGAGAAACCTCCCATACCATCTCCACCCTAACAGGGGCGAGTCACGCCCACTTCCAGGCCCCATGACACATGACACATTCCAGCAGACAGAGAGCTCCTGAGAGTGTCCTCCCCATCTCAGCATTCCTGACACCGGGCACTGGGTAGGGGATCATGAATGTCAGCTGGGAGAATGGGAAGGAATTAGGACAAATTATGAACAGCCAAGGACTGACTTCTCTTCCTGGGACCACCAGTGCTGAATCTGGTCAGCCGGGAAAAGGTCAAGAACATTAGAGATAACATTCTGGAAGTTTTGAAGCCAGGGGATATTTTTGGAGAATGAATAATGACAATATTGGTTAAAAAAACCAAAACCAAAACAAAACAAAAGCCAAAAAAGCCACTTTCAATATTTATATGTTAAGTACCCTTTACAGGTATGAAGTCACTTTGTGTATACATTTATATGTATATACACAAATACTATATATTTTCAATTATATATTATCACATGGCATATTTAAACATATAAATTATATACAATTCATTTTACTTATTAAATAATTATATTTAGAGATACAGGCCTTGGCTAGAGAGTGAAAAAAATTCAGAGGAAAAAGTAAGGTTTGGCTGATTTTCCCCATTTTTATTTTAACTCTCAAAAAGATTCCTTGGGAGTTTTGTTTCCCTCTGCATTTGTTCAAGTTTTGTTCCCGGGGCTCCCTGTTTTGTTTTTGGCCACGCCCTGAAGAATGGTTCATAAAGACAGCCAGCACCCAGGCTGGGGAGGGTGGTCCCTGACCTGCCGGCTGCACCTGACTCAGCCCAGGAAGCAGCTCTGTCCCAGTCAGCACTGCTGTGATGGGAAATCCTCGGGATCCCCCCGCCTGCCCACCCCCATTTCCTGTGGACACTGATGGCCCGAGAGGGGAGGTGACTTGCAGGGCCAGGGCTGGGACCTGCCTTCTGCCTCTTGAATTTGCACCTGCAGCTCCTCTGGATCAGCTCAAGCTGGGTGAGCTCTCTGCTGTCACTCACGTGCCAACCCATTCCTGGTGCGCACTGACTTTAAAACTCAATCTCCCTTCGTGGTCAGTACTAGGGCCTATGGGGCTCTATTTGCCTGCACACTGGACACGCCGTAGGTGCTGAGCAACCGCTATAGCCTGGGGTTGGCTCGGTGACTCGAGATAAGGCAGGTCCAGCACATGCGGGCTTCGTCTGGCTGGTCACACATAACCCAGGGCGGGAATGTTCAGCGAGAGGGCTGCCTGGCAAATCTGCGCTGGGGGCTGGAAGCAAGCCGTGCCTCAACTCCTGCAACGGCGACCCGTCCCAGTGCTGCCAGCATAGGCTGTACTGGTCAGCGGGCGCGTCCCTCCTGGAAGAAGGGGGCCTTCTTCCACCAAAGCCACGCAACCATTCTGCTTCTCAGCGCCCCCACCAGGGGTAAATTAGAAGCAGCTTCTGGAGGGGAATCTAGGCTTCACAGCCATGCTGGCTAGGCTTCCCAGAACACCCCAAGCCCTGCTGAGTTTCTCCCTAGTAAGGGGATCCTAGCTCTGGGCTCTTCTTCGTGGGACCAGAGACAGTACCTCAGAGATTGCCCAATCTAATCCCTAACATGATCTAACTCTATCTGCCTGCCAGGGGGCCATCAGGCTTGAATGCCTTTAGCGATGGGGAGCCCACTACCTCCTAAAACAGGAATAACAATACTGATCGCTTTCAACATTCCAGAAACTATGCAAAGCATCTAACCTATAAATGGGATGTGGCCCCCCCCCATAACCTCTTTCCAGTCTTGGTTTCGGTTCTCTTCCCCTAGACCACAGAGAACAGGGCTGCTCTTTCTGCCCCAAGAAAGCCCTTCTGATTCCTGCATCCATGAGCTTCCTTTGTCCCAGACCAGATTAAGTCTTTAAAAAGTGTCTGCTGGCACCTACCACGGGCAGGCTCCAAGCACATGCAATACAGAGGGGAACAGAACAGACGAGACCACTGCCCTCAGGGCGCTCACGTTCTACTGGGGACCAACAACTTGGTCAATAACTGAAGGAGCTAGTTTCAGCCTGTGACAAACACTGTGAATAAAATGAAGCGGAAGGAAGGACACAGTCGTGGGGCTATGTTAGGTGCGTGGCGTTAGGGGCTGACTTGTTTTCCCCTCTCACAAAAGATGCCGAGGTCCCAGCCTCCAGAGCCTGTGAACGTGGCCTTCTCTGGAAACAGGGTCCTTCCAAATGACCTCGTTAAGATGAGATCATTAGGGTGGACCCTCACCCAATATGACCGTGTCTTTATAAAAGGGAAAGTTAGGCCTGGACACGTACAGAAGGACGGCCACATGAGGACACACACCGGGAGAAAGAATGCCGTGTGGACCCTGGAGTTACGTAGCCATCGGCCAAGGATCTTCCAGGAACTTGGAAAGAGGCCTGAAAGAGCTCCTTCCCTAGCGCCTTCACGGGGAGCATGGCCCTGCTGACACCTTGGTACTGGTCTGCCGGCCTCTAGTACTTTGAGACAATCCGTTTCTGTTGTCCCAAGTTTGTGAACCTTTCTTACGGCAGCCCCAGGGAACTAATACAGCCAGGCACACACCAGTCCCTCTGAAGGTCTTCGAGCCCCACGTCCCAGGGGCTCCCCATGCTCCCCTCCCTCGATCTGGGGGCGGCATGCCCCGGGGGGTTCCCGGCCAGCACGACACAGGCTTCCGCTTCCCACAAATGACCAACGAAGCACTGCCACCCCCGATTCCTGTTCTCCTGGAACTGCTATGAAATGATGCTCTGGGGCAAGTAATGTTTTTTTTTTTAGCCCCAGCGAGGAGCCCGTTACGTTTCCAGTGTTAGGTCTGGCCGTTATTCCTGTCAGCGAGGCCCGCCAGGCACAGCAGAGCAGGTTTGCACACCCACGATATCCTGCTCCTCCGCAGCAGCTCTCCGGCCTCGGTGGCTTTTCCCGGGGGCTCCCCGCTTCCCCTCACCTCTGCCTCCTCCAGGCCCACCTTCCCTTTGGGGCCAAGCTGAGGCCTCCCCCGCGCCTGGCGGTGTGACCATCTCACCCTCACTCATTTGAATAGCGTGAGAGCCTCTTCTCCCTCCTCCGAAACCCCAAACATCTGATTCTATCCTTGTCAGAGCATTAAAATATCCTGCTTTGCATTTCTGCGTCTTTCCAGGAGACTGTGAGTTTCCCAAGGGCAAGCACAGCATCTCAAGTCACGGCTGCGTCCCCTCCGGAACCGGCCAACACAGGGCTTCCCTCAGCCTGGATGCCCGGGCAGTTTCTGGGGGGAGGTGCTCCCGAATACACAGAAGCCCGGCAGCCGCGTGATGCTCTCCTCTGAAACCGTCTCACTTCCTAATGGGATGTTCGTTTACCGAACCCCAGGGCCTTTTTCCTGAGAGCCTGCTTTTCTTTGCTATGGAGGGAACACAATGGGCTGTCCCGGGAAAGGCTCTAGCAGGCCCCATGAGCTCCCGTGATTGGCTGCCCAGCCCCTGCACACGCGCACACGCGTGCGCATACACACACACACACACGTGATACACATGTGACACAACCCTCCACCCCAGGACCTGGAGCTTGGAAGATGCTCCCAGGTGCCCTAAGACCTGCCATGGTGACCCACAGTCCCAGCCCTGACCCAGCCTCACGATTCTGGAGAGCGGGGGGATCCGGGAAGCCCAGGAGCCAAAGGCAGCGATGCCACCCAGCAGGTAGCCGAGGATCTCAGTATTGTCCTGCAGGAGTAGGCGACATGCTCAGCGCCCTGAGGAGACAGTCCAGGCATCCCAGACCCATCCTTTCCCAATTTTAGTAGTTTCCTCCCAACCACGGCAAGCCCAAACCCTATCCCTACCCAGGGCATTTGCTGGGACCCTGAGGAGGGAAAGGACACGCACACCCCCACGTCCTCCTGGGCTCAGCCTCACCTGCAGCAGGCTTTCCAGCAGCCTCCGCTGGGGCCCTCGGATGGGGCCTGAAGCCTTTGGGACGGCGGCCCAGAGCGCCCAGCCTGGCCCCAGGCTCAGCGGCAGGGCCAGAGCAAATACACTGGCCCTGAGCCGCCGCCCCCTCTTCCTCTCCCGGGAGCCCCGACCTGCAACAAACACCACAATGCCACAGGCTCTAGGATCTAGAACTCGACGGACTGCAGCCTGTGAAAACCAGCTGTCAACCCAGCTTCTGTAAGCTCCGCAGAGCCTGGCACAGAGCAGAGCCGGCACAACCTTGGGGAATGCATCCATGTGTTTGTGCTGGGGCCCGAAACTGTGAGCGAAAAAGGAGCACGGTCTTGGAAGTCTCCTTGAAATACAAGACAGATAGTCCTCTGAAAATTCTAGTAAGAACATGGCTCCTCTGGGCAGTGCTGAGCAGCTGGGGGCACCTTACCTTACCCCACTGATGCAAGCACTCCCTTTCTGGACAAGGGTCTGGGCACACTGCTGCCCCTTCTCAGGAAGGCCCAGTCCCACAGAGTCAGGGTGACCCATCCCAGCTCAGTGACTCTCTGCCCGAGGTGGCCCACACCCACTTCTGGCATCCATTTCCAGAAGTTACGGGGCTTTGTTTGGCCATCCTGGGCTCGCACACTGAGATATCACTGTTCCTTCCCACAGCCTGTACCACCCCACCTCCTGGCCTTTGCTCATACTGTTCTTTTCACCTGGAGTACCCTTCCCTGCGGGCCCCGTTCCACGGTCACATCCTTCCCTCCGGTTGCGCATGGCATGCGTGCACCGCTTCACTAGCAGAACTGATGACTCTTTAGGGCCCTGCCTCTCTTCTCTGGCTGGGGTCAGGGAGCTCATTCCTTTGTTTGCACCCGGCAGGGGCCCAGCTCAGACGCGACAAGGAGGAGGCACTGAGCACGCCTACGAAAGAGTGGGTGCTGCACACAGGAACAGAAGGCCACACACTCACCCAGGTGAGATTTCAGTCTGCAGCCACAGATGGGGAAAAGGATGAAGACAAAGTTCACCAAGTCAACAGCTGCTAGGTAGGCACCTGTGAATACCTGGGAGCAAAGGAGATACAGTCTTGGTGTTCGAACGTTCTCCAGTGACCACAGCACCTCTCATCCTGGGCCTCCTCTCCCACTGATAAGGTGCTCCCGGCAAAGACGCCTACCGGCCCCAGGAAAGGCTGGTTATCAACTCTATTTGACTGACGAAGAGGTGGGGCGCGTGAATAACCGATCCCTTAGGCAGAGGCCCACCAGCAGAACCAGCCCTCCACTTCTCACTCCGCACTCTTCCCAGCGCACGGCCAGCCTCTTCTGTGTGACTTTGGCCCAACCACTGACCTTTTCTGGGCCTCACTTTCCTCCTCTGTAAAACAGGGATAGTAACAGTGCCTCCCTCCATGCTAAGCAGATTGCATGAACCAATACATGGAAAGTGCTCAGACCAGCACCTGGAGGAACGGACAAGGCTCCTACCTACCAATGTACCAGCCACTATGCCAGTCGAGTCACTGGTTAACAGCAGTCTCTGGAGGGGCACCTGGGTGGCTCAGTCGGTTAAGTGTCCGACTCGATTTCGGCTCAGGTCCTGATCTCAGGGTCATGAGATCGAGTCCTGAGTGGGGCTCCATGCTCAGCGTGGAGTCTGCTTGGGATTCTTTCCCTCTTTCTCTCCCTTTGCCCTGCCCACATGTACCCCCCCTCCACCCCCTTCCACCCCCCTCCCCGCCAGCTCATGAGCGTGTTCTCTCTCAAAATAAATAAAATTAAAAAAAAAAAAGAGCAGTTTGATACTTGGCACTGCTGCTTACTGGACCTTATAAAAGTTATTCAACCTCAGGCGCCTCAGTGGCTCAGTTGGTTAAGCGTCTGCCTTCGGCTCAGGTCATGATCCCAGGGTCCCGGGATTGAGTCTCGCATCGGGCTCCCTGCTCAGCGGGGAGCCTATTCTCCCTCTCCCTCTGCCTGATGCTCCCCCTGCTTGTGCTCTCTCTCTCTCTCTCTCTCTCTCTCTGTGAAATAAATAAATAAATGAAATCTTTAAAAAAAAAAAAAGTTATTCAACCTCTAAGCCCGAGTGTCCACATGTGTAAAACAGAGAGAGAGAGCCTAGGTCATAAGATAATTCGAGTATTAAATGAACTCATATGAGACAAGCCCTCAGTGCCAAGTACATAGTGAAGTATTTATTTATTTTTAAAATATTTTATTTATTTATTTGAGAGAGAGGGTGCACATGAGTTGGGGGGAGGGGCACAGAGAGAAGCAGACTCCCCACTGAGCAGGGAGCCTGAGCAGGGCTCAATCCCAGGACCCTGAGATCATGACCTGAGTGGAAGGCAGATGCTTAACGACTGAGCCACCCATGCGCCCCCATAGTGAAGTATTTACTAAACATCAGCTATTATTACCGGGATGGAGCTGGGTGTCACTATATTCCATCAGCTAATGAGAACGGGCACCCAAAATGAAAGGCGGTTTGTTTGTGAGACAGTATTATTCAAAGCAGGGTCTCGAACTCTCCCAGTGTGTGTTGCAGACACGAGGCTGCCTTCTGCCACATCTACCTGGGTGGGCACCAGCCCATGAGGGGCCTCTGCAGTGCATATGCCCTTGGGATAGGCCCCTTCTCCACAGGTTTGAGGGCCTAGACCTTGGGAAAGCTTGACACTGTTTCTCACTTGCCCCAGAGCCTGCATCACCACTTGGGAAAGCATTCAGCCAGCCCTGTTGAGCTGGGGCTGGGCTCCAGGCTCTAAAAACAATCACCACAACCATCACTATTTACTGAGCATCTACTCTGTCCCAGCTGCTGTTTGAAGTCATGGGGATAAGGCAGTGAATACAAATTCTTGCCCCTGGGGAGCTGACCCTCTGGTAGGGGTTAACAGACCAGAAGCAATAAGCAATAAGAAGTAAGGAAAACAGACGGTGTATGGGGGGGGTCAGCTATGGGAAAAAACAGAGCAGGGTGAAGGGGTCTGGAGCCCCTGCTGTAGAGGTAGGGCACAGCTTCACGGGAGTGCTCAGGGGAGGCCTCACCAAGAAGCTGACCTCTGAGCAAAGCCTCGAAGGAGATGAGCAGTGAGCCATGTGGCTCTCAGGGCAGGAGCACTGGACGGGGGCAGAAACACCAAGAAGGGCACAGGCATGAGGCAAAACCGCACCTTGATGGTGATGGAACCAGACAGAAGCCACTGTCACCTGTAGGCCTGACGCACCTGGATCGTGAGCTGTCTGGCCAGAATGGCCCCGATGGTGTCACACAGGCTGGTCAGGAGGCAGCACGCAGCACACAGCGCTGACTGGTCCTGTCTGGATCTCTTTGCACATCTCAGATAGAGAAGCCTGTGGTGACAGACAGGGGTGTGGGTGGGTATGGACGGAACACCAGAGCCATGAGTGGGTTCCCAAAGCAGGTGGTCTGAAAAGGGCAATTTTGACTTTGTGTCCCTGTGAAGCACTCTCTCCCCCAGGGATTCGGCGGGTATTTTTGAACTTGGTTTACAGATGGGAAAATCAAGGATCAAAGACTGCAGCACGAGCCGACGGCACGAGCCCGACCTGCCTCTCTAATGAAGAGGAATTTCTTTCCTCCCACAAATCAGGCCAACTCAAGTTCATGACCTACTACTCAGTGCTGACGAACTAGCTGTTAGGTCTGATTATTGAAAGAAACATGTGGGTTATAAAAAAAATTGCCTAAATGAAAAAGGGAACTTGATTCTTTCAAATTCACATGAAATCCTGCAAAGCCGTACGTGCAAGGGGGGTGGCCTGGCTTCTACCAGCCCTTGCCCAGATCAAGCATGTTCTTTACACACATACAGCGAGCAAGACCTCTCAAAGATGCCAGGGCACTTTGGGCTGACCTCTCCCTACAGGCCCCTAGGGAGGGGCCTGACTTCCCTCCCTCATGCCCCCTTTCCTGCCCTGCCCCACTCCCCTGGAACAAGCACAGAAAGGCCCAACAGCCTGGAAGGGCTCAGAGATCTCTTAGAAACACTTTGTTCTAGATGTTTCCGTGCTACATTTTATGGAGAAACTGAGGCACCATTGCAGCTCTTGTTTCATTTTCTTCAACCACAAGGTGGTACTCACTCCACGTCTTTCGGACTGTTTGGCTGGTTCTGAGGGCCCGCCCTGGGGCACAATGGAGGAGGAGGGAAGGCTGCTGGGTTCCCACATTTCCTGATCTGCCAGATGAAGCCCCAAGCTCACAGTGAGAACAGAAACCTTTCATTTGGACCCTGGGCTCCTGACACCAATTCAAAGCCTAAGAGCGAAGACTCTAGAGACTCTCTGGACTCAGATTAGAAATAGTTGATTTCAACCCTCACATTGGAGAGCCGGGAAAAGTGAGGCCTATGGTGACTAGGTGAGTTCACGGCAGACCCTCTGGCTTTGCATGTGGAGGCTTTGCTCCCCAGCTCTCAGGGGAGGGGAATCCTGGGCTGACCTTACCCCAGGCCACACACAGCTTGGAAGACATACATTGCCTGAAGGGGGGGGGGCGCTCAGGGAGGGGGAAGTCCTGAAAACAATGGGTGAGCAGACCTGAGGTGGGCTGAAAAAGCAGAGCCTCTGCCCTCAGAATGACCTGCTGGGCATTCTCGGGGGACTTACCTAACCTCTCCCAACTCGAGTTTCCAGGTCAGGAAATGCCTAATAATGCACATAGAGTGCCTCGTTAGTGTCCACTGGACAGTTTAATCCTCACAAGTCTGCCCCTTTCTATAAGGGTCTGGGGGTTCAGTTCTTTCCATTCACTCAGGCAAGTTAGTTAACCTGTCAGAATCTCCAGCTTCCTCTTGAGTACATGGGAGTAATAAGAGTCCCTCCCTCATGGGGCTGTGGCAGGGATGAAATGAGTTAATAAATGCAACACTGGGCCCACAGTAAATGTTCTAAGGGTCTTTTTATTTGCATTCCAGTGACTGAGTACAGGGGCTGCCAAATCTCTGCAGCGATATCACACGAGGGAGTGCAATGTCCACGAGGTGCCTACGATGAGCCGGCGCCAGCCCCCTCTGGGTTGCTGGTCCTTTCTCCTCTGCCGGGGAATACTTGCGTTGCACCAGCTTGGGACAGGGTGGCCGAAGACCTGGAGGCCATCTTTAACCCGACTTCAGCCAGCTTAGGACCCAGGTGACGGTGACCACTGTGGCCAGAGTCGGATCATTGCCAGTCCCCATGGCTGATCAGAGGGCCTTGGGTAAAGGGAGACCAGAAACACCGAGAGCCTTGTCCTAGGTCCTCGCCCTCTGCCAAAGGTTGGTGGCGGCGCAGGAACAATGATAAGGATGTTTAATGAGCACATACTAAGAGCTTTACAGGGACTAACTCATTTAATCTTGCCATGTGTTTCCATCCCCATCTAGGTGAGGAAAATGAGGCTCAGAGGTTTTAAGCTTGCCCAGCTCACACCGCCAGTCGGCGGGGAAAGGCTGACAATAGAACCCAGGCAGGACTTGCTGCTGCCGTCCCCGGCCCCACGCACTGCCCCACCCGGCCTCCTCCTGCCGCCCCCAGCCAGCCTCCCGTGAGCGGAATCCGGAAAGAAGTCCCGACTTCAGTCCGCAGCCGAAGGCTCCTTTCGATCCCGGAGCTGAGCTGCCTCCTGCCTCCTGCCTCCTCCCTCTCTGCCCCCTTCCTCCCAGGTTTCTAGGAGGGATTTGGCGGCGGGGATGTGGGGTTAGCGCCCCGCGCCCCCCGCCCCCCGCGGCCGATCCGGCCCCCAGCCCCGCGCCGCCCGGTCCCGACCCCATTACAGCGTGTGGGCGGCGATCCAGCAGGAGGAGGCGCAGATCCACAGGCCGAAGGAGATGCAGACGCGGTGGCGGGCGAAGCAGCGGTCCAGGTAGTCCCAGTCCCAGAGCGCGGGCGCGGGCGCGGGGCTGGCAGCCTCCCCCATGGCTCTCCGGCTCCGCCCGGCCCGGGCCCCAGCCTCCCGCGTGGCAGGGCCCGGGCGCCGCCCGCCCGCGCTGCCGCCCCGCGCCCCCTTCGCCCGGCCCGGTTGCCCCGCGGCGGCGGCGGCGGCCCCGGCAGAGCGCACGGCCGCGCCCCGGAGATGGGCGCTGGCAGCGGCGGCGGCGCGAGAGAAAAGTTTCCGGCACGGCGCGGCTCCCCACCCGGCGCGCTATTGTCGGGGGTCGGCGGGCCGGAGGCCGCCCCCCAGCGGCGGGAGCGGGCAGCGGCCTCCGCACAAAGGCTGCGGCCCCCGCCCCCCGACAGCCGCGGCGGCGCCGCTCCCGGACCCCTTGCGGTCCCCCACCCCGCGACCTGGCGGCCAGAGCCGAATACCGTGAACCGGGGGGATACGGTACAAGGCACTTCGCTCATTAATGCACCCCATTTTCTGAACCGAGCAATACTTCGCGCCTGGCGCAGCTCTTGGGTGCCGGCGATCCCGGGGATGAGCGGGCGGTCTGAGCCTTCTGAGGGTACAAAAGAAAGGGTGCGGTGGGAGGCCGGGCAGGAGGACACAACCCCCCCCACCCCCGCATCTCGTCTCACTCCATTGTCGGAAAGCCGTCAGCGACCGCCCCCCACCCCCACCCCCCACGCAGTCGCCCAAGACAGACTTCCAGAAGTCACTCTAGAAGGTGCCCAGCGAGCCGAGGAGGCCGGTGGTCTTGGTCATCCTGCTGTCCCATCCTGCCACATTGCCACACAAGGCTGGTACACAGAGCTCCTCTTGAAAACAAGCTATTATCATTTTAAAATTTCCTTGTTGATTTTAGTAAGTTTGCATAAAGAAGAGGTGACCGTATCACTTTGGTTTTTTTCTTTTTTAAAAATAGCAGCTTTATTATGAACAAACAATGAATCATGGAACACTACACCAAAACAAATTATGTAATATATGGTGATTAACATAACAATAAAAAAATTAAAAGATAAAAAAATAAAAATAGCAGCTTTATGGAGATCTCATTCCTATACCATAAAATTCACCTGCTAAAGTGTACAATTCAGTGGTTGTTAATCTATCCATATATTTGTGCAACCACCGCCACTATCTCATTTAACAACGTTTTCCTCACTTGCCAGGAAGCCGGTAAAGCGGTACTCATCAGCAATTACTTTCCCCTCCACACTGGCAGCCTTAGGCAACCCCAAATCTACCTGCTGCCTCTACGGGTTTGTCTGTTCTGGAAATTCTATTATTTATTTATTTAAAGATTTTATTTATTTATTTGTGAGCGAGAGAGCACACAAGCCGGGGGAGGGGCAGGCAGAGGGAGAAGCAGGCTCCCGGCTGAGCAGGGAGCCCCATGCGGGCTCGATCCCAGGAGTCTGGGATCCTGACCTGAGTGGAAGGCAGACGCTTAACCAACTGAGCCACCCAGGCATTGCTGTTCTGGAAATTCTATCTAAAGGCAGTCCCATCCAATAAGTGAGCTTTTTGTGACTTCTTTCACGCAGCATAGTGTTTTTAAGGTTCATCCATGCTTTAGAGTGTGTCAGAACTTCCTTTCTTTTTATGGCTGAATAATATTCCATTGTGTGGATATATCACATTTTATTTATCCATTCATCAGTTGGCGGACACTTGGGTTGTTTGCACGTTTTGGTTCTTATGAACAGTGCTGCTGTGAACATTTGTGTAAAAGGTTTTGTGTGGACAGAGGTTTTCAGTTCTCTTGGGCATGTCCCTAGGAGGGGAATTGCTGGGGCTCCTGGTAACTGTGTTTGAGGTTTTGAGGAACTGCCAGACTGTTTTCCAAAGTGGCTACATTATTTTACAGATTCATTTATATTTAAAGTTATGACCACTCACAGGAGAAATGAAAACACTGTTTGTCAGATATTGTCAGGCTAGGAGCTGAGGACGGGTTTTTTTTTGTTGTTGTTTTAAAAGATTTTACTTTATTTATTTTAGAGAGAAAGAGTGCGAGAGAGGGCATGAGCAGGGCGGGGGGGGGGGGTAGTGGGGAGGGCCAGAGGGAGAAGCCGACTCCCCCCTGAGCAGGGAGCCAGACACCAGGCTCCATCCCAGGACCCTGAGATCATGACCTGTGCCGAAGGCAGGTGCTTAATTAACTGGCCACCCAGGTGCCTCTGAGGACATGTTTTTGAGAAAAACAGACAAGTCTCTACATTCATGGAGCTTACAGTCCAGTAGGAGAGAGACATCAATCAAGCAATAGAACAAGCAAAAGTAAAATGATATGTTATTCAAAAGAAGGGGCCAAAATTAAAATATGGAAATGATTAAGATAAAGTGATATAAAATGAATACCAACTAAGGCAAGATTAAAAGGTTAAATTAAAAGGAAAAAATCTCTCTCGCTTTTTCTCCAATACATAAAATCTTAAAAAAAATAAAATAAAAGGAAAAAATATAGTAGCCAAGTTTCTCAGAGACTATAAACAAATACCCACAGTCTGATGGCCCTGCCTGCTGGTTCTTTGTGGGTTCTTCGGGCGCACCTGTGGATACTGACCTGTGATTGCTTGGATCCTGGGTTACGCTGGTGACATGGCCTACCTACTGTTCCCAAAAGAGAATCCATTCCATGAACTATGTCGCTAAAACGAGGACAGACCCTGCCTGTGTCCTCTCACAAGGTTCCCGTAGGGCACAGCTACCTTATGCTCTGCTTTGTTGAGGCTTGAGGACGCCAGAATTTAATTTGATTTGCTTCTTATTAGCACTTCCCTGTCCCTCAGGCTCAGTATAAGCCCTTGGAGGCTGGGCCCAGTTGAACAAATTGCTTCATTCCTCCCCACCCCACCCTAGACCAGGTTTACACACCTCAGCAGTTTTTCCTTAGAGTGGTTAGTTCTCAGCCTGATTTTCAGTGAACTCTTTGAGAATTTGGAGAAAACCTCAACCCTAAAAAATAGGAACATGTGTGCACACCCACGCAGTTGTTCATCTAATCTTAAGGAATTTCTGGAAGTCCTGAAATGCAACTATAGATTTTGTGGAAGACAAGACCCCAGACTAAAAACCCCTCGTTTCAGGGGCGCCTGGGTGGCTCATTCGGTTAAGCGTCTGCCTTCGGCTCAGGTCATGATCCCAGGGTCCTGGGATCAGGTGTTGGACTCCCTGCTCAGTGGAAAGCCTGCTTCCCCCTGCTTGTGCTCTCTCTCTCTACTCTCGCTCTATCCCAAATAAACAAATAAAATCTTAAAAAAAAATAAATAAAACCCCCTCATTTAAGGGGTTAAGCCCTGAGTCCCCTCCCAAAGCCCTGGGGGCGGTGTGGTGCATAGATGGAGGTGTGGGGATCACTCAGCCGGCCTGTCAGAAAACACCCCTGCTGAATCCGGCTCTCTGGGCACGTGTGCTTGGAATCTGCACCGATTCATCATTTCCTGTGGCTGCTCTAACAGATGAGCATAAACTTAGTGGCTTAAAATAACAGAAATATATTCCCTCCCAGTTCTGAAAGCAAGTTCCCTGGACCACAATCAAGGGGACTCTAGAAGGGGAATCCATTCATTGTCTCGCTTCATCCTGTGTCTGGTGGCTGCCAGGGCTCCTTGCTTGAGGCCTCATCACTTAACTCTGTCTCTGCCTCTGCGCTCGCATTGGCCTCGTCTTGTGTCAGATCTCCGTCTCTTTCCTATAAAGATTGCATTTGTGACCTGCTCACATCATCCACGTTACACCCCCCATCTCAAGATCCTTAACTGAATCACATCAGTGGACTTGTTTCCCATATAAGGTTCCAGGGATTATGACCTGGTATTTTGGGGGGCCATTAGTCAGCCTACGACACTGCCTTCCCACAAGCTTCCTGTGAGATTCTTATGAGAAATGCGGACTTATGGAGATGGCCCTCAGTGGGGGACGGACAGGCTGTGGGGAGCTCTTGCCAGTCCCTGGACATGTTGGCTCACAGGAAAATGCAATGGGAAGAATGTGGGCTTTGGAGCCTCCTGAAGCAGTCCCCCCGCCCAGGCTGCTCTGTGTCCTGGTCCTGGAGGGGCACAAGCCCCTGGGCCTATACTCCTCCTCAGCTAGCGCACCCCTCAGAGTGGGATGAGTGCTGTCTTTCTGCCAGGCTTGGGAACATCTTCAGCCAGGGCTTTCTAGTTCATATCTGTATCCCCAACACCTGATTCAGTGCCTAGCCCATAATAAGGAAAATAGTTACTGAACGAATGGATTTTTTTTTTTAAAGATTTTATTTATTTATTTGACGGAGAGATAGCACAATAGGCAGAGTGGCAGGCAGAGGGAGAAGCAGGCTCTCCGCCGAGCAGGGAGCCCGATGCAGGGCTCGATCCCAGGACCCTGGGATCATGACCTGAGCCAAAGGCAGGCGCTTAACCGACTGAGCCACTCAGGCGCCCCATGAATGGATTTTTTTAATTTTTTTATTTTTTAAAGATTGTATTTATTTATTTGACAGAGACAGAGATAGCGAGAGCAGGAACACAAGCAGGGGGAGTGGGAGAGGGAGAAGCAGGCCTCCCGCAGAGCAGGGAGCCCGATGTGGGACTCGATTCCAGGACCCTGAGATCATGACCGGAGCCGAAGGCAGACGCCCAACGACTGAGCCACCCAGGTGCCCGAATGGATTTTTTTAAAAAAAGATTTATCTATTTTAGAGAGAGAGAAACACGAGTGAGAGGGGCAGAGAGAGAGGGAGCGTCTCAAGCAGACTCCCCAGTGAGTGCATAGCCCAGTTTGGGGCTCAATCCCAGGACCCTAAGATCATGACCTGAGCTGAAACCAAGAGTTGGATGCTCAACTGACTGCACCATCCAGTCAGTTGGTATTTATTAAAGATTTTATTTGACAGAGCAAGAGAAAGGGAGAGAGAGCACAAGTAGGGTAGGGGGAGCAGCAGCAGGAGAGGGAGCAGCAGACTTCCTGCCGAGCAGGGAGCCCGATGCGGGACTCGATCCCAGGACCCTGGGATCATGACCTGAGCCCAAGGCAGACGCTTAACTGACTGAGCCACCCAGGCGCCCCGAACTGACATGATATGTACTGTAGTAAGAGCATGTTTACGATGCTCCGGTGCCCCCACCATCGTGCATGCGGGTGGGTTGGAAGGGCTTTTTAAGAAACCCACAAGCGGGGCTTGGGAGGGTAAGCTTGCTTTTGGCATGAAGTGTGGCACGAGCAAAAGCTGAAGCCCTGCAGGAGAGGTCCTGCAGCAAGGGAGGAGACAGGCAGGAGAGCGGCCACGCCACCCAGTCATCAGGGAAGCAGGACTTCATCCGGTCGGGAACACAGGGTTATATAGGTGAACCTACACCCTCCCTGCTGGGAGGACCCCTCCCAAATTCTGCCAGGACCTTCCAAAGGGCCTTTCACACAGTCGGCCCTCAGGAAGTGAATCAGTTCCTTCACCAGGCTCCTGGAGGCCTGGCAGCTGCCGCACCCAGAAGCTAAAGCTAATGTTCCTTTGGCCACGGTCCAGAGTTTGCCGAAAAGAAAAGCTAACAAGAGGACCGTCACACAGGTCCTCCCTCTGCGGCATTTCCCATTGGTAGGGGCACCGAGCCCACAGGCTTTGTCCTGGACAAGGAAGGGCTGCGGCAGCCGGGACTGTCCTGCAGGAGCCGGCGGCCGGCGCGGCTGGAAGTGCCAGTCTCCTTGGGGGGGGACAGGCCGGCAGCTCAGCTGCTTCCCTTCTGAGGACATGCTGCCCCCTGCCAGTGTCCCTGTAGGATGTTTTATTTAGGGGAAGGGCTTGTGGCTACTACTCAAACAGCAACATTAAAAAAGGCTCTCTGCCAGTTGGATTTACCTGCTAGCAATATAGAAATCAATTTTCAGAGGATGCATTTTGAAATAATGGCATTTCCAAATCTGAATCAGGCCCACTGTGGACATGCTGGACTGTCATGAAAGAAGCAGGTGGTAGAACTGTCGGGGTCCTGGGTTCTTCTTTAACCTCCATCATCAAGTCACTGTTTGGTCTTGTGAAAATTCTACTTTTGGTTCCCCCTCAAGTTCTTCATTAGTAACACCCTATTGCTGAAAGTCACTCACTTCACGATGCTCAGAAGCTAGGCAAGGGCTAATGGAACTCATAGATGTTGAAACATTACATTAAGGAAATTTTTTAAGTAATCTCTACCCTCAGTGTAGGGCTCAAACTCACACACTGAGAATCAAGTCGCATGCTCTACTGACTGAGCCAGCCAGGGGCCCCGGGTTACTCACCTTTTATTTATTTATTTTCCTAAAGATTTTATTTATTTGACAGAGAGAGACGCAGTGAGAGAGGGAACACAAGCAGGGGGCGTGAGAGAGGGAGAAGCAGGCTCCCGGCCGAGCAGGGAGCCTGACGCGGGACTCGATCCCAGGACCCTGGGATCATGACCTGAGCCGAAGGCAGATGCCTAATGACTGAGCCACCCAGGCGTCCTGGTTACTCACCTTTTAAAGAGCCAACTAAATAGAATTCAGTACTTGAATATTTGCAACTCTTAGTTACCTACTTTAGAAGTAGCCAATATTTACAAATTATAAATATGAAACCCACCCCTTTCTTCCCCCACTCTCCTGAAAAAATTCTCACCATTCTGAAACCTTTGCTTGTTGGGTCAGGCAAGAGTTAAAAGTCATTACTGTTAGCAATTAACTTCTGAAGTTGTTACTAGTCACATTTTAAGTGCTTAACAGTCACATTTGGCTGTAGTTACCTATAGGATACCACAGATTACAGAACATTTATTTGCACTGTAGCCAGAAAGTTCTATTTGACAACCCCTGTATTACAACATCTATAGCAGTATAACTTTTAAAAATCAAAACCCTTTGGAGAATGATGATGTGTCTGTGTAGGTTCACTGTTAATAGACGCAACCATTGTGGTGCGGGGTGGTCAGGGTCGGGGAGGCTGTGCATATGTGGGGACCGGCGAATATGGGAACTCTGTACTTACTGCTTAATATTGCTGTGAACCAAACACTGTTCTAGAAAATAATTAAAAATTTAAAAAACACAAACTTGCAAAAACATCTACATGTCCATCAATAATAGAACCATAAACTACCCTACAGCAATGACAATGATTTATTACTTATCATATGTAAGACTATGGACGAATCTCACAATGTTGGATTAAAGAAGCCAGGTACATGAGTACACAATGTAGACGGTATATGTGTCATACAAAATCTGGTGAAAAGGTCAGAATAGTGGTTACTCTTGGGAAGGTCAGTTTGTGGCTGAAAGGAAGCACAGAATGCTGACCCTTCTGTGTGTTTTTTTTTTTTTTTTAAGATTTTATTTATTTATTTGACAGAGACACAGCAAGAGAGGGAACACAAGCGGGGGTGGGGGTGGGAGAGGGAGAAGCAGGTTTGTGGGGCTTGATCCCAGGACCCTAGAACCATAGACCGGAGCCGAAGGCAGACGCTTAACCAACTGAGCCACCCAGGCGCCCCGACCCTTCTGTGTCTTAATCAAGGTGCTGGTTGCATCCATGTGTTGTTTGTGAAAAGTCAGCTACCTATACTCTTACGATTGTGTGCTTTCTGTATACATATTACACCTCAATACAACATTTAAAAGATGTATTCAGAGTCTACTGTGTACTGGGCACTTTTCACTTACACTTGATCTTAGCCAAAACGCCGAGAAGCGACGCCTTTCACTTTTAGATTGCTCAAAATTGTTTTCCCTTCCTATCAGAGTCTTTTGAAAGCAAAATCTTTTCCTTTCTCTAGGGCCCTTTCTTCACCCTCAACTGGTCAATAGTATGATGAACATGACAGACAACAAATGGTTAAGGGTGGATATTTTGAATGATTTTCCTCACTTCTCCACAAAGACGTTAGAGGGATGGCATTAAGCAGATTTCTGGCTTGCTGCCATATTTTCCAATTTACCTACGAAGAAAGCATATGTTGCTATTGACATCTTGACCAAAACCTTAACTTCCTTCTAGTTTCCCAAAAAGTAAACAGATGACAGATGTATACCAGGTTCTACTTTAAAAGGACAATATATTTCTTGTAATAAAATGCTGGGAAAAAAATCAAAACAATAAAGTGATAATGCTAATGACGAATTGTTAAGTCTAAAGTACTAACTGCTGCAAGGGTGAGGATACCTAAAAAAACTGAAAGGATGCTTAACAGGACACCCATTCTGGGCAGAAGCAAAGGTGAAACTAGAAAGCCCCCTTTCAGGGTGTCCTAGTTTTGGTTTTTCAGACTCTAAGCAGAGGACTTAGGTTTAGTTAATTTTCTTAAGTAGGGTCCACACCTAAAGTGGAGCCCAGCATGGGGCTTGAGCTCACAACTTGAGCTGAGCTCAAGAGTCAGACGCTTAACTGACTGAGCCACCCCGCAACCCCTTAGGCTTAGTTTATTTGGGAGGCAATCCAATGAAGCAGAAGTGAGGGAGTGGAGAAAGTGAGGGAAGGGAGAAAGGCCACCGGTGAGTTCGTGAGGTGATGTTCACTGTGGGCAGGTGGGGCTCAGTTCCTCTGAGGATGCAGTGAGGCACATGTACAATGTATGCACTGAGTCATAGGGAAGCCGGGGCACTTACTAACCAGCCCCTGTTCTTTACCAGTTGGCGGTTGCTCTGGGGGTGTTACATCCCCAGCCCTTCTAGATTGCCCTGTGTGCAGGCTGAGCAGGCTCCTGTGGGGCAGGAGAAAGGAATACAGGGCTTTTGTGGTGGAAAGACTTGCACAGGAACTGTCCACTGGGGCTGCCGGTGAACTCACAGTGGGCTAAGGGATATGGAGTGGTGTGGGGCATCCACAAAGACATCTCTTACCAGTAGTACTTGCTAGAAAATTGAGTCAGAACCTCTTCACAATTGTTCCACATTCACAAAAGTTAAATACCAAAGGTATACATCCAGAAATAAGCCCTCATACATTTATGTTCAATTCTTGACAAGGGCGCCAAAACAATTCAATGGGTAAACACTAGTTTTTTCAACAAATGGTGTTGGGACTACTGGATACCATATGTAAAGAATGAAGTTGGTCCATCTACCTCACACCATATACAATAACTCAAATTGGACCACGGATATAAATCTATGAGCTAAAACTATAAAACTCTTAGTAAGAATATAGGGGGCAAATCTTAGTAACCTTGGATTTGTCAATAGTTTCTTAAATTTAACCCCCAAAACACAAGCAACCCAAGAAAAAAATGGATACCTTTGGACTTCATCAAAATTAAAACTGTGCTCCAAAGGACACTGTAAGAAAATGAAAAGACAACCCACTGAATGGCAGAAAACATTTGCAAATGACAGATATGATATAAGGGACTTGTACATACAATGTACAAAGAACTTTTGTAACTCAATAACGAGATAACTCAAAGAATAGGCAAAGGATCTATCTTAATTGACATTTTTCCAAAGATGATATACAAGTGGCCAGTAAGCACATGAGAAGATGCTCAATCAACATCATTAGCCGTTAAGGGAATTCAAGTCAAAACCATGAGATACCACTTTGTGCCCACTGGGATGGCCAAGACATAAAAAAACAGTAACAAGTGTTGACAAGGATATGGAGAAATAGGGGGCGCCTGGGTGGCTCAGGCAGTTAAGCGTCTGCCTTCGGCTCAGGTCATGATCCCAGGGTCCTGGGATGGAGCCCCACATCGGGCTCCCTGCTCCACGGGGAGCCTGTTTCTTCCTCTCCCTCTGCTGCTCCCACTTGCGCTCTCTCTCAAATAAATGAAATCTTAAAAAAAAAAAAAAAGGACATGGAGAAATTAGAACCTGTTGATGGGAAATGTAAAATGGTGCAGCCATTCTGAAAGAGTCTGGTAGTTGCTCACAAGGTTAAATGTATTGCCGTTCCACTCCTATATGCCTGATTAAAAAACCTGTGTCCACACAAAAACTTGCACACAAATGTTCAGAGCAGCATTATTTATAATAGAAAGTGGAAACCCAGATGCCTTTTTAAATTATTTTGTTTGAAAGAGCACACAAGTGGGGGGAGCTGCAAAGGAAGAGGGAGAAGCAGACTCCCTGCGGAGTGCGGAGCCTGAGGTGGGGCTGG
Source organism: Zalophus californianus (assembly GCF_009762305.2). NCBI lineage: Eukaryota > Metazoa > Chordata > Mammalia > Carnivora > Otariidae > Zalophus > Zalophus californianus. Next base: position 144,010,025 of record NC_045595.1, read on the forward strand.
ACCGCAGGACCCCAGGACCCCCGGGTCACGAGGCGAGCTAAAGGCAGACGTTTAACTGACCCAGCCACCCAGGTGCCCCTGGAAACCCAAATGTCTTTTAACTGATAAATGGATAAACAAACTGTGGTATATACATTCGACGGAATGTAGTATTTGGTAATAAAAAGCAATGAAGTACGGAGAGATGTTCAAATACGTGAACCTTGAAGACGTCAGGCTAAGGGAAAGCCAGCCACAGGTCACACAGCTTAAGATTCCATTTATATGAACGTACAGAAGAGGCAGGTCCATGTATAAAGCAGATGAGTGGTTGCTTGGGGCCGGGGGGATGAGAGGGTTGGGAGCCAGTAGCTAAAGGGTCCTGGGCCTCTTTCTGTGACAGTAACGTAGAACTCATCACGGTGATAGTTACACAACTCTGAATGTGCTAAGAACCACTGCACTGTACACTTTAAATTGGTGATTTTGCATGGTATATGAATCTCAATAACACTGTTACAAAAATAATCAAGAGCATGGAAACATATGTACCTACTTTTTTTGTAAAGTCTCATGTTTTAGCTATTACACTATCATTAAAGCAAACTTATTCTAAATCAGTACACGCTTTGTTCATCCGGTATGGAGGCTTCTCCCACACAACTGTGCTTGTTCTTCAGTAAATGGAACAAAGTCTATTTTAACATGCCAATGCTGCTCCTCTACCATGAGCTTTTTTTTTTTACCGAGACTGTCTCATTTTTCTCAGATAAAAGGGAATGACCAGAAGTAGATGGCTGCAGATGGACCAACACCATTTTAGAACCTCCTTAGCTTTGCCTCCTCTCAATTTGCCTCAGCCTTGGTCTGGAGTAACCCTTCACTCAGTATTTAAAGAATTAGAATACTAACCCCTTACCTGTTTATAAACCCTTCTTCCTTGGCTTATCCAGTTCTTTTGAGAAAACATCCAGAATCCTCCCCACACGCTCAAAGGCCCCGTGTGGCAACTCTTGCTAACGTCCTTCCTGCTTCAGGCCCTACTCCTGCTGTGGCCATTTTCCAGTGCCCTTTCCCGCCACACAGGAGGTGGGGTTTGTTAAATGAACAAGTGTACTTTTTTTATTCTCCGAGTGGAAGAAATTTTCAAATATATCTTAAATTCATTATGACCACATAGGGCAAGGCTTAACTGTGAATTCATAGATGAACTTTGAGGGTCTGTGTTTCTTATGGGAATGTGCATTTTTCTGAAGAAAGCATCCATAACTTCCATTAGATTTCCAAAAGTATCTACCACACAAAACAAGGTAAGGAACCGAGTTAAGGGAATAATGAGGCCCACAGAAAAAGGGAGAGACAAAAGTAAAGTGAGAGGGTAAAATAGCCATTGTGTATTTATTACAAACAATGGTGCTATAAAAGGTAAACTGCCTTTGTCATTCTTGATGGTTGGAAGTACCAAGGAGATCAGGGATCCCTATGCCTAAAACAAAAACTAGCTGATTATCTACCCCCCCATTTTCTCATCCCTGTAGTTAGCTACAGAAGACCGCATGCTTCCTTCTGTAATGGCAGCTCATGTTGATGGTGATTTTCCAAGAAGGTTGTGCGCTCCAGAAGCCTTTGAAAACTACACACGCCAGTCCCCCATTCCAAGATCTGATATGCCTTCTGCCATACCAGGGGTGTACTGGGTATGTGTGAGGTTGAGAGTCATTAACCTAAATAATGTTCTCTAAAGAAGCCATCTAAAATCCCAGTCATGTCTTGGCAAATTGAAACTATTTAAAGAACATGAAATGTCCAAATGGCAGTTTATCTACATAAATCAGTAAAACATGTGTCAGTGGCAATTTAATTTTAGTATCTTGAAAAAAAAAACAAAACAAAACTCCAACTTACGAATTAGTATGCATCTGCGTATTTGTTCACACACACATACAATCATTTGTTCCCTCATCTTAAGTTCAGCCTTCTACAGGATGAGGTTTCTGGGGCTCCAAGATGACTGCGTTAAGAGTTGGTGCTCCAAGGAGCCCCTCTGTCTGGACACTGGCTGTTTGGTGTGGCTGCGTGCCACGAGACCAGGGTCCATTCTATGGAATCACAGGCCAGAGCAGCTCCTGTTATATTCCAGATGCACAATGCAGATGCCATTTCTGTTGCAGCCCAAGTTCATGTATCCAGGTGCTTGTACAGTCGACGACTTTTCTCTTTTTTATTTCTGTTGCCATGTTTTTTCCAGGCCTTCCCAGCCCGGCTCTCAGCACTCACAGTAGCTGCGGTCACCATGCCACTCCCAGGCTTGTAGCCCATCACAGCCTGGACTCCTCTGGTCAAAGCTCTCACATTTTCCTAGGAAGTAAGATAGTATTATTTGATATGTGAGCACAGAATTATTTATGGAGAACTCCAAGAACAACCAAATTCCACCTACTGATAAATAAACAAAATGTGGTCTATCCACTCAACGGAGTATTATTTGGCAATAAAAAAAAGTACTGATAATACATGGATGAACCTTGAAGTCACGATGCCAAGTTAAAGAAGCCAGTCACAAAAGGCCACAGAGTGGGCGATTCTATTTATATGAAACGTCCAGGACAGGCCAATCTATCTAGGACAAAGTAGACGAGTGGTTGGCAGGGGTTGGGGGGAAGAGGGGAATAGTGAGTCACTGCTAATGGCTACAATGTTTCCTTCTAGAGTGAAAAAATGTTCTAAAATTATGGTGATAGTTGCACAACTCTGAATATACTACAAATTATTGAACTGCATTTTAAAAGAGTGAATTTTATGCTCTGTGAAGGGGTATTTCAACAAAACTGCTATATAAAATGTGTTGGATCAGAAGGTAAAGAAAAACTTTAAAACTTACTTGATGGAAAAAAGTTTTATCAACTATGTTTTCAATCTGTGTTGCCTTTTTATTTCTGCCTGGATGTGTTTTCAGTTCGCCACCATTTGTTTTGTTCTCTAGGAGTCGCTGGTGTTGCTGCTGAAAGGTCACAGGGTCTCTTCCAGGAGGAGGATGACAGTACAGAAGTTTACCCTGCGAAGACAACAAGAAGCGTAACAGCACCTCACAGGTGCCATCTGTGTTATCCCAGAAGAAAAAGTCCTCTGAGAAGACCTCTCTGCCAGGCACCCTGACAAGCTTCCCGCTTTCTGATGGGAGCTGAGCAGAGTTCTGTCACCTACAACTGGAGAGCCCTAATGAAGACACCGACTGTGCTCCTTCACATGTTCGGGAGGCCTCGCCGGCCCACAGCCCCCACACAGAAGGAAATCTTTCTCCTCTGTGCTCCTTTTTACCTTGTTTGCATCTCTACTCAAGTGTCCTTCAGTACGCCGACATGACTGTACTTAGGATAAATATTTCCCACAACAAAAACCAGGACACAACTGGACAGCAGGATGATACTATGGGGATGTTGGGCTGACCATGGTTGCTCACTGGGCACAAATTTTCTGCTTCCTGCTGTAAGCGCTCTATAAACTGTGGTTGGTTTTAACTCATCTTCTCATCTTCCACGGTTTTACAAGTGGTAAATGAATACATAATTTATACATACAAATATTCCATTAACTTCTTTCTTCCTGAACTGAAGGCAAGAGAGTATGCTGCCCAATTTGACTCCTGTGCTTCCCAGAGCTCTGTTGATGTGGCACTGAGAAGGGGTAACAAAGCCAAATCCTCATAACCAGTTATTACCGGAGACCCGGAATGCTTGTTTGTGAAAAGAATTAAGCTTAATCCACAACAACTATTGGGGGTTAATTATGTGCCAGGCACTAAGCTTAGTGGTGTGTGTGTCTCCACATACATGTATTTTTCTCATTTATTTCCCATAATAATCTCATGAGATAGGTACTATTAATTCCTATTTTACTGATAAGGAAAACCCCCAACTTAGCACGTGTTCATTTGTAATACGAGAATAACAACCTCATAGACTTGTGTATTCTTAACCAGGTGACAACACGGAGAACATTTTGCACTGCCCTCAGCTGGGCGCGCTGGGAGTGCTGTTGTCACAAGGGGAAGCGCAGGGAGAAGGGCAGATGACGGGCTATGCTGCAGGGAGGGCGGGGACATAGCTGTCATAGGAACCAGCAAGGGCTTTGGGAGATGGAAAAACCAGAGGCACACATTTTCTCACTTTCACTGAGGACGTGTGTAGAGGCATCTCCCTTGCATTATGCTGTCGGTTACATGTAGGGTTCAGACGATGCTAGCTCCCCTGGATCAAGAATGCCCGGCCAAGGCGGCAGATCCCCTCCCCTAGAAGAGCCGCTCAAATCTTGCCAACGCTGCCTCTCGCCAATGACACCACCACCTCAGTGAGGAAGTATCTCCTTTCTAACTCAACAGCTTGCCGGCATGTAAAAGCACACCGTGAGGACGAAGGCCTGTTTACTCCAGAGCGACAAGGAGCCGGGCTCACTTACGCTGACGTAGTCCTTCAGGATATAGCGAGCAGACCGGGGCTCGTCTGGCTGCCCACGCGCACTCATGAATCCTCGCATGTCTGTGAGAAGTAATGGTGCAAAACCCAAGTGAGGAGCCAGAATGTCACAACAAGGACAACCGAGGTGACGGAAGTTTAGTCTTACCCCACTTACTATGCATTCTGACTTGCTAGTTTAAAAAAAATTTTTAAAAAGATTTTATTCATTCCTTTGTGGCGGGGGGGGGGGAGAGCACGGGCAGGGGGGAGAGGCAGAGGGAGGAGCAGACTCCCTGCTGAGCTGGGAGTCCAACATGGGGCTTGCTCCCAGGACCTGGAGATCATGACCTGAGCTGAAGGCAGACACTTAACCACCTGACCCATCCAGGCGCCCCTGACTTGCTAGCTTTAAAAAAGCAACTATCATGGCAGAAGATAATCTGGTTAGCACCATAAAGACATCTGAGAATCCAGGTGAACAGACGGTATTATTCTGCTATCCTAGCACCAAGAGGTAACATTCAATTTCTCTCTACTCCAGTTATTTCTTTCATCTCTTGATTTTAAAAACATTTAATCATGGAGGCTACCTGTAGAATGCTATGTTGTCACTATTATGAGCAAAACCAAAAGCAATACAGTAAGCCTCTTTTTGTTTAGTCATGTATCTGTGCTTTTTCTAGTTTCTCAAACATACTATACAGATCCCTCTAATACTGACTCAATAGAGGGAGTAGCAGAGCACAGTGGTTAAGAATACGGGCTTTGGCAGACAGGTGGGGTTCAGAACTCAGCTTCCTCACCTAGTTGCTGTGTAGTAGGCTCTGTCATGTTTAGAAGGAAAGAGTGAAAACCCTAGTTCACATAATACACAAAAATACATTTAGGCAGATTAAAAATCTAAAGATATTAAAAAAAGATATTAGAGGGAAACAATTTTGTCTTTCTGAGATAGGGAAGGCCCTCCCCAAGTAAAACACCAAACCTCAACAAGCCAAAAAGGAAAAGGAAAAAAAAAAACGCTATTAAAATTGTTAATGTCTACAGGGTTAAAGAAACCACAAAGGGCTCCTACAAATCATTAAGACAACAAAAGATGCATAGAAAACTGTGATTCCCAGAAGAAACAGAAATGGCTAACATATGGACAGAGGTCCCATTTCACTACTATTTAAAGAAATGCAAATTATTTAGCAACATCTTTTAAAATGAACTGTCAGAAACTATTCTTTACAGACCTGCAGATGATCCTAGAAACTGTACATATGTGGTCATCCATTTTTATTCTGATTTTATCCGACTTAGATGACAAATCTTAAAAAACTCAAACTCAATTACTTTTCATTTTATCTGGAAGTCAAACTAAATGGGAAGTCTGGTGGAGGTCCACCTTTCCCCATCTTTCAGGCTCTGGCACCAGAGAGAGGTCTGGATTATGAAACGGGTTCTCATCCAGGCTATACCACTGACCAGACACCACCGCGGATAAGTCATTTCATGCTCTGATTTCAGATTACTTCTTTAAAAAAAAAAAGGAGGTGAAAGGTAGCCTGATTTTTAAGGTCTTTTCTAGTTCTGATTTTGTGACTACACCAGTCTCATCAAAACTGCTTAGTATATATCCTCCTTAAAGTCTCCCAACTAAACTAAGTTCAAGTTCTGGTTTAAGTGTGTTTCATATCAAATCACCTTTCTCTGTGAGAAAAATACAAGTTTTTTCTCTTCGTATCAAATCACTCAATAACCTGAACTCCTTCCCTGTTGGTGGCAGTTCCTTTAAAGGCATGCCACAGATGTATGGAAATGTTTCTAACATTGCTATTTCTTCAGGTAGACGTAGGTTCCTCCAGACCACCTTTAAAGTTTGTATTTAAGGTAAATAAATCACAATCAGTTGAAGAATGATAGGCAGATAGCTCCCACATAGAACTGGGGTAAGACACAGAGGTGGGAGAGCGGTGGACTCATTTTATTGTCAAACAAGGTTTCCAAGGGACCGATGGAAGGCGAGGGAGGCTGTTTTGTGTTCCCATCCTGACCACGCTCCACTCTGTCCCAATCTCTGAGGGCTTTCCTCTCCCATGCTGCCCTCACAACTCTCCTATCCTGCTATGATAGCATATTCATTTTCTTCCCAACAAACAGAAGGGAGAAGACTCCAGAAAAAGCCAACGCAGCCTCAGTCATATCTACACGAAAGTGAATGCCCTAAGGGCCTTGTCTTCCAAGCATGTGACAGCGGCTGGCTCGCCCTGTGTACCCTGTGGGAGCTTTCAACCCGGTCCGCATGTAGGCCTCCGACAGGGAGGGGCCCGAGACCAGGAGAGCATGGGAAGACATGTGTCCCCCGGAATGGGACTGATTGTGACCGTGAAGGTCCACAAAGGGCAGACCAGAAGAGGCCAGGGACTCAAATCATCTCCTTCTCTAACTCTAGACAGCGCTTAACACACACTACTCAGGCAGCACTCAGCTCTCGAGACCTCATTGTTGCACTCTGAACCCACCACCAGAACAGCTTGTGGGCAAGGCCCACAGAGACAACAAAAGCATCAACGCTGGAAGATGACATGACAAATGCTAAGGAAAAATGTGAATTTGTATCTTTGCAGGAGTAGTTCTCTCATTAACTATGTTGTTACTTTTTTTGTTCATGTTTTAAAATAAATCACAACTCACATCCATAAGCCGTCAACAGTTCTTCTGATGTTGGAAGTCGATGGGGATCTTCATCCTCTCTAGGCTTTATGATATTAATGCCATAGGTGGCTTCTAAGACGTGTCTCGGAATATTCTGGCAAACATAAGCTTGTCAAGGAATCCATTCCCTTGAACTCACCCCTGCCCCACCACAGCTTCTGACACGTGCTTCCTAATTCAGCATTTTTTTTTTTTTTAAGATTTTATTTTATTTGACAGAGACACAGCGAGAGAGGAAACACAAGCAGGGGGAGTGGGAGAGGGAGAAGCAGGCTTCCCGTTAAGCAGGGAGCCCGATGCGGGGCTTGATCCCAGGTCCCTGGGACTATGACCTGAGCCAAAGGCAGACGCATAATGATGGAGCCACCCACTCGCCCCTAATTCAGCACTTCTAAGACAGAAGCCTTCTCACCTCTCCAGAGAAAAAGGGTAGTTATTCATTAATTTTTGAATACTTTTTTTTCCTCTTTAAACACCATGCTACCTTGTTACCAGTTATTCATGCACATGCCCCATCTGCCCTCCAGAGTGAATCCGGCAAGGGCAGGATCCATGGCTGATTCATGCCTCTAGCCTCCACAGAACCCAACCTAACCTGGCTTGTAATAAATGCTCAGTACACACCTGATTACTAATTCAGAGTTGAAAATATACAGAGAAGCATTCAGTAACGTGACATCTGTGTTCCCAACTATCAGGAGGCAGTAACAATGTCATCTATCAAAAAAATGCACTGAAAATGGAAACCTTTGGAACACTATACCAGCCCCTCTTGCCACCTGGAGGTAAGTAGAGTTTGTGGTATAGCCACCAGGCCACTTTGCAGACTTTCGCATTCATGAGTATCCATTAATATAAAGTATGGTTCTGCGAGATGACACTTTTTACAGAAACAGTGTCATATCGTATATGTAATGTTTTGAGATTTACCCAGGTCACTACAGGTATGTTTAGTGCAGTATTTTTTTTTTTTTTTAAGATTTTATTTATTTGAGACACAGAGGTAGAGAGAGCAAGCATGAGCAGGGGGAGAGGCAGAGGGAGAGGGAGAAGCAGACTCCCCGCTGAGCCAGGAGCCCAATGTGGGGCTCAATCCCAGAACCCTGGGATCATGACCTGAGCCGAAGGCAGACACTTAACCATCTGAGCCATCCAGGTACCCCCTAGTGCAGTATTTTTAACTACTGTATACTATTCTATTTTAGCGATACACTATATTTTACCTATCCTGGTAAATGAGTTCTTCCTCATTATTTCTTACAGAAAGAGAAATTAAATTGGGGTGCATGAAAACCTGTGGCAAGGATCTTGTCAAGAACTGTAATTTGGCATACTTATAAACTAACAAATCAGTGTGCCAGTCTCATGGAGTCTCCTGTGTTCCACCAGTACCCACAGAACAGTAACAGACTAACTCGTTGGCTTTAAGGAGGGTAAAATCTTAAAGACACCGTGGTTCTTAACAGATCTATCTTTGAGTACTTTTTTCATATCAGACGCTACTCTAGATGCTTCACTTAAGGTAACTCATTATGCTGGGAGGTTGCAGAGTTCCTAATTAGCTATGTACCAGCTGTTAGATCTTGGCAAATTATTTAACTTCTCTGCACCTGACTTTCCTCAAGCTCGAAAAAATTCAAGTAATAGCAGTACCCACGTCAAGGGTTGCTTTAAGAATTAAATGAGATTACTTGATAAGTGTTGTGTGAAGCACACAGTAAGCACACAATAAATGGCATTAACGATTAAATTCTCACAATCAACTGTGAAGTAGCTTTTCGGAATTTTTCAGAAAAGGAATGTTTCTGGAAGGCTAAGCAAGCTTACTAAGGTCACACAAATAGTCAAAACGCCAGTGTCAGGATTCAATTGGGGACCGCCATCCAAAACCTGGGCTCTCCCACTGATACCAGGCAACACTGCCACCATCAGGACATGAGGTTCTACTCCCGCAGTCCTGATGCTACCTCACTGCACAAACTTGGGCAGATCACTAGTCAGTATTTCATGTTTTTCCGTTCAATAGCAGTTGTGAATACATCCAATGTAAAGCAATGTCCCAAACAAACCTGAAGCCCTAATATACACATTAACAACCAATCTTTGCAAAGCAGGAAGGATATTAGTGACACAGGGGGGACGTGGTCTCTCATTTGATCAATTGGGAGGATTCCATTGCAAATCATCTCTGCCTTGGTAGAGACAAAGGATGGCATCACCAGGCCGGGGCAGTCACATAAGCAGAGGCCAGGTTCCACAAAGAGGGTCTGAAAGACAAGTGAGAAGTTTATGTTGGGCACACAGCAGAGAAAGGGAAAAGACCAGCACACACGTGGCAAAGAACTTCACAGAAACACCCAGAGGGAGGAACTGACTGAGAAGGAAATCCAGAAGCTGATGCTGCAGAAATACCTGGAAATGCTTGGTGTGGCCAGGTGTGGCAGACACAGACACTTTCTTGTCGCCCATGATGGTGTTGATTGTGGAACTCTTACCAACATTCGGGTAGCCTACCTGCAAGAGACACCTAAGTTACTGAAGAGTCAAACGCTCTGTCGAACCCAAAGATAATACACACATAGTGCAACAGTAGCATAAGTGTTTGGTGGCTTCAAAAGATTTGAAAGAGATGCTGTTTCTTGACAATTTTCTCCCCTGTGGTGTGGGTGTTATTTACTCAGACATGTTTCCAGTGATGAACAGTCAAGCTAAGTACATTTTATTTTATAGGTCTTGCTGTAACAGATGTTACAGTAAACCTCAGCCCCCTGTTCCCAGCTCTCCCCACGATGTCCCATCTTACAGGCATTTCACTGTTTCCGCTGTATTTTTCACACTGTGGGTGAAGTCGAGCATCAGATAGACATTTTTAATCATCACCACATGCAATTAATCTTTAATTTTTAATAACCTGTTAGAAAGCTCTTGTCTTGTTGGTTAAAAATGTTAAGTGGCACATTGACTTGATATGGGTTAATAAGCTACTAAAGCTCTTCAATTACTCTTAGCGGGATCATATAAAGGTTCTCAAATAAGCACTCAAATCATGGCAGCCTTGCTCCAGGCTTTTTCTCGGGCTTGCCCCTGTGACTCTAAATCCAATTCCCTCTTACTTCTAAGAATCCTCTATCAGTGTGACTGGAAGATTATAAATACTGATTCCATCGGACATAAAACCCCAAACCTTCCACCTCTGTTCCAGGCCTCATAACAGACAACATCACTGCTTCAGTCTTCGCTCTCACTCCTCTCCACGCTTAGCCATACTGTTATCTGCTATTCCATGAACATATTTCCATTCCTGGGGCTTTGCTTAAACATCTACCTTCTGTTTGCCTGAAAGGCCCTTCTACTGTCACTTTGTCAAAAACTCACATACTTTAAGGTACAACCTCTTACATAAAGAGTGCAGATAACTGCTCATTCTCAATAGTCTCAGGTCTTCTGTTTATTTATATCTTGATTACATGACATATTACTATTTGTTTAGATGTCATTTGTTGGGGGGAGGGCACTTTTGTTGCTGTCATCTCCCCCACCTTCTGCAGACCAGGCTCCCTCACTGTACACCCCTACGGGCCGCTGGATGCCCTCTTGCACTCACGACACCCGGAACACCAAGCGCTGGGAGGGTGGGGACTGTGTCCGTCTGGTCCGCTGATACACTGCTATGGACCAGCAGGATGCCTGGCCTGTGGCACGTGATCAATAAATGTTCGTAGAATGAGTAAATTAACCTATTCTCAGGATTTATAGAGTAAAACATTCAGAAAGTGGAGGCTGTAATGTGGGGCTCGATCTCAGGACCCTGAAATCATGACCTGAGCCGAAACCAGGAGTCAGACTCCCAACGACTGCACCACCCAGGCGCCCTACCACATGGGTACCTTTATTTCTAATCCATTGGTAGTTAACACTTCCATAAATGTGAGACATTTCCATAAGTGTGAGTAAGAAAGAAACTGGCTTTTAGGGAAGCTGGACTTTCTGGCAGCATGTAAGAAATGGATTTTTAGCAATCATATAAAGAAAAGAAGCTGAAGTTGTGAAGCTGAGAGAAATGATGTAAGTTCTCCAAGGTTCACAGCCAGTGAATCCATCCCACTGTAGCACTGGGGGGCATACTAGGTCTGCCTGGCTCCAGGGGCAATTCCTTTAATTAGCGCTCTGAAGTGAAATGTTGATCTGCTACAATCATTGTAAGTGGTGGGGGAGCGCTTCAAAACAATTAGGATTAACTATACTTGGCATGTAACTTAAGAGCTAGAAGATTTTAAACCTGCCATGATCTACAGTCCCTCACAGTTTTGTTCTCCTGGGTGAGAGTCCTTTAAAATACCTTCTCTAACATCTTACATTTCCTTAGCTCAAGATGGGGCCTCTGGAGCTGTGCTGTATGTCTTTGAGGTCTGAGCACTTCTCACAGCCACCTCTAGAATTAGCATGTATTTAGCTAGGGATGTGATCTCCTTTCCCTTGTTTTTCTGCAACTAAAGCACCAGTCATGTTTTGCTTGGCCCAAAGATGTCGGGATTCTCCCTAAAATGCACCTGGAACATTTACAATACAAGTTGGCAGGGATCACATGACACCAAAGGCCTATAGAAAAAGGCAAGATTATTGAACTGGAAGTGTGAAGACACCCTTACAGGCGCTCTCATTCTGCTACCTCTTGGTAAGTCACAGGACCAGTAGGGCTGAACTGGAAGATGGGAGAAGATAATTAATATGAATAGGGGTGTAACCAATATAAGCCTTGAGAGAGTTCACTCTTTTGAGTTGGGCTTCACCTACCCCCACAAGGCCAGTGGGAAACAAGAGGGCAATAACGATCCTTATGATGCCAGAAGCTTGGCTGGTCCCTTGGGTGCCAGTGTAACTACCAATGGATTAGAAATAAAGGTACCCATGTGGTAGGGCACCTGGGTGGTGCAGTCATTGGGCGTCTGACTCCTGGTCTCGGCTCAGGTCATGATTTCAGGGTCCTGAGATCACGCCCCGCATTGGGCTCCATGCTCAGTGCAGTCGCTTGGGATTCTCTCTCCCTCTGCCCCCCACCCCCGGGGCTTGTGCTCTCTCTCTCTCTCCAATAAAGAAATCTTTTAAAAAATATTTTATTTATTTGTTGGGGTGGGGAGAGCACAAGCAGGGGAGCTGCCGGCAGAGGGAGAGGGAGAAGCAGGCTCCCCAATGAGCAAGGAACGCGATGCGGGTCTCGATCCCAGGACCCTGGGATCATGACCTGAGCTGAAGGCAGATGCTTAACCAACTGAGCCACCCAGGTGTCCCTCCAATAAATAAATCTTAAAAAAAAAAAAGGGTACCCACGTGGTAACAATCTTAGGACCTATTTCATCTTACCAGTCCAACCGTAAGTTGTCCGTCTTTCACCTTCTTCCCAGTGTGCAGCTGCTTAAAGATCTCCAACAACTCCTGCCTTGATACCAGGTGGCTAAAACTGTGTGTGCACTCCTTCTGCAGGGGCTTCCTACCCTGAGCCTCAGAATCCGCAGTGCAGCTTGTCTGCCGGTCCTGGCCACAGGCCTCTTTGTGAGGGTTGCTGTCCTCTTCGGAGCATGTCTGCCACGCCTCCTCCTCCTCCTCCTCCTCCAGACAGTCCTCGTACTCACTGGGGTCCTCATCGCTAGGGGCAAGGTCACTAAGTGCGAGGGAACCGCAGTCTGGGAGATGTCTGGGCTCACTGTGTGGGACCGCAGCCTTATCACAACTGGACTTTTCAGACTCGGCTGTGTTGGCTTCTCCAGCACCCCCGTTCGCTTGTTCCTGGAGAGAGGACAGAAACCACAAAAGCTCAGAAGTGTATAACAATGGCACCTTTCACTCTAGTGAATGTACTCAGAGTTGGTTATCTCAGATGAACAGAGGACAACACAAGTGACGAAGGAGACCAGAAAAAGTGAAAACAGGGAGACAAGGTAAGCCTTTGGGTGGAAGGACACAACAATCAACAATGGTGCCCTCTGGGGACCTCACTTTAGACATTTCTGTATTATTTGGACCCTGTACAAAATATGCATTACATTTGTAACAGATACATCTTTAAAAAAAGCAAGCATTTAAAAAAGTCCGACATGTGTCAAGCTGAATTTTGGCAGTACATTCATTTTGCACCAGGCTGCAGAACAAAGCATTTCTCATTAACGATAAAATATTTAACATTCCCTTCTTTGCACAAAGCAAGAAGGGCATGGTTTATAATTTGAGTTTCTTTTCACATTTGCATTTTTAAAGACCGTGATTTGCATGTTTAAGGAAACTGCTATTCCTTTATAATTGCCTTTAATAAATCAAAGCACTGTGGAGCATAGCTTCCTCTGGATGAAATGCAGATGCAACAAAACTCCACATGTGAAAATTATTCACATATGCAAAGAAAAAGATAAAAATCATTTACTCTTCAAGGATGTGTTAATTCTTCTGAATTCCTACTGATGGTTAAGGCAAAAATAAGACAATTTACAGTATTACTAATTTGAATTAACAAGAGTGAGTAGGTCTGGATTTAGAAGTGATGCAAACCTTGTATCATTTCTAAATTACCTAGTGTTAGAATGAGTAACCGTCACAGAACAGGACACAATGAACTCAGTTAAACAAGTATCCTAAATTTTAGGAAAGTAGAGATATAGAGAAAATGTCAGGGAAGATAGACATGATTTCATGATCAAACCTGGCAGGTCAAAAAGAAACATGGCAGCATGGCTTATAATAGAACCACAGAACTGGAAGCAATTTCTATGAGAAATGAGCAATAAATGTAAAGACGACGGTGTGTCTTCACTGTGAGCTCTTCTGGATCATTTCAAAATATGAAAGAAACAGAAAACAGTAATATGAACTGAATGTGGATGTGTATTAAAAAAACCAAAACTAGAAGCACTTTAGGTTCAGTAAAAATGTTAAAGACAACAAAAGGACTTTGTGCCAGTTATATTAAAAATAAAAAGAAAGGAAAAATCAATCCCTTGAGCAAACACAGTGCAACAGATGGCTAAGAGAATACCGAAGTATTCAGCTTGAAAACTTTTTTTTTTTTTTAAATAAGAAGGGATCAAACAACTGTAAAAGGAAAAACCAAATTTCAGGTAGGTGAGAAAACAGTGACTATCAAACTATTTCTAATAAATTCGTGTTTGATACTCAAATGACAGATGTGATTCCAGCTATGATATCACAACAGTAGCTGGTTATTGGTCTTGGGAAATCATGAAAAATGGCAGATACTTCAGAAGACTTGGGAGAAGTAAATGATGGCTAACTTAAAAAGGGAGAAACAGTATCTTCCGTAACCACTCCCCGTGAACTCAGAATTGGGTATGGGAGCAAGTCTACAAGATTGCTGGTGAGCCCTAGAAAGACAGTCACCAATGTACTACTTGGTTAACAGTTCAGGGAATACCACAGATGTAGAAACTAATCTTTCCCCCATTTTGACAGTTATTGGGTTGGTACACCGGGATAAGTAAAACAGTGATAAATATTTATTAAAAAAACTTCAGTAAAACATTAGTTTCCAGGAAAGAGTTGAAACAACAAGTAATGGTTAAGAAGACAAGCCATGAAGCCAGACTACCTGAGGATAATAAGCACTTATACTCACTGCTAAGATGATTAAATGAATACAATGTATAGAGTGCTTAGGACAGTGATGCCTGGCACAGAATAAGCTTTCATGGGTTAGTTTTTATTAACAATAGTAACAATGGAACAATTATTACTGTTGTATCCTTGTGAACACATCTGTATTCATCACATCAAAATGCTTGGTACAGAGGGCTTAGCAAGTTCACAAAAGGTTACAGAGCTCTCCCCTTGGTCCTAATCTGTTTAACAATGTTATCAATGACTGGAAAGAATACAGAGAAGGACAAACACATAAAATTGGCAGATTCAAAGCTAGGAGAGAAAAGCAAACTGTACAACCAAAATGAATTCCCTATTTAGCCCCAAATCACTAACAATATTTCAGAGTAACTGTATGTCCTAAATTGAGAGAAATACAAAATGAAAAACTTTTTCCATTGTAAATATGGGATTAGATTTGCTAAGTCTTTTCTTTTTTAAAAAATATTTGAGGGATTTCATTGTTCACAGGTTAAATGAGCTAAGAGCATAACACAGCTCCTCTGAAATGGGGTAAATTAACAAAAACTGAATTATGGGGCGCCTGGGTGGCTCAGTCGTTAAGCATCTGCCTTCGGCTCAGGTCATGATCCCAGGGTCCTGGGATGGAGCTTCGCAGGAAGCCTGCTTCTCCCTCCCCCACTCCTCCTGCTTGTGTTCCCTCTCTCGCCGTGTCTGTCAAATAAATAAATTCTTAAAAAAAAAACAACTGAATTACTGGGAGTATTCTGATCACAAGAAATAATCATCCCTCTGAATATATAACGTATAAATTAAGTGACACCAACTGTGTTTCCAGACATAGGCAGACAGGCACTTGAGATGAAGAGTGTCCCAGATATTCTGTCCATGATGCCTAGGACACCAGAAAATATACACAGAGAGAACTAAGGGGACAAAGGAAGAGTCCTCAGATCAAAGGCTAGGGAGGCGGACTTAGCTTCACTGAACTGAAGAACTTTCTAAATGTAGATAGAAAGAGTGAGCTACCTGGTCTTTATCATTTAACGCAGATAAATAACAGAGAGATTATGTGACTGTCTGCCCTGAAGGTGAGGGAAGGAATTCATAGTTAGAGCTAACCTGTGAGCTCATCAAGGGGAGGGCATTGTATTCACTGGCACTCAGCTCAACATACAAAATAGTCTACAGATGGTTGACAGAGATACGAGAAGAGAAAAGGAAAAGGCTAGGAGAAAAGGTATTACTTAAGTCTCTTTCAGCTCTAAGATTCTACTAGCAATTTCACTTCATAGTTATTACTAGCTAATAGTTACATTTTTTATTAGAAGATAAACCCCAGGGGTCCCTGGCTGGCTCAGTGGGTGGCGCATGTGACTCTTGATCTTGGGGTTGTGAGTGGCTCAGGTAAGTGTCTACCTTTGGCACAGGTCGTGATCCCAGGGTCCTGGGATGGAGCCCCACACTGGGCTCCCTGCTCAGTGGGCAGTCTGCTTCTCCCTCTCTCTCTCCCTCTCCCCTTCCCAACGTGCTCTCTTGCTCACTCTCTCTCAAAAAATAAGTAAAATCTTAAAAAAATAAAACAAATAAACCAAGATAACATGGTATATATATATATCTTTAGGGTTACTTCATTTGTTTTGAAAACAATGTCAAAAGAGATTCTAATCAAGTCCTGAGAGGTAGAAGTAAATGCTTCGGTTGTACCTGCCTCCTGTTAAAAACAATTATAAAGTCATTACGAAACCT
Organism: Zalophus californianus; assembly: GCF_009762305.2. Lineage (NCBI taxonomy): Eukaryota > Metazoa > Chordata > Mammalia > Carnivora > Otariidae > Zalophus > Zalophus californianus. The sequence continues at coordinate 144,026,512 of NC_045595.1, forward strand.
ATACAATTTCCTACTGAAACTTTAAAAAAATTAAAAATTATAGCTAACATCAGTGTGTACCACAGAGCCCCAGAGATGTCAGATTATTTGACACCAGAGAAAGTAACCTTGTGACTCATTTTTCTATGGGTCATCCTACTATCAGAGCATTTAGGGAACAAACAAAAGCCCTGGATTCCCATAACTCTTCAATAAGAAAAAACAATGCTTACTAACCAGGAACTGAAATCCTCCTCCCAGAAACGCAACCTGACAAAGTCCCCCAGAGGTTACCTTAGAGTCACCAATCAGCTGAATGGCTTCAGCCAAAGCTGACCAGAAGATAATCTTCACATTTTCTTTTTCAAAGTATGTGGCCCAGGAACTCCGCTGCTCAGCAGTCAACAAATCTGCCTTATTTATCAGAATGACGTTTTCCTTATTATCATCTATTTCTTTCACATAACATTCCTAGGCAAGACAAAGGTATTTAGACAGGCCTCTTCAAACAAGTAAAAATTGGGCTAATTATATTGAAAGCCCCCATATAGTACTAAAAGTTTTTACTGTGCTCAGTTTTAAGTCAATCCTAATTTAAAGATTTTTCATCCTGGTACATTCTACTGACCCTCTCAACAAGCTCTGAAAAAGTCAGATCATATATACCTAGAAATACTCTCGACATAAAGAATTAGAAAGGGTAAAAGGAAATGCTTTCCTACCCTGTCGAAGTATAATAGATTCTTTAAGTAATGTAGTTCCTCTCTTGAATAGTGCTGAATTGTTTTACACAAAAGTTTAAGAATTGCAAAACTAGGAGATTTGTCAGCCAGCAGGGACTATTTTTCAGCCAAGTGATGATAGCCAGTAATAATCTCATCTTTTGGGGTGCCTGGGTGGCTCAGTTGTTAAGTATCTACCTTCGGCTTGGGTCATGATCCCAGAGTCCTGGGATCGAGCCCCACATCAGGCTCCCTGCTCGGCGGGAAGCCTGCTTCTCCCTCTCCCGCTCCCCCTGCTTGAGTTCCCTCTCCCGCTGTGTCTTTCTCTGTCAAATAAGTAAATACATAAGTCTTAAAAAAAAAAAAAAAATCTCATCTTTTCACGTAAAAAATACTTTTTGAAGTCTAAAAGAAAAATAAGACCCAGTAATTGAAATTAATTCCCAGCCACAGCTCTTCATTAGGAAACACACCCGAGGTATAAAAGCTGACTTCGTATGAGTTTCAGTATTAAAACTGTCCCTCACCAGTGGATTTAAAAATATTCAGGGGCACCTGGGTGGCTCAGTCGTTAGGCGTCTGCCTTCGGCTCAGGTCATGATCTCAGGGTCCTGGGACTGAGCCCCGCATCGGGCTCCCTGCTCCACAGGAAGCCTGCTTCTCCCTCCCCCACTCCTCCTGCTTGGGTTCCCTCTCTCGCTGTGTCTCTCTCCGTCAAAATAAATAAATAAAATCTTAAAAAAAAAAAAAATTCTGCACTAGGGCGCCTGGGTGGCTCAGTTGGCTGGGCGTCTGCCTTCAGCTCGGGTCATAATCTTGAGGTCCTGAGATTGGCCCCCATGTTGGGCTCTCTGCTGGGTGGGGAGCCTGTTTCTCTCTCTGCCTGCCGCTCCCCCTGCTTGTGCGCTCTCTATCAAATAAAGAAAATCTTTAAAAAAATATTCTGTACTATTACTACTATGGACTCAAACACTAATAGGAATACTTCACATGTGTACAGTGTTTTATTAATTTAAAACCTGTATTATATTATTTCATGTAGTCTTCACTCCTTAACTGTTAGTCCCCCTGGTGTTTTACAAACTTAGTTCGCTTTTAAAGTATCACAGGGGATGATAAGTAAGGTACGAGGGGAGAGAACCTCACAGTGTGGGTAAGATGCGACTAATAAGCACAATGCTATTTCAATGGATGTCTCTTAAAAAATGAGAAACACTGGCAAATGTCTATTAACAAACTGGCTTCTAAACTAAAAGCTAGAAAATTCATGTGTTTGCCCTTCCTACAGATGGAAATACTTGTTTTCGAGGGAAGACACCTGTCTAAACAGCAGCAGTATGCATGCACCTGCCCCTGGGAGTAGAGGGGGGTCTCCTTCAACACAGAGGAGAGGACCGAACGCTTGCCCACAGTGACGGCTACCAGTGATGCCGTCCTCCCACTGCGGCTCCAAGGACTGCGCATTTGAATTGTCACACTTCACTTACCAAATCCTCACATCTAAACAGGAGTGGGTTTCGAGCATCTACTATCTGGACCACGATATCACTGAAAAAGAAAGGGAAACAGGAATATATCAACTTAAGATGCCACATCGAAGCAGGAAGGAGGAGTCTAACTTCCTTCGTCACACAGAAGATGCAGCAATAAGAAAACTTTCTGCAGCCGATACAAGCTCCTCAGAGCCTTCACAAATGTAGGGGGGACTAGAGCAGCCGAGCGCTTCAAGAATAAATCTCCCACTTCTCTGGGAGGACCCTCCTTTCATTCTGCCCCCGTGGCTAGGAGAGATGCTCTAAGGGCCAGCTGCCACTGGAAGGAAATGAGCGGCAGACAGGCTCACAGCAGTCTCCTAAAAAGCCGTGTCTGGTTAGCCTGTTCTGAAGTAATGCTTATGCAACTAGGCTGGAGACAGAGAAAATGTATTAAATCAAGCTTACTATTTAAGGCAGGGCTTTGACAATCAAAGTGTATTTTCTTTCAGAATAGTTAAATTTCCAGCATAATACTGTGATTCATCGGAACTCACAGCCTTGCTAATTAATGACAAATTAAGTTCTCTAATTAAGTGGGTCCCGGTATTTCTTCCTTAAGGTAATATCTACCACTTTCAAACTGTAAGGATTTAACAGTAAACGCAACAATGACTGCAAAATGTGGACAAAGCCTAATAAAAAAATTGCAAGGTCCACAAACATCAGGTCTACCCACAAACAAGTAGACACCAGTAAGAAAAGACAAACTTAAGACCGCTTGCTTCGTGTGCTACCCGAGGCTGCAGAGCACAGTGCTGACCGTGTACCAGGAAAGGCTCCTGTGGTACAATAGTGCCTTATCTTCCTGGAATATGGTGTTCTGCCCTCAGTGCCCCAGCAGCTTCCTGCATTTCAAATTACAGGGCATACATCAAATCTTTTCCAATAACTACGCTTGAAATTAAAAAGGCAGATGGCTTAGCTAGCCTGTTACCAAACAGGAGACATCTGCTGTACCGAACACATCAATAAATATTTCCTGCTAAAAAATCTGGCAGTAGTCACTTTATTAATAATATTTCTATGTAATTCAGATCCACTTCCATGTGATATAAACTATATATAAGTTACAAACATACTCTCTTTTACAAACAGAGAAATACCTCATAATAAAAGTAACAGAGCAAGTAACACTGTAAACTAACTGAAGTGAGGAGTTCTAAGTACAGGCTTCCTCTGGAGAAACCAGTTGCTTATTTAGGGACATAAATATGTGTAAAGGGCCATTCTGTCAAAGGTGAAAGAATGAACACATATGCTGCCCTCTCAAAACCTATAAAAATGAAAGTAAACTCTGAAGCTCATTAGGACACAGGAGCAACTGACACATGGTAGCCCAGTCAAGAAGCAAGCCTGTTCATGCTCCACAGCCCCGAGGAGGCAGATTAGAAGCGTCAGATGAAAGGTCTCTAGGCAAGGGTGAAGTGTAGGACTGAAATCAATCTGAATGAGGAGCTCTTAGGTCTGCTCCCCTATTCCATCCAGGCAGGCAACTACACCCCCTCAATCTCCTATCCCAATGGCAGAAGGCTACGGTTTATAATGGAGAAAATGAACCTGAGAGGCTGAAGAATTGGGACCTCAAGCACAGAAGGTGGGGGAAAAGGTGCCATACTGAAAAAGGGGGGATTAAACAAGTCTACATACCAAATGGTGAAAATGAGCAACCCCTTTGCAATATACCACCACATTTAGCCATGTTCTTGGCAGAAGACCATTCTTCTCTTTAAGAAACTGACTGGCTCCAGGGAAAACCCCTACAGATCCTAACATCTTGGGGTATTCCAACAAAATGAAATTGATACCTACTTGGTCCTGTACAGTGAAGTCTACCAGATGGCAAATTCCACCCAAACAGGTCATCCTGTCAATCAACTTTATAAAGCTTCATTCTTAAATATGACCACACTGGGGTGCCTGGATGGCTCAGTCAGTTAAGCATCTGCCTTCAGCTCAGGTCATACATGATCCCAGAGTCCTGGGATCAAGCCCTGCATCGGGCTCCCTGCTCAGTGGGGAGCCTACTTCTCCCTCTCCCTCTGCCCTTCCCCCTTGCTTGTGCTCTCTCTCTCTCTCTCTCAAATAAATAAAAATCTTTAAAAATGTATGAACAGACAACAAACATCACTTGATATCTGAGGAAGGCCTCTTATATAAAAGTCAGAAACCAGAATAAATAGAAAAAAAAAGGAGCAGAGAGGAAAGACAGACAATACAGGAAGGAGAAAACCTAAAATCAAAAGAACAGAAAAACAAAACAATACTGTTAAATATGCAGATGGGGGCATTCCAAGGCCAGGTTTCAATTATGTTAAACCTTGTTACCATTTCTCTTTGGAAGCAGCAGTACACATCTTCAACTGCTCAAGAGGCCCTGAAGAAGAGATCCACTGTGCTCCACAGAAGTTCCCCAGGAGAATCAATGGGTCTTCCCAAGCCTCATTCAAGCCTAACTGAATCAAAGGGGCCTGCACAGAGTCTGGGAATCAGCAGCAAGCTTCTACACTTTTCAGGCTTAGAGATTTGCCTTGTTACCCTGACCCCCCCCATATCCCAGCCCAATAGCCTTCTCTCTGCCCCTGCCGGAGCAGGATGGAGAAGGTATGTAAGTGACTTAAAAAAAAATTGAGATATAATCCACAGATCATAAAATTAACCCTTTTACAAGTTTACAATTCAGTAATTTTTAGTATATTTGCGAAGTTGTGCAACCATTACCACTAATTCCAATTAAAACAAATCACTCCTTGATTCCCCCAATACTCATCAGCTGCTCCTTTCTCTGTTATAACTCGGCCCACTGCCTTTCTATCTGTAACACAGCAGGAATCACACTCTGGATTTACCAAGGACTGATCATCTGAGTGCAAAGACTGACTGCGCTTCATTCCTGTGCCCCTGATGCCTTCCCTACAATGTATTTTCTCTTTGCAAGCAGACATCTACCCCCTTTCACACCCGTATTTTCCATATTTCCAATAGGAATCAACAGACATTTGCTAAAATAACTGTAGGTACTTCAGAACTCATCTTACAGAAAACGTTCACCATTCTTACATGCTTATCAGCATGTTCACCTAATAATAACAAAAAAAATCTATACTTTGAAAGAAATATAGCATTATACTTTCAGTTTTTATAATAATCCTCAATAGCCATTTGCATAGCTTAATCCCTGAGCACCCCAGCCCCCGGGGTCTATGAGCATTCATCAACATCCAAATCTAATCTAACACCACTAATGTCTTCCTTACACCAAAGGAAAATGGTAACTTACCTTCTCTCAATCACCCTCCAGAGCTGGCGCCAAAAGTCCAAATTTCTTTCAAATGGAGTCAATAGCAATTTTTGTTCCTCTTCTAGCCTGGCTTTAGAATGAAAAGTTTTTATCTTTGCCAGATTATAATCAAAGGTTTCAAGTAGTAGAAACACTCAAATTCATTGCATTAAAAAATACACAAATATCAACTATCAAACTGTTTTTATTACTTTCTGCTGAGTCATTATGAAAATCAAATTTGAAATTTTATACTTAATCTACTTAAGCCCTAGACATTCATCCCACAAAATGACATTTTCCCACACACCTCCTTCTGGAAGAATGTTCAAGAGAGCAGTGATCAACTCCAGAGTGACTAATGGCTAGAGAAGGGTATGAAGGAGAGAAGGCCAGGAATGGAGCGTAGTAATCAATTTACCATCTTTGTGCAAAGATGCACACGTACCCAGTAATGCTGGTTACACACAGAATTTGCACTTGAAAGAAGAAATCTATTTCCTTTTTTAAAAGAATCAAGCCTTCAAAATGCAAATAGCAATGCAAACACACCAAAATGCCAGGCTCAGAACTTCAAGACAAATCTTCATATATTCTAACACTCACCGGACAAGCTGACGTCTCCATTCTAGAAAGTTATCTTTCTCTGCCTGTTTGAGTTCTTCTGGACTAGTGTTTTGGTCCCACTTTGGTCTGAAACAATCATAGAGGGAAAAAGAATTCCATGTGAGTTACCAAAATAAAACAGAAGATTTGGATTTAATAATGGCAGCGATAAAAGGAAACAGGAAAAGAGAGAACACCAAATGAAAAATTTTATACTCAGGAGTCTTGTTATGCCTTGTAATGTTCTACATTCTTGCTCAACTCACCTCCGTGGTACACTCAAGAACTGTTTGTTTTCTTCATGGAGTTTCTTAATTCTCTGGCTTTCCTCAAAAGACAACAGCCCAGTTCTAGCCTCAGGATGCACAAACTTGATATTAAACTTCTCTGTTTAGAGAAAAGAAAGTACTGTAATTGATGTGGCAATCTAGAGAGTGGATATTGGTCATTACTTGGAAAATTAAAAATGCAGCATCTAAAACAGAATTTGAGCTTTCTTGATGTAGATGCCTCCAGCCTTGGATAAATAATTTCCAAGTGAAGTTATCTACCAAAAAAGGAATGAAAGAAAAAAAATCTTTACTAAAGCTTCCAAAAGGCCAAAAATTTTTTCAAATACTAATTTTATAAAACTCCATATGCTGAATGCACTTCAAGGAAACAGAAACAGTTAAGAGTGGGAAGGACTGTAAAAGTTCAGTACAACCAATCTCATTTTACATATGGGGAATAATTATCATCCAATGGGAATGGGTGGGGAAGCAAAGATTCAGCAAAGAGACTCCCTCCAGTTAAAAAACTGGTGAACTACTACACGGCCATCATTTATGTAGGATGTTTATGATGAATGCCCACAATTAATGCTATATAACAATTCAAAGGAATAAAAAAAAAAAGCCAAGTCCATGTACAAACCAGAGACCTCTGTGAACCCTACAGATCGCATGCCAAATTTATCTGTGTGTGTGTGTGAGTGTGAGTGAGAGAGAGAGAGACAGAGAGAGAGGGAATGAGTGTTTTTGGACGGGTTGATGGTATCCCAGCTTCCTTTTGACCCCATTCTATTCTCATCTCCTTCCAGACTCAAACTCTGTTCCATTTCCTCATTAATCTCTATTTTCCGTCATGTGTCTAAAAATTAAAAAAATTTTAATTACACAATACATAAACACTCCTTTTAAAAAAATTCAATAAAGGCATACATTCTCTTTGACCAACTCCCAATCTTCTGCCTACCTATGCAATCTCACTTCCCTCCTTGGAGATTATTGATTAAATGTGTAGGCCTCCAAGTTTTTTCCTAATATACACGTAGATATAGGGATTGGTTGGATTATTATTTTTTTTTTTCCGGGGAGAGGGAGAGAGAGAATCTAGAGCAGACTCCCTGATAAGTGCAGGACCTGATATGGGGCTCAATCTCAAGACCCTGAGATCATGACCTGGGCTGAAATCAAGAGTCAGACGCTTAACCAACTGAACCACCCAGGCACCCCGGTCGGATTATTTTCTTAATGCAAACGGTACCATACATATGCATTATTCCACAATTTGGTCTTTTCATGTGGTAACAGGTCATGGAGATCCTTCGCTTTAGTATCCACAAATTTACCTCATTCTTTTTAACTGCCATATAGTATTTCATAGCGTGTCTGTGCCACAGTTTAGCCATTTTTTCCACCTATTGAACATTTAGGTTGTTTCCAAGTGTTCATTATTAAAATATGTCAGAAATACAAATTCTCAGGCTCAACCCACACCTACTGAATCTCCAGAGGAGGGGCCCAGGAATCTGTTTTCCAGGTAATTCTGATGCTTACTAAAATAACTGCTCTAGCATAGGTATTAAAAAGTGGAAACACCAGGTCATAAAACATGCACTTTAAATTTTTGATACTGTGAAACCAAATGCTGTATTTTCAACCTCTCCCTCTGTGCTGGCTCTCACCCCATAACCTATACACACGCTGGTATTAACCTTATGTTAATGCTTACACACATATGCTTACACACATAAGCACGCGTGCACACACACACCTCTTCCTGCCATAGTCAAGTATCTTAAAAGAATGCAATTCTCAAAAGAATAGAACAAACTCTAACACTCCTCACTCTTCTGCACTTATTCCACCCCCTTCCACAAGGTCTGGTTTAGTCCATGTCCCTATTAATCTTGTTCTGATCCTTTGTGCCATTCTTCTATTACTGCTATTTCAGTCTTGCCTGCTTCTCTTGCTGGACTAATGTAACTGGTCATTCCTGCTCAAAATCCATCAGTGATCTTTCAAAACAATGAAATCTAAAATCACATTTGACACCTGCTTAAACCTCTCAAAAGATTCCTTTAAAGCCCTTATTCTCTCCAGGCTCTAGCCCTTGCCCACCTCCCTCGTGTTTGCTCATCACACCTGTCCCTGTGTACTTCAAGCACCTGCAAGGCCAACTTATAACCATTTTCTGAACAAAGTAAGCTGCTGCTCACATGTTAGCTTGAGTCCTCCACCTGTGTATATCGTCCTGGGTCACCTCACCTGTCCTAACATCTACTCATCCTTTCAGACTCAGCCCCAGCATAAAGCTTTCCTTGACTGGCCCTGGTCATCCTTCAGACAGAATGAGTACTAACTACATCTTTTATGTTCCCATTGCTTGCTACAGACTTCTTTCATAGCACCTAAAAATTCTGCAGAAACAAAGTTATCTTATTCAACACTATACTCTCAGTAGCCAATGCAATCCCTGAGAGTAGCTGGGGCCCAATAAAAGCATTTAAATAAATGAATGAATTTGCTAAACAGCACAATAACATTTATAATAAAAGAGCAATAAAAATAGTTTATAATGCTACCTGTGCCAGGTACTTTTCTAAGTGCTCAGAAGATACATACCAAAAAACATGGGAGAGCAGTGACTAAAACAAATTACATGCATGGAAAATTCACTATACTGTGTCAACAAGTGCTTTAAAATACAATTCATATTGCCCACATAACAACAGCAGGCCCAGGGAGTTGGCTTCTAACAATGGTATCAGAAAACATTTTCTGGAAAATTCTGGTATTGCCCGTCATAATGCTGACTGGTCTTTTTCCTACAAGAGATTCAGTTTCTTGAATTTGATACAATGTATAATCTGAAGGTTTTTTAGAGCTTAATTTTAAAACTGTGACACATTCTGTACTTCACAGCTTGATTCTACTTGATTAGACCTTCCCACACTCTTCTGGGATATCTGCGTTTGGGTTAAAGACAGCCCATTTATGAGTTTATTAGGGTCCACAAAAACACTTCCAAATAGACAAATTTGCATCTAGTCAGCAAAGACGGAAGGGTGACCAGTGTCATGTGTACTCAGAAATAAACAACTTACCAGCTACAAAATCTGTTCCTGCAAGTTCTGCAGTTGCAAGGAAGTCATCGAGGGAGCTCTGTTCAGTCACTGACTGAAGATTAAGACGACCCCAATCGTAGCCATCATTGAGCTCACTTGTGTGTAACTATGAGTAAAACACAGGGTAATAATACAGCTGTTCTCTTCTGGTTCTGACATCTGAACAAACTCTAACCTCCCAAGGAACTAACTCTTCTGTGGTCTTGAGGGTGGTGTCAGCCCCTTTAGAGTCAATGCTAATACTAGTTAACATTTAACTAGTAAACACTTAAACACGACAGGCACTTCATTATTTAATTTTTTCTGAAATTTTTGAAATAAATCTTATTGTATCTCTGTTTTGCTGATGAGGAAACAGTCTTGAATAGATAAAAATAACTTGCTTATAGTTGCTGCTAATGAATGGTAGAGATAAATTTAAATCCAGACTCTCTGATCCTGACAGACACAGCTGAAAATTTTTGATGGAGACCCACAGTAAAAAATACACGTTACACAGTGACTCAAATGCTGCCATACGCACAATGATACAATTCTGTGCCACTAAGTAGAATAATATGGGGAAAAAAAAGAATGCTGAAACAAAGTTACCTTATCACATGTAATACACTCTGATATTTTGAGTTCTATCCTGTTGGGTTAAAAAAAAAACCACTGATTGGGACCTACTTAACTAATTCCCAGGCGCAATCCAGAGTTTGATAAACACTATTCTAGCTACATGCTCACTACAGTACAAATAAATAAAAAAAACTGAAGCTTAAAAGAGTAGGTGGTTGGTGCAAGGCCACAGGTCAGGAAAAAAAAATCAGAGTAAGGATTAGAATACAATTCTTAAGGATTCATATTCAATCTTCCTACCACTTCCTAAAGGCTATATTATAACAGGTTCCCTCAAAATCAATTAAAATGATCAGTAATCTAATGTCTAGACTAACTTGGACTTGATGACTATGGAAGAGCCCTGTATATGCTGCTTACTCTGCGTATAAAATGGCTGGAAATCAGATGGTATTACAGTGGCACACACAGAGAGCACAGGTTCTTATTGAGAACTCAGTAAATCTCAAATACTTAGAGGTATGTCAGAATAACAAACAAAAGTCAAACTACTTCATCATTTTTCAAGGATCCTGAAATTATGTTCATCCCTAGGTCCACGGAAGTATTAGGCCAGCTCACCACAGTTTGGAGATGCACTGTTCATCTTCCAGCGAAACCGTTAGGGAATAATAAGGATGCAGCAAGCATTTGAGTTATTTTGTATTTCTGGTGGCAACCAGACACTCTTGGAGGATTCATTCTTTGAAAAATACCAAAAGAAGTAGCTTTTACGTTTTTTCCTGCTCGGAAACTTTCAAACGCTCCCTACATTCAAGATTCTTCAAGCTCTCCCAACAGCCTCATCGTCACACTAGCCCTCCTTTCCAGCCTCTACCTCTGTGCCCTGTGCCTTGCTAGAAGGAGGGCCTGCTTATCGGCCTGACAGGAATTTAAATATGCTGCTCTTTCCAAACCCTACTTAGGCGTCACTTTCCCTACAAAACTTTCCTGTGACTTTTGACTCCAGGCGTCCAGCATTCAGACTCTCTCTCACAGCCAGAAAGAAAGGCTGAGAAACACGATAAGCTGTCTTACCCAGGAGTCGCCGTGACGGTGGTTACGGCTCCGCTGGGTCTTCTGGCGGATAAGGGCCCGGCCGAGGGTGCCGGGACCTGGCGCTCTCCGGCGGCCCATCGCAGCACGGCACTCGGCGAGAACCCTGCCGGCACAACACGCGCGTGTTCCGGTTTTCAAGAGCTCGCTGCCCGGAAGTGACGTATAAGGGAGCCCAAGTAGCGGAGGCCCGAGTTGAAGAGAAGGCGGAATAACTTGCTCCAAACTGCCCTTCATATATCTCTCATTGCCACTGTTACAGAATGTAAATATGAAAATGGCCCGAGAACTTAATTTCTATGGCTATCTCTAGGAATATCTCAAATTTGGATAGAATGAGTGAATCAAAACAATGGTACCTTCCAGATTCGTGCGTCGATCTTTAACGTCCGGTAAGGAACTGGGAGACCTGAAAAACATGGGCGTGCGTATTCCAGGTCCTAGCCCCGCCTCCCAGCTGCTTTTGTCGCCAAGAGGCGGAAACACGGGTGAGGGATATTTCTGCCGCGCCAAGTGGCGTTGCTTCCTGGCGCCGGTTTTCGGCGTGCTTCTCAAGGTGTGGTCCTAACGCCTTCAAGGCCGGAATCTAAATAGTTTTTGTTTACTTAGTCTTTCCTAGCTGCGAACTGGGGAGAAAGGTCCCGGCCTGGATGGGAGTTTGGAATGGAAGCGTGAGCCATGTTTCCAGAGCTTGGCAAGGTTGCGAGGAAAGCCAGCAGGATCTGACTTAAATGCTTTATTTAAAAAACATAAAAGTTCTACTTAGAATTGCATTAATATGTCCTATAATTAAAATGAAAACGGTGAGCGGGCTCCACTCTGTGGCCTGGGCTTTTGGTGTTCACTCCATCGTTAATTTCCAGCGATGGGCAGATGGAATGCTGGGTGAGAGTTGTGTGGGTGCTGGGCGTTTTGCTTACATTTCATTAATCGTGAGAACCACCTCAGTGTTACCGTGTTCAGAGAGGAAGAAGCTTGCTCACGTCGTAGATGGAATATGTATGGTGTCAGGTATCAAACCCCGATCTCATCAACTATCTTATATGTTCCTGGGAAAAGGGAAGCATGAGGGTTGTTAGCACACATTTCAGAACCCAGCGCTTCTCGAACTTGATCATGCCTGTAAATCCTCTGTGGAATCGCGTCAACATGCAGATTCTGATTAATAAGGTCTGGAATGGGGCCGGGGACTCTGTACTTCTAACAAGCTTCCGAGTGAGGCCGATGCAAATGGTCTGGTCCAAGGGCCACATTTTGAGTAGCAAGAGGAGTGCGCTCCGTTTGGTGCAGAGGAAGGCACTGCACTGGCTAAAATGTCAATCACAGCGAGTTAGGGGCATAACCAGCTGGGACTATATCACCCACCCATCTCTGGGTTCCCTGCGCAGCCCACGGTGGGCTACACCTCACTACTGACTCTTAACTGAGTTGGAGTGAACTTCAGGAAACAACCAAGGGATTGCTGAAAAGTCATGTTGTAGTTGGCAAGGCTTTCGGAAGTCAGTGACCGCAGATCAGTGAAGGAATGAATCAGAATGTGTTTTCTCCCATTTCCCAACATAGAAAGGGTGTATCTTTAAATACTGCAAAATCTCCATAGTAAGATATGGGAAAGATCCATGGAAGAGAGTAAGTTGACAGTTCCTGGAATTCTCTTGAAGCTGAGTGGTTAAGAATAAAACTAACTCATAAAGTAAGATTACATGGCTTTTACATTCTACTAACAACAACAGTAGATGCTATAAAGAAACCTGCCATCTCATTCCTAGAGCTCAGTCAGGAACTTGGGATTGCACCCTCTTTTCCTTTTCCAGATTCTGTCATCTCCAGAGATTTAGAGAGAGCAAGCCCTTTGGGTTTCTATTGTCATTCCTCCATGGGCTCCAAAAAATCTTAACTGAATAAAGTGATAATTTAATCGAGACTAGTAGAGAGTCAAACAGACACCGACATTGTAAGACTACGATGGCAGCAACTATTCTTAGCTGACAAATAAGTAAGACATAAATAATTCTAATATTTCTCTCAAGACATTTCTCAAATCTATCACTGAAAAAGAACTCTCTGAGCCTCAGTTTTCTTATTTGTTTAATGGGATAATAATAATCCCTGTCCTGCAGAGGTAGCAAATGAGATAATGCTGAAAGATCATTGCCTAGTGGTTCATGGGGTACCAGTTTTCACAGCTGAACAGTTTCTTTCCCAACAACTGGATGATGCAGGTGAAAATCCACCTGTATAATTGATCCATGTTGTGGGATTATGAGACCAGTTCGTTGAGAAGGAGGAAGGCGATTGAGGGTGCTGATGAGATAAGATTATGGGATCCAGATTGAGCGGAAAGTGAGATTGAGTGCGGAGTGATGATAGTGGTGGTGAAGGGTGGAGCATGGTACTGGCTGCAAACCAAGTGGGGAGGGTTGCAAAGGTGAATTAGCCCAGGTTCTTGCCCTCCGACCATTGAAGCCATTCCACCCGCACACTTCAGGGAACAACACAACCCAGCCAAACTACTCTCGTCACTTTGTCATGACAGTGGAAATGCCCATCCACCAGGTCTGTGTCTGAAAACTGGTCAGATCCTCCTGATTCCCACATAGCTGAGCTCTTCTGTTGAAGCCAGGATTCTCCGCACAGCTGACCTCTGGAGGAGGTTGCATTGATTTTGATTCATATCCAGCTTCCAAATAGCAACAGAGAGTGAGTGTTCCTCATTGATGGTGTTGCATAATACTTGATTTACCGTGGCTAAACAAATGTAGTTGCAAACCCTGAAACCCACACCCAGGAACAAATTTTGGAGTGGCTTTCTGCTCTCTGTCTCCACACTGCTGTGCCTCCCTGGGCTCCATATCTGTCTGGGGAGAGAGAAGGGAGAGTGGGTGAATTTCTGTTTTTTCTTTTCACCCCTTGGCCAAAAACAGGTCAGTGGCAGAAACCCTGTTCCAAGGCAAGCCTGCAGCCCTGCTCCTCTCTCTCACCCGTTCTCTACACCTCGTTCCATCAGGACAGTAAAGCAGTTTGTGTGAGGTTGAGGGTTGTGAAAATAGAAGTCTGGCAGTCTCTGCAGTCACTCAATCAGTAAAGAAAACTCCCTTCAATTATCTGCCTTTCTCAATTTATCCCTGTTGAAAATGGGTGGATTCTCACACATGAGTGAGTGTCAATAATTTAGCAGCCCTTTATTTGTGGTTATTGTAAGTGACTAACTTAAATCACTTCAATCAAACATTGATTGCCTGCTGGTGCAGGTCGTTCTGTGTGCAATGAAAAGTTTAAAAGACCTTTTGCTCTGGTGATAAAGGCTACAAGATTCTATATATATTATATTAGAACCTATGCATTTTCCCCCAAACTCTTGTAGTTTTCTTTTTTAAGATTTAATTTACTTATTTGAGAGAGAGAGAGAGAGAGAGAGCAGGGGAGCAGGGGAAGGAGCAGAGGGAGAGGAACAAGCAGACTGCTAAGTGCGGAGCCCAATGCGGGGCTTGATCCCATGACCCTGAGATCATGACCTGAACCAAAATCAAGAGTCAAACACTCAACTGACTGAGTCACCCAGGTGCTCCCCACAACTCTTGTAGTTTTATATGGAATATCCAGGGTCTTCTACCTACAGATGACTTTGTAATTATTTTTTTCCCCATGGTAGTCAAATGAGAAAGGGAACTTTTATTTTTCTGAACTTTTTTTTCTGTACCCATTAAAGAGTAACTCCCCATTCCCACCTTATGCATTTGTTTTTCTTTTTGGGGGAGGGAGGAGCGGAGAGAGAGAGAAAATCTTAAGCAGGCTCCACGCTCAGTGCAGAGCCCCACTCAGGGCTCCATCTCACAATCCTGAGATCAGGATCTGAGCCAAAAATCAAGAATCAGACGCTTAACCAACTTAGCCACCCAGGTGCCCCTATTTTTCTGAACGTTTAGTTGCAGAAATTTAGTGCAGAAATTAGTTGCAGGAAAAAAATTGCAATAAAGTGAAGCAAAGTAAAGGAGAGGAGACATAGAATTAATAATGACCAACTCTAAAATCTGCAGCTAGAAAGTGCCAGGCTTTTCCCATTCATTCATTCATTCATTCACTCGTTCATCGCTAGGCTCCAGGGATTCAGTATTGGACAAACACCCCGCCCCTATGAGCTTAAATTTTAGTGGTTGTCAGCCTGCAGAGGGACTCATCCAATGTTAAATAGCTCAGATCAGCGGTGGAGCCATGAACCACACCGCCAGTTAGACCCTACTTTCCCAGAATGGCCTTCTAACCACTCCCCTTAAATCACTCTAATAAATACACTAACAAGTGTTAGCATGTCAACTTAGATGGTGAGGGAATGAGAAAAAGGTGAAGGAAGTGTGACTAGCCTCGGGAGTAGGGACTCCAAGGGTATGTGGGGGCTATTTCTATTTATGTGAAGGACTGTTATAGGGAAGGGAGAGAACATTGCTCTGAGTAGACACAAGGCAAGCAGAACTAGAATACATGGGTTGAAGCTACAGAGTCACAATTTTAGTTTTAATTTGTTTGAACCTTCTTACAATCAGAGTGGTTCAAAGATGGAGTGGACAGCTTTATAAGATAGTGAGCTCCCTGCCACCAGGGGTGTTCAAGCAAAGGCTACATAACTAAGTGTCAGGATGTTCTAAAGCAGGTTCATTCTCCAAAGTGGGGGGTTGGAATGGATGATCACTGAGGTGCTTAACGGATTTCTTACCCTGAGAGGTTCCCTTCCTCTTCACACTACCCTACATCACCCCAGTATTTGACATAACAGGGCAACAGTGATGGTCTCAGAAAGGGTGCTCAGTTTGGCAGTCACAGGGCAGTGCCTTCACCATGTAGTTTGGGGAGAAGATGACATCTGCCCTGCTTGTCATGTAAAGGCTGAGGGCACCGTGAACCACCATCTAGCAAATTCAGTCATCATTAGATACAAATGATAATATCACAAGCGAAAATGTTAAGGTGCTAGGGTTTTTTTTTTTTTCTTTTTTTTTTTTAAAGCTAATCATGCAGGGGCTAGTGATTTCTCCTCCCTCCAACTTCAGAGGGGACAAACCAGTCTGGTTCCTGCCTCTGGTAGCACCGATGAGAAAGGCTCCCTTGTAAGGCTCAAGGTTTCGCTTCTTTTGACTTCTTTCTCATGCCTTTGCTTTTCTGCCTGGGTGCTTTCTGGGTGGCAGACACCGTAGACAAGCAGTCCGTGAAAGGAGGGGTGTCAGGGCCAGCATGGGCCAAAGGGTGACCTCAGGAGTTTGTAGGTGTCTGACTTGTTTACTGTTTCTCTCTCACTCCTGCAATTTCCTGTCATGACCTCTGTTTTGAGTTGAATGGTGTATCTCAAAAAGATAGATTATAGTCCTAACCCTAGGTTCTTGTGGATGTGGCCTTATTTGGAAAGAGGGTCTTTACAGATGTAATCAAGTGAAGATGAGGTCATACTGAATTAGGGTGGGTCCTAATGCAATAACATGTGTTTTTATAAGATACAAATTTGGACACACACAGAAAAAAACACGGGGCAGTGGGGACATCACGTGAGGACAGAGGCAGAGATTCTATAAGTCAAGGAATGCGGGGATTGCTGGCTAGTGCCCGAGGCTAAGAGGCAAGGAAGGATGCTTCTTTATTTTGGCCTCTGGAATTGTGAGAGAAAAAGTTTCTGTTGTTGTAAGCCACCTGTTTATGGTAATTTGTTGTGGTGGCCCTAGGAAACCAATACCGCCTCCTGCAATCTCAGGACTGGAAGGGAATTTGCTTAGGTCACAAACTGGGAGGCCAGGGACCCTCAGTGAGTCAGGGTGGGGATGTGGGTGTCTGAGCTCCGGCTCTGATCACAGCAAGTCCCTGCTCAAATGCCCAATGACTCACCACAGCTTGGGAAATGCCTCTACCTGCCATTCAAGGCCCCTGAAAGTCAGGCCCCAACCTGACTCGCACACAAAGAGCTAGGCTATGGCGATCTTAGGCCAGTTTCTTAACTCCTCCAAGCCTCAGTCCTTTCTCTCTAGTGAAGAGAACATCACAGACCTCACCACACTTGCATTTAACACAGTGGCTGACACCTAGTAGGTGCTCAGTATGCTTGAGTTCCCTGCTTTTGGTCCAGTTGTTTAGTGTTCAACACTAACCACTGTGTACATGGGCCATTTCCTCCCTCTGGACTTCTCTCTCCTGTCTCTGTCCATAGCAACCTGCTTGTCCTTCAGTGGAGCATGAAGCCTACCCCCTCCCAGGTGATGAGTGCCTTGGTGTCTTC